>NC_085879.1:10287792-10320292 GCF_034702125.1 Engraulis encrasicolus
GTCAAACCGTGCTTTGAGGTTTCTCCACACACAGTTGTGAGATGCTGCCAAAGGGCCTTCCCTCCTACTCTCTCCTCACCACTGACCTTCTGACACACACACACACACACACACACACACACACACACACACACACACACACACACACACACACACACACACACACACACACACACACACACACACACACACACACACACACACACACACACACACACACACACACACACACACACACACACACACACACACACACACACACACACACACACACACACCGTCAGGGTCCCTAACCAGACATTGCATCAGACATTGCCTGTGTAAAGGCCTTAAAATAAGTTGGCCAACATCTGCATCTCCATACCATGACAGTAACTGAAATTGCACATTTCCTGAACACAAACTTGAGTTGACCTGACTTAAAAATGCTAGCTGAAGAACTTTGCAAAGCAGCTAGTCAAGGCTTTGTTAAATAAAACAGACAACAAAATGAAATGGCTTTCTCTGTAACTCCTGATACTGATAATCACATTTCAGTTGAGGTTAATTTCATTGGGGGTGTACGCAGCTGTGCACTGTGACAGGCCCTCCACACAGCACTGTTTCCGTGGCAACCATGAATAATTCTTCCCCTTTTGCGCCCCAGAATTTATGTATGAAGTCAGAATCCAAATTTGAGGTAAAAGTGCTAGTAATAATAATACAGGCTACAGTATAATAATTGTAGTATGTGTAGTGGCCAGGCTATTACTAGTCATTTATAATGCAAACCTTGTTCCAACACTGCTGTTGATGCAACTTGAGCGAGAGTGATTGTAATATTGACCAAGTTGTCATCTTACTACAACCCACACAAGCCTGACGCATGCAGCTTGTGCCGATGTTGTAAAAGGGCAGTGCTCGAACCACGCTCTTGCTTTGGGTTTTTTAGTTCCTGCTGCTGTTACATTCTACTGAGGCAACAAGTGAGTCACAAATGCGTTTTATGCAACCTTGTGACAATAACCTGTAACGTAAGCAGTGCTATGCTATGATAGGACAAAACAGAAAACCAGAACACTAAGCAGGTTGGATAAAGCAGCCCCCATCCCTCCATTAAAAGGACTGTACACAGCTCAGTTTTCCAGTGTTAGCTCAATACTGACAGTAAAAATGACGGTAACACTTCCAAATAAGGGGCCATAATTAACAGCAAAGTAGCTATAACCTAATACTTTAGTAAGGGTTAATAATCATTACTTAACGCCACATTAGACACATATTAATTGTTATTAATGCATATGTCAAACATTAGCAAGCAGTTACTTAACTATTAGATAACTATTACCTTGTGTTACAAGTTCATAGCATAAAAAATATTTAACTAATACATAAGTAAGGGCACAGTAATAGTTAAGTAGCTATTAGGTCATACTTAACTAAGGACCAAAATTAACACTTACTTAATACAAAAGTAAGGCATAACTAATGATTAAATAATACCGAAATATTGTTGTCTGTAGATTGCGTACCCATCATGCACTGCACTTCTTGGAGCTAATATTTTCTGACATTAACTTAATTATCACAAAGGAATGGTTTAGTTTAGCTTCAAAACTATTACTCTTCATAATGTTCTGCATTTATTGTAGGGTTTTTACCATTAAAACTAATAAGTGGTATATGAACAAATTACATCTCATCACCCCACCATCATTGAGAAGTGTACGTCCAATCCTTGCTATATAATGGCTCCTGTTGCCATTAATACAGTGATTTGAATGAGTGAAAACTAGATGTCACAGTAGATTAATTACTTAACTATTAGGTATGCTCAGCCAACTCTATTATAAGGGTCCCAAACACCAATATCTATGGATTAATTAACCATTAGTTATCCGCAGCCAACTCTAATATAAGGGTCCCAAACACCAATATCTATCCATTAATTAACCATTAGTTATCCTCAGCCAACTCTAATATAAGGGTCCCAAAACCCAATATTTATGTATTAATTAACCATTAGTTATGCCTTACTTTTGTATTAAGTAAGTGTTAATTTTGGTCCTTAGTTAAGTATGACCTGATAGCTACTTAACTATTAACTGTGCCCTTACTTATCTATTAGTTAAATAATGATATGCTATTAACTTGTAACACAAGGTAATAGTTATCTAATAGTTAAGTAACTGCTTACTAATGCATTAATAACAATTAATTTGTGTCTAATGTGGCATTAAGTAATGATTATTAACCCTTACTTAAGTATTAGATTGTAGCTACTTTACTGTTAATTATGGCCCCTTATTTGGAAGTGTTACCAGAAATGTCAAACTCATATATTGGTCCTACTCCCGAAGACTTGGAAAATGTACTGTGTATTTTACTCAGACTTAGCCACAAAGGAGAGGAACTTGGATTTAAGTAATACCAACGTAGTATGATTCATAGGTATGTGTTGCATTGGTCTGGTCGGATGTCCTTCTTATGAAAATGTGATGAAACTTGTGCGTGCGTAGATCACTTCCGCTATATTTATACAGGACCTAGTTTACAGTCGTGTCAGTATCACACCTTTAGCCTGTGCTTTCCTGTTTATGTTGTTTTGCTGACGTCTTTGCAAACGTTCTTGCAAACATGATCAACAATGATGCCATAACTTGTTCATTTCCCTTAAGTATTTCAATCCAGTTCAAGGAAGATATGTGGGGGTTTTCCAACCTATGTTTGACAATGTTTCAAAATTAGTTTCAGTGGTTTGTCAGCTCTGGGATCAAGGCTCTCCTGAATTCCCTTTGCACTCGTCCATGGCCTATAACCTCACTAAGAAAGCCTAGAGAGGCTTCTCAAATGGTGAACTTGTGCACTGTGGTCCCCATGTTTTAGTGCGCATGGTGCACTGGCGCTACACACTGAATCGAAGTGGCCGAGGTGCACAAGTGTGCCATTTAACAAACAGGTTAGTTGTCAGGTAGTTTCTGTGTTGTTTGAATGAATGGAAATTCCACTTCCAACCTGGATGACCTCAACGAACACAAAAACTTTGAACACAAAAACTACATATTTGTGGCACTAGTGTTGCTTTAAAGGGACATTTAAGTCAGTCAGTAAGATGGTTGTATTTCTTAATCATTACTTGCGGACTTGATATTTTTAAAACGCAAACTCACATTCCCTCATACAGCCAGGACTGAGCCACTCAAACATATAGGCTACAAGTCATTTTAGTACTATATACTGTACCGCTTGACTCAGTCCACTGTCTATAATGAAGATGGACCAATGGGGCACCCCTTCCAACTGTGGGCTCGTCCCATAGGAAGAAAACAAACAAACTCAACAGCATTGGCCCATGGGGACAATCAGCACTCTGGGAAAATGCCCTGTATGCCAGATTACCTGTACAGCCCTGGTATATAGTAGTACATAGGGGGGTGGAATTAGACCTGCAAGTCAGCTTTTGGTGGCAAGGATTATGGTCTGGCAAGTCTCTGCTATTCAAGAAGTTATGGCCTATGGCCTCAGAAGAAAACCAGCTAAAAGTTATTTAATCAGCAGTTTGATATGTCTATGTACAGTCGGATTGTGGTTTGTCTATGACAGTTGGCTGCGACTTGTCTGTTTCCTGTTGCTAAGATTTCTTCGAAGAATGGGAGAGGATGATAAAACAGAGAACAAAAGTCTGGAAAGCTGATGATACACAGGGCAACTTTTTGAGCAATGTTACCAAGAAACAGAATAACTGCCTCCCTGTTTTCACTACCACCAAGGAGGTTGTGGTTTTGCCTCTGTGGATTTGTTCAATGTTTGTTAACAGTCTAACTTGAAAAGTTAAAGTACTGACAACATTTAAATGATGATGAGTCAGAATCAGGCTTACTTTGAAGTGATTAGTGTTTAGCAATGTAATCCCGATGGCGGTCTGCACAATATGAAAGGTTTTTTTTTAATCGGATGACCACGGCTTATCTAAATGTCCTGATAACACTAGCCTTGTCCAGTATCAGTGATTATGCTCTTGAACATGTCAGTTACTGTAGGACTTTGTATATTTATGCAGTAAAATTGTTTCAAAGGTTGACTGTTGTATCATCATACAGTAGCCCATCACAATAGTAGAGATAGCACTCTTGAACTTGCCAATTGCAATCAACTGCTGAGGTCTGAGTTCAGAACTTGCTGCCAATCTCGTTACAGTATTGTGATCCTCTGTTGTTAACTCAGAGTCGGTTGTAGTCAATTTCGATCCCTAGGCGAACACCCCTTTTCCTATTCATTCATTTACAAATTGCAATCTGTAAACACAGTGCTGTACATCTGATCAAGCACAGCTGATCTAGTACCCAAATATATACTGAATGCCCATTAATAGTGATGGTCAATGTAAAGTTTATTGTTTTATTTCGCTTGACGTTCTAATTCTTTCAGGTGCCCCCAACAAATTTGGCTCCCTATGGTGACCGTCTTGACTGCCTAAGCGTAGTGCCAGCCTTGTGTTGACTTAGTGTCTTCTTGATTCCACAATTCAGCAACAGGCTCATTTGGTATCTTGCTGGTTACACGCGTCAGTGATTATATCAGGTTGGAAAATCACCTTCTGTAGTGGAGTGTTATTGGTTTCTTTGTCTCTAAAATCATGTAACTCTCTGACATGATAAATTACAGTGCTGGACAGTCGACATGAAAAATGACTGCTGCTCGCTAGCTTACTCACAGGCCTTTCGGGAAGCTACAGTACAGTATGCTGTCATTGGCATTGGCTGAGTTCATTCTCTCTCTCTCTCTCTCTCTCTCTCTCTCAATCTCTCTCTCTCTGTCTCTCTCTCTCTCTCTCTCTCTCTCGCACGTAGCCTACCCACACAAATTATCTGATTTTCTCATTCTTTCTTTTTACCTTTCTTGGTTTATTCACTCCTAATACTTCACACATTACAGTACCCTCTTGATGAGTTTGTAAGTATCTTTTTAAACCCTCTCTCTCTCTCTCTCTCTCTCACCCTCTCTCTCTCTCTCTCTCTCTCTCTCTCTCTCTCTCTCTCTCTCTCTCTCTCTCTCTCTCTCTCTCTCTCTCTCTCTCTCTCTCCACTTCTCCTTATTCTCTCTATCTCTTGGGGATGTGAGTCATTATGGTCAGTAAATATTGATCGGGGTGTGCACTCAGAGCACCAATGAAAGCATTAAAGGGCTAGCATTACAGGCCGACTGGGACATTAGGGGATATTAGTGGGCCTAATCTAGCATGGTAGCCATCGATGCTGCCTGGACGAGTGGAGATAAAGCTTGCCTGCCTGTTGTTGTGCACTCCGCTTAATATCAGTGCACGATCACCGTCGTCTGTCTCTACTGTTTATCTTAGGAGTTCGACCTGCCATGCGAACTGTTGTACGACGGGTCCCTTGCATGTGACGTGATCGACCTACACTGTGTCAGCCCATCTCTCTCTCTCTCTCTCTCTCTCTCTCTCTCTCTCTCTCTCTCTCTCTCTCTCTCTCTCTCTCTCTCTCTCTCTCTCACTCTCTCGTGCACTCAGCTTAATATCAGTGCACGATCATCGTCGTCTGCCTAATGTTTATCTTAGGGCTTCGACCTACGGCAACATAGCAGCCTTATCTTGAACCGTCACCGTGTTCATGAGAAGCGATTTTAGTACTATCTCGGCCTGTGTTTATGGAGGCTGATAAACAATAAATGGAAGAAAAGGAACTCGATAAGCAAATAGGTTTCAGAGAAGTAAAAAGGTACACAATAGGTTGCAATAAAGGGATGTGCAGACAATTTAACAGTCTATCAGAGATAATCTGCATCATGCACACTGAAGGCATTCATCAGGTTATAATCACTGTCTTGTTCAGTTGGTAATTGCTGTACTTTGATTAATATGTGCACTGCAGATTAAACTTGATGGGGTGTTCAAACTAAACATGAAAGATGGTACACCGACTAAGTCAATAAACAGAGCATTGCATCCCCTCTGGCTCTGTCTCTGTCTGTCTCTGTCTCTGTCTCTGTCTGTCTCTCTGTCTCTGTCTCTGTCTCTGTCTCTGTCTCTGTCTCTGTCTCTGTCTCTCTCTCTCTCTCTCTCTCTCTCTCTCTCTCTCTCTCTCTCTCTCTCTCTCTCTCTCTCTCTCTCTCTCTCTCTCTCTCTCTCTCTCTCCACAGCTGACTCTGCAGCGGTCAAGCAGCTTCAAAGACTTCATGAAGCCCAAGCCCTCGTCCCCGGTGGTGGCAGACCCAGATGCCACCCTGAGCGAAGCCGTAAGTGCGGCCACAAAAGTGTGCCTACTCCTCAGTGACGATGTTCAGCCATTTTTGGACATTTAAAAAGAGTGAAAGTCTAAACCCTCCTCTAGAGCCATACAGTGCGAATTGTCATTTCTTCTGCTCCTCAATTACCCTGCTCCTCAGACATTTCAGCGTTTTTTGTGATAAGTCAAAAAGAGTGAAAGTGTAAGTCCCTCTCCACCCTGCAGTGCCACATCAGTATCTAGGCTCTCATCACTAGGATCTTCAGTGTGTACACTGCACATGGGATTTGAGGGTTGAGAGGTCACCGGTTCAAATCCCATGCCAGTTGGACTCTAACCAACATCTAATGCAGTGTAACATGATATAATAAAAATACAGTATTGAGAAAATCCACATGGGAGCCATCTTGTCGTGACATCATGCTTATTCATGATGGGACCATAGTGGGACATTTCAATACAATGTCACTGACACTGTCACTATGTAAGCTAATGATGACGAGATGGTCATAAAACATATCTAGTTACAACTGAGAGAATGATGTCACAGGAAAATGGATGCTGTGTGAATTTGCTATCACCGCTGTGCACATTTTATAGGTGCTGTGATATCACCGCATTGCTGTGGAACTGCACTAAAACAAACAAGACTTCGTTCATACTTTACCGAAAAAACCTCTGTACACATTGTGATCAGTTCTCTCTCTGGCATTAAAGCAAACACACTAAATGTCAACCTGAAAAAAATGAAATAGACAAAGGAAGTGCCTGGGGCTTCCTAAAAGTATAGAAAATATGGAAGTGTTAACACTGAAACATGACAACTACAAGGTACATAAATAAAACATCCTCAACAACAGACTGAAACAATAGCACCTTGCCAGTTACTTCTGTTTAATAGTTGAACAACAAACAACTAGATGAGAGAGAGAGATGTCTATTACAGTGAGGCCATCACTTTGTTAATAGTAATGTTGTATAGGGCCTACTATAGCTTATGTAAGACCTGTAACTTCTGCAAGGCTTATGGTATACTATTCTATACTACAACAGAAGTTATGTAATGAGACATGTCACGTATGTAAGATCTTAGTGTCTTTCACTTTCAGCTGCTCAACTAGATCAGGCAAACCGCATAGTAACGATGACAGCCCCCTCAAATTTGTCCAAAAATTAAAGTGTCACTGTGTGTAAAGATGTATCAAAATACTAAATGGAAGGCACAAGTTGGATGCAGTCTGGCTGTTAGAAATGACATGATCCATATTCACTGAGTCAACATAAAGGGCATGCATGTCAGCAGTTTTAGACGATGAGGGTTACCCACCCTGAGAAACAGGCCACAAATAGCTCATGTCATTTACCAGAAATCACTTGGGTGCTGCTACTGCGGCTTGTGTTAGCATGCAGTTGGAGGCAACTTTGAGCAGTATACGTACGTGTGAACTGAGTGTGGACGGTTGCAGTGTCAGCCCATCTCTCTCTCTCTCTCTCTCTCTCTCTCTCTCTCTCTCTCTCTCTCTCTCTCTTTCTCTCTCTCTCTCTTATGCGCGCGCTCTCTCTCTCTCTCGCTCTCTCTCCATCTCTACCTTTCTCTCTCTCTCTCTGCAAAGCACCCAAAAGGTCCTTATGACACACTTTTGTGGTAACTACCCTGTAAAAGTGCATCTCTTTAAGTATGCATAAGGTCATAGCCAACCACACAGAGCATGTGCACATCAGGGCCAGTAGATCTTGCAAATGAGAACCTGATTTTTCCCCCACTTCGCATTTGTAGGGGAGTACCCTTCATCCATGGGACTCACAACGACATCACTAATCGGAGGTAGACAGCACAAGACAGCACAAGTGTAGGGTTGCAGGGATAATGCTGCACGCCATTCTGCTAGTGATGTTCGTCACTGGTTGAAAAATCTTCACTACCACAGTACTACACCAGTACTCCAACCAGGGCTATGCATGCACACTGGGGTTGGTCAGAAAAAATATAATGACAAATGTACAAAGTACAGTGTAGAGGACAAGTGAGGAGGGCTACTCATGGTACATGACAAAATTCTTAGGACATACTCAAAACTGAAAAGTTTGGGAATCACCATACTACGCCACTACAACTTGACACAACTTGAGTCGTTAGCACTACATTACGACTTGATCATTACTATTCTGGTAACAACAAACTTATAACTGTGTCTGCGCGCAACAAAGACGAGACACAGATTCAGAGTCGGCCGAGCAGTGCATCAGGCGGAATGTATTTTTTGGCAGCACATCTCTTTTGCTTAACAGGAAGTCTGCGCTATTTCAAGCGAACATTTTTAAAGTCGGTTTGCAGATGGTGTCTTGTTTGCTTACTGCTACTCCTCTGCATTATCCAGGACTGGACACCATGTTAGATTAAGTCCTGAAGTTCAATGCATGTACAAACGTATATTAGTGGTTTCTTTAGCCACTCAGACATGTAGTGTAGCCTCACAAACAACTTAATCAGGTAAATCAGGCTCACAAAAAACTTAATCAGGTAAATCATTCTCATCAGCCTGTGAATAATTGTGCATGACATTTCCTACTAGAATGCCCCACTGTTTGTTGAAAATCCTTACGTATATTACAGTAGTGGTGGTATTAGAAAATGCTTATATAGATAGGCTGATTACTATCTTTAGCCACATTACTACACACATTACGGCTGGATCATTGCCATTCTGCTGACAACAGCGTTAAATAATAATGACCATGCATCACATGAAAATATTTATATATTTGCATTTCCAGTAAAGAATTGAAATTAATTATGGGCAATTAGAGTCCCATGCATTCAGCTTGTTTTCTGCAGGGTACTCCACAGCATCTGTTTTGAGAAGCGCACTCTGTTTTGAACAAATGAACCTGTTGACACTTCTCTTCTCATGGTTGCCCACTGGTTTGAAACCGAATGTTACACCTGGTCTCTCACTTCTAAAAATGTGTGTGTGCGCATGTGTGAGCGTGTGTGTGTGTGTGTGCGTGTGCGTGTGCGTGTGCGTGTGTGTGTGTCTGTGTGTCTGTGTGTCTGTGTGTCTGTGTGTGTGGTTGTGGGTGGGTGAGAGTGCTGTGTTTAGAGTGCATGTAGGCTACGTGCCTTTGCCTATGTGTGTAAACCCACAACCCAATTCCTTTGAACTTCGTGCATGCAGAAGCTTTAACCATTTCGACACAACTCCATCACTAATCTTTTTTCTTCGCTAGCTTACTTCTCTACCTTCATTTCTTTGAAGAATCAGACCTTGGAGAACCCAACACGACTCTTCTTTCGATTAATAAATAATATTAAATGATGAATAATACTGTGATGTAGGGAAAATCACTAGGGTTGTGTTCTTTGATGAGACTGTATCTCTTTGGTGTGCAGTATTGCCCTACAAAGCAAAAAAGGCGGTAACTGCATTGTTGTTGAAAATTAGTCACTATGATTTTAATGATGAAAATATCAAAGTTAAATAAAATTATTGATCTGCAAAATATGTGGCAGTATAAAGTAACACAACTGTCACATATCAATAATCTCCCCAAAACAACATAGACTGAATGACAGGATCCTTTTAAAAGTCTTTTTTACTGCAGTTTGGAGCTCTGCGCAGTTACTGCATTTTTGTTTTGTACGGCAGGGTAGCTCTCAGAGCACATGTTCAGTACCCCAGAGGAATGGGTATGAGGCTGGATGGGAAGGTCAACTTATATACTCTCCTTTGCTACACGTATTAAACAACATTAGGGTAAGGAAGGTGACAAGAAGCGAGAGGGAGAGAGAGACCGGGCAGGATTGCAAAATAACCCTGGCTAGAATTGAACCCGGGTCCGTGGTGCAACAGTACAGTGCCTTAGCTGGATGAGCCACAGCCGAGGCCTGTAGGCTTATAATGATGCATATCTGCTGTTTTTTCATTTTGCAGGTCGACGGAGCAGGGCACGAAGAGGGTGGAAAAAAACAAGGCAAGTGGAGGAAGATCATCACCCGCACCATGACACGCAAGACCTCCAAGATGGTGCAGAAGGTCCTGGAGGAAGGAGTGAGTCAGCCATTACTTTAACCCATGCTCTGCTGCTGCAGCCTCGCAACGTGCACCTTACTGCCAGTGTAATGTTTCACTGTTAGTTGAAAGGACTAACCTAGATTCGTTTCGCTGCAGACATGTAGGCAAAGTTTTTTTCAAAGTTTTTTTCTTTACCTGACGGTGTGATTTCCGTCTTAATCAGAGGGTCAAGCAAAGGTACCGGTAACATCAGATGATTACAAAATACGTCACACATCAACACCCGTGTGACCCTCTAAGGAAGATCAAAGTCACCCTGAGATGGCAGATAAAATATATTTTAAATATTTAAAAAAAAAATAGTAATGACTTGCTTTAACATAATGAACATAATACATTTACTATTCCACCAGTACTGCACTGCTATGGTATTACAGTCTTTATTAACACTGTGCATCAAGACTTGGTCATTGCCATTTCTGGTAATGAAATGTCCCTGACCGAGGAGGGAGAGTCAGATGCTGATTAAGCCCATGCTCTTTTGATGGCATGCAAAATGTTTAGCAGATAAATTAAATTCAAAATATAGGCAGAGATTCACTTTATTGATCCCTTGGAAATTAAAGAAAGGTTAACATGCCCAAACAGTAAACCTAATGTGGTTCAGTAGTGCCACAAGATTTCAGCCAGCCTCTGCTTTAGCCTGGTTGTTCTACTTGTTTAAGGACCACTATATAATCTCTTTTTCAAGTTCATTACTGCAATCATCTCTTTAACAAGTCAGTCGATGCTCAAATGAGTCATTCGTAGTCGAATGAAGACTGTTTCAACAGCTTAAATTGTCTGTGGGCGGCAAAACCACAGTTGCAAAATCTGGCCTATCGTCACAGTGCAGTAAAGTCTCAAACATCGTAACTTAACATCACACATATATTTTACAACGGTGTGGGTTTACAGTAAAGACACTCTGAGGAGCTCGCACGAAAACTGGCTGAGAAACAATTGCAAAATATCCACAGTTGCTTCCTTTAATGTACTGTAAAATGTGATAAAAGATAGATTGCTTATTCATCACAAGCAGGGAAATTGAAGAAAGGAATACACTATATGTAGTGTCACAAGGTTTTTAATCAACAATCTGAGCACAAATTCAAAATTAAATCTTCCAATATTTTGTGTTGGTGGATAAGGAAATGATAGATGTTACAAATTATACATTTAGGCTACCACTTGATTTATAAATCACCCATTCCTCTTATTGTGCACTATTTTGATAGTACCCCAGTCACATGGCCCCATAATGCACGCCTATTGAAAAGTTAACTACCACAGTACACAACTATGACATAACACAGGGCCTTTAGTAATGCACTATGACTTGGTCATTAGCATTCTAGTTAAGGCAAATGTATTGACGGGTAATTGTTTAAAAAAAGAGCAGCAGAGGGAAGACGATGATGAAAAACAAAAGGTTGACAAGTGTGCCCCCTTCTGGTTGCCTGAGGAACACCTACTATGCATTGAACAGCGGAAACCTTTTAGTTTAGTTAGAAAAAAAGAATATCACTCATTTAACCCTCCTGTTATCCTCAGATTTAGATTACATCCGTGATCCTTGAGGTCATTTTGACCCCAGCCACTTATAACATTTAATTAAATGTCTACAAAGTCAGTAGAAGCAAAAACTTTTGCTCCGGTTAATGTCTCAGATATTTAACGTTGCTCTGTTGGGGACATAAAAAAGCCCTTTAGATAAGTCCTAGCACCCCCACACACAGCTCACACACCAAAAGAACTAAGCCATGACTAGGCAAAAATGTGCAACAACTGCCCAAAAGTTGCCTTGAATTAGTTTTGGCCCTCGTCCACATCATAGGCCTACATATTGTTAGCTATTCGAGCCCTAAATAAAGCAAAATGTTCTGTTCTAAATTACTTATGTTCATGTTTTTTACATAATCTAGACAGATTGGAAGATGTATTAGCAAAATATGGAAGTTCCATTTATGTTTAATACACTTAAAATAATTTGGGGTCAAATTGACCCCAAGGAACACAGATGTAACCAAAACGTGTACAGCACTGTGGAAATTTCACTTTTTTCACCTTGACCCCATATAGTTAGGAAAAGTCATCAAAGATGAAGCAAAAGAATTATGTACTTCATGTATTTTTCAGACGTTAAACATTGAATGGGGTCAAATAGACCCCAAGGATAACAGGAGGGTTAAACGTGCTCTCATTACCGCTTTAAATTGTGAATCATTAAAAGAAAAAACATTAAATGAATACTTGCTGCTAGTCAAAAATCATGCAGTGTTTACGGAGTTGCATGGTTTTGTCATGTAGTTTTGTACAGTTCCCTTCTCTGTTCTGCATTTCCTCATACAGTTCTCTTTTGTGAGAAAACGTCAAATGGGGAGAAAAGGGGGCAGGATTTTCACACTGCTATCAAAATACATGAAGGATAGCAATGTGATGCTATTTGCATTTAGACATCCAATCCATTTAGGCTGATTTATCAGGCTAATGTGATGCCTGAATATCTATACAGATCTATTGTAACTTTGCTATCTTGAATACATTAAGTATTTTGCCTGCAGCATACAAATCCTTCCCCATGCTTCTCCTCTGTTACATGGTTGATGGGGCACCTGCTGATGTTCTTGTCTTGGAGGTGCACTGCCCTCCACTTCCCTTTTGGATAAAGCTAAATGTACTACCATTCCTCCACAGGCCGACAGTGGGGATGACATGCCCAGCTCCCCCATGTCAGGGGACATGACGCCAGACCTGACCCCAGGACAGCGCTCCTCGGTCTGCTCCAACGGCTCGGGAGACACCCTGCACAGCCCCGTCTCAAGGCAGATCTCTGGATGTACGCCTGCTCACTCACACATACAGTAGAGTAGCCTCTACAATAGCCTACATGCAACTCCCACAGGCACACACAGACATTTAGACATTAAGCCCAAATGAGCACACACTCATGTTGATTGGAAGCAGAAACTAAAACAAATACGAACACACAGAAACAGACAGACACACGCACACACGTATGCATGTATGCACGCATGCCCGCATGCCCGCACGCCCGCCCGCACGCACGCACGCACGCACGCACGCACGCACGCACGCACGCACGCACGCACGCACGCACGCACGCACACACACACACACACACACACACACACACACACACACACACACACACACACACACACACACACACACACACACACGTTTCAGTTTAAGCTAGTCGTGAACATTGTAGACAAATACAGCGGACACAGTTGTTTCAATTACTATGTACTCCTATTAGACTGAGTATGCTGAGCCTCCTGATTTGTCCTGACATTGTCTGTACTGTTTCCCCAGGTGGCGACAGAGTCTAGACTAAACATATGGATTTATATATTTTTCATTTGTCTCTGTCTGAAGCTAGTTTAGGTTCATTCAGGTTTTATATGGGCAGGCAAAGTACTGTAGACACTTCCTGCCATTAGATTGAATGTACTGAATGACTGTCTGTACTTTGCTATTTCTCAGTAGAGGACAGAGGCTAGACTGGATTTTTATTTTCCTTTTTTATCTCTGCCTAGCCACCAGAGGGAAAGGCTTCATGTGCATTTAAGTGGACAAAGTAGGTCTTACTTCCTACTAGATTGAATCGAGACAGTGATTTGTGATTCTGACTGTTTCTACTGTATGGTTTCTTCAGGTGGGGACAGACAGAGTTTAGACAGCGGCTATGGGCAGCGTGACAGCATGAAGCTGGATGACTCCCCAGCCCCCTACAACGGGCCCTTCTGTGGCAGGTGCCAGGTGCACACAGACTTCACCCCCAGCCCTTACGAGTTCGAGTCCCTCAAACTACAGGTGAGAACCATGGACTTGTATGCAGTGGGTTGCACAGACATTTTGGGGGACAGGTGCTCGAGGGTGGGTGAGTGGGGGTCACGTGGAACTTCCAGGCTATTCCAGGCTAACTAAGTAAGTCAGATTTTTGCTTGAATATCAACATTCCGCCATATTGACGTGGGGGGGGGGGGGTGCATCGCGGAGCAGGTGCCATTGACAAGACATACAAATTGGATACATACGCAATACCAAAAGTATTCACTAACCTGCCTAACCACCTCTTCCCTATTTGTGCAGGCCTATGACTCAATGGACATATAATTTTGAAGTGCATGGCACTACAATTTTTGTTGGTCAATGTTGGGCATTGATTCTAATCAGCATTCTCAAGGCCTGGTATACACAGACTTCACCCCCCAACCCTTATGACTCAAACGGCAGGTCAGAGCAGAAATAAGCTAATCTGACTGAGTCAGGAAAGTCTTCGCTTTGCTGACTTTTCACTGACCTGTATGTCAGTGAAAAAAAATATCAAACCGTATTCTTGAGTGCATGGCTGTCAATCCAACTTAAAAGGAAAAGGCCAGTCTTGAAATTCCCTCTGCCATATTCTAAGAATCGTGTTAACACTGCATCCTTTTACTGTGAAGGAAGGTTGATTCTTTTTCACCTCACCTTCACATAAAGGTGACATCATTCATCGAAAAGCCACCTTTTGACACTGATTTAGTGTATTCATGGCTTTACAGTGTCAATTAAAAACCAAGACTAGTGTTGGATTAACACATTTCAATTAACACAATGTTGCATTCACAACTCAACCATTTCTCTATTGGCTTCCCTTCGCAGAAAGGAGACATCATTCATATAATCGATAAGCCGCCGATGGGCACCTGGACGGGCAAGCTGAACAACAAGGTGGGCTCCTTCAAGTTCATCTACGTGACCATTCTGCCCGAGGAGAGCCAAGCCAAGCGGAAGAGGTTCTCCAGCCAGGACCGCCACAACCGCCTTAAACCCAAAACCCTGGAGGAAGTCCTGGAGAAAATTGGCCTAACCGTAAGAGCCACTACTTCTGTAAATAAAACAAGAGGCCTTGCTTTCTGTTGCAGCCTAGTTTCGACACTGAAACACACACGTGGGAAAATGAGTAAACAGTGGACTGTAGACTCATGACACACTTGTTTTTTTCTTGTCAATAAATTACTGCACAGTAGTAAAACCCGGGGCACCAACAAATATTTTGAGACTGTTCTGGCTGAAAGTGCTGAAAGGGCCCCTGGTCAAAGCTGGCCTCTTAAAAATCTAGCCCAGTCACACACACACACACACACACACACACACACACACACACACACACACACACACACACACACACACACGCACACGCACACGCACACGCACACGCACACGCACACGCACACGCACACACACACACACACACACACACAAGGAAAGAAGGTTATGAGAGCGGAATTTTAATCAACAACCGTGAATATTAGAACACAATTAATATGGATATGAACAAGAACATGAATATGAATGAGAATAGAGTTCGCAATAGGAATAAGAACAATACTCTTGTTATTAATTGAACTAATATTGAGCTTCTATTTTCTGGTGTGTCCAGGAGCTGGGCTCTCTGCTCTCCATGCAGGGCTGCCAGTCCCTTGAGGACTTTAGCAGTCTGAAGGAGTCTCACCTGAATGAGCTGAACATCACAGACCCTGAACAGCGCACCAAAATACTCACAGCTGTGGAGCTACTGCACGACTGTAAGTTATCTTGTACTTCCATTACACACATGTACGTGCAGCATACATATGAAGAGTTCAGATGCAAAACCCCCTTACTCCATTTCTGCAGACCTGCCCTTATATATTTTTAGGGAACCCCATTGTTGGTTTGGTTTAAATTCATGTACTTGATAATAAATATAAATATTGAAATTACATAAATAAAATAGAAATTATGCAATTTTGATAGATTAGTATTATATATAAATGAATTATGAAATGTTTCGGGAAAGGTACTTAGGGGGTTTTACATCTGAACTCTTCATACACACACACACACACACACACACACACACACACACACACACACACACACACACACACACACACACACACACACACACACACACACACACACACACACACACACACACACACACACACACACACACACACACACACACACACGCGCGCGCGCGCGTGATAATATGTCATATGTACAGTAGGCCTAAATATGCAAATGAGCATATCATATGGGATATTTGGACTTGTGCAACATGTGTTATCTATACTACATGCTTCTAAGCACCTTAATTTCCTTTCAGATGAATGAAGACTGTAATCATCAAAGTTGGTGTCCTTATCTTTGTACCATAATGAGTCAAATATGTATAATACTCTTGTGGTGTTTCCATTTGTATCTCTCAGCTGAGGATGAGTGTGATGATGAGGAAGAGGAGACGTCAGAGGAGAAGCCTGAGGTGCCACGGGACTCCGGCTGCTTCGAGGGCTCGGAGAACCTGGAGAACGGACGCGACGAGCCAGAACCGGAACAGGAACCGGAAGCAGAGGGCAAAGCAGAACCCAAAGCAGACTCCAAGACAGAGCAAGGTAGCGAGGCACTCAGTGATGTGCAAGAGCAGCTGCAGGATCTGACAATAGAGGATGGTTCTTGAACTTTAAAAGAATAGAACCTTCAGAACCTTCCGGAACTCCCAGGTGATTGCACAACTGATGATTTCTCTGGATGGAACAATGAGAGTCATCTCTCTGCTGTTCCTGGAACAATCATCCTTGTAATTGCTGGCCGGTGGAATCAGTGAGAAACTGTTCTGAGGTGCCCTGGTGTCCTCAGACTGTCTCTTTGAGTACCCTTGCGGTTTTAGCAGAGACTTCTTGCATCAACAAAGTTTTTTAATGCAAAGCGTTGGGCATGGCGCTGTGGGTTTTTCAAAACCTAAGAATGAACAATGATTTGTGGATATGTATGGAAGATGGATTTGGATGTGCGACTCCATTATAAGTGATTGAAGTGTTTTTCATGTTCATGAGTTTATCATATACAAACGTACTACTGGTAGGTCTATACTTTAGTTACTTTCCTCTTTGTTTGTCAAGGGTTGGAGAATGATGTGTTTGATTTTGTAATATTTCAAAATGCGGGAAATTATTTTCATGTCTTTATCACTCTATGATTTTCCTTTTATTCTTGTTTGTACATTCTTTTATTACAGAGTGACTCTCTCTAATATTGATTTTTTTTCTATGTTCATAACGTTCTTTACCTGGTTAGTAATGGACTTCCTTTTGTTTATTTTTCCGCAGTAGTGCAAAGCACTGCTTGTACATATTGACTTTGATAATCAATATAATGTAATTTGTGTTTGATGATTGTAGCCTGGTAGGCCTGTAGACTGGCAAGTGCCATTTTGTATTGTAATGGATGTCCGTTTATATTCAGAGATGAAGGAAAATAGTGATTGTGACCGTATGGATTTTTCTCTACATCTTTCCCCCTCTTGTGTCTGTAAAGTGTTTTTCATTTTTTAAACGTAACATATATAAATAAATGCATTACGCGGAACATGGGCAGATAATAACTAATGCACACACATTTGAAATAACAAGAGAAATGTGATCTCACGCAGGAGTAATAAGACAATATATAATTTAATGAACATACACACCAATGTATCCATCATGTAAAAAGAAGTGAAGGATATAAGGGAAATATACATAAATCACAGTGATATTACAAAGTAAAGTGAACATAAACAGAATCCATTTTTGTGATACCTTGTAATGTATTATATATATTCATATATATATATATATATATATACTGTATAATGCACCGTATATATTCCAACCAGGTTGTTCAAAAACCTTACATCTGCTAATATTATTAACATCAAACGCACATTAACCCCAAGCCTGTAGTATGTGCCACTGGAAGTGAACAAGGGAATTTCCTGAACATTAACACTAGCAAACAGTGCTCATAGCACTGACATCACCTCTGACATCACTTCCTCCTCTTATGCCACTTCCTTTCAGCTCTCCTTGATTGATTTTTAAAGGGTCCAATAGAATAGCAATAATAGTACACATACGGATTTCAAAAGCTCCCCCCCCCCCCTTTCATGCAGATAAAGTAAAACCTCTGTTTGCAATTAAATAACAATGCAGGCACTGGTTGTTCTGTGCACAACTTAGATGTTGACCTTTTACTTAGTTACTTTCTTGTGTTTGCACTAACTAACTTGTTATTTGCTCCCTTTGGGTACGCCCTATACCATTCCCCTAAATGAAACAAATGGTAACTGGGATAACGTAGGCCTTTGTTTGGTTTTTCCTTACCAATCTGAGGAATTCACTCACTGTTAGTGTTACACAAATTGATTTGAACCCTCTTAGACTGTCATGTCTTCACTCATCTTGATTTACCAAACAGGATAACGACGCACGGATAGCTGAGAATAAGAGACATCAATGGTAATCCAGCCGCACTTAAGGCCTGATCCCTCCCATTCTCTACTCATAGTTCCATTCGATGCCCGCACGAGAAGAGATTCAGTTACGGGGGGAAACACATCTGCCACTCCCTGATGAATGAGGTTAGGAAAGGTCTCATAATCTGATTAGTATAGTCTTAATTTGAAGGATACATCTGTTCATCGTCAGATATTTTACTAAGTAGTTATTTCTCAAAATGTCTAAATGGTTGCAAACCCCAGTATTGGAAAGCCAACAGCTACGGTGCTGTGTCTTGTAATCAATTTTACTTCATATCTTAAGTCTCTACTATCAACAGCATATCTCTACCTGAAAAAAAAACAGATTCAGGTTTTTGAAATATTTGATTACCTTAGACAATAATGACCCTCTTCTGACTGAAATAAAACATCAGGAAGTGCATTTCTCCTCAAATCACAGTATACAGTCTTTGCTCTCTACTAAACACCCTCACAGTACAACAAAATTCTGACATCATACCAAAGAAATACCATATCAAAATGCAGCAAAAGGCAATTGCTGGAAGCGTTCAGTGAATTGCCAACCTTCTGTTGGGATGATAAAAAAATACATATATTCACTTAAAGCACAATATAACATGGACACAAATAAGTGGGGCCGAGAGGAAATGGTCTATCACATACCAACTGCCTGCACTCTAAATTCAATCACTGTGGAACAAATCTGGCAACTTAGACTTGGCAAACCCAACACTGCAGAACGGTTCTGCTCCAGCCTTGAGGCTTTCAGACCGCCAAGGAACTGTGCTTGAGCTAGTTCCCACGCCTAATCTGGAACCTTCCGATTGCAAACCAAAAAGAGCATTCAGCAACCATAACTTCACAAAAAAACTTCCTTTTGTGTGAAATAACCTTGACAACAATAGTTTTGGAGTTTAAGCAACATCCTATGTCGACACCCACACAATGGGCAAGCATGCTGGCATGGACATACGTAGGCTAGTCATTCAAAGCCAAGTAATTAAAGTTGCCAGATATATTGGTATGTGAAGCAGCTCCAACACCAAGCTATGGTTGGTCTGAAAACAGCTGTGGTGGAGCGTCGTAAATGGTCTATCCCTCCAAAGGGGGGTGAACAACACAGGGGGAGATAAAGGTGTAATCCAGGGTTCAAGGGGAGGAAGACCCAGACCTGGGTCCTCATGACATTGCATGTACTGCAATGAGGGAGGACATTTTGGATTACTTTGTCTTGGGCCTAGCCAAGGCTGTAATAATGACTTCACCCACCACCCATCTCTCATTCTCCGCTGTGTTGACTACTAAAGGATCAGACCTGACAACGCAGTTGCAAGTCCCATATATGGCAACTCTGGCTCTAACAGATAATAAAAAGGGCACACAGATGCCAGTAGCTGCAGCAACAACTAAGTAATAATGAATTAGTTAACAAACTTGATAAGCTCTATAATACTGATCCAAATGCTTCCTCTGATGGCTGTTACACTACTCTAGTGAGAGAGAGAGCGAGAGCGAGAGAGCGAGAGAGAGAATGAAGTAGAAAGAAAAAAGAAAGAGCGAAAGAGCGCATTGCATGGTCTTTTACCAGGTCTTAAACCAGGTAAGGCATAAATAATAACTAAAAGTTGGACAATGTGCCCTCATAATCTTATTCTTTCACAGACCAAATATCCACAAAAAAAAGATTCAAAATTTTGCTTCAGGGGGATTTGTGAAACAAACGTATGTCCTCACAGAAAGTCTGGAAAGCAAATGGCATCTACACACTCATCTACAATGTGCACTGGGGTTAAACCGGTAAACACAACTCTAGTCTCTAGTCACACTATGGCATGAACACTTTTTTTTATTCTCCAAGCAAAAAAAAAAACTCCTCCACATCTTTCAATGATGGAATGCATTTCCTTGATCATGTCTTATCGTTGCCTTAGCAACACCCAACACTCACACCACCCCATCACCTCCCCTGCCTGCTGTGCAGCACATCCATTGTTGCTCTGCAATTACTCATTCTCTCTCTCTCTCTCTCTCTCTCTCTCTCTCTCTCTCTCTCTCTCTCTCTCTCTCTCTCTCTCTCTCTCTCTCTCTCTCTCTCTACTTAGTATGGAATCAAGAGTGAACAGATGTGTGAAAAAGAAAGGGAGGTGTAAAGAGAGAGAGAGAGAGAGAGAGAGAGAGAGAGAGAGAGAGAGAGAGAGAGAGAGAGAGAGAGAGAGAGAGAGAGAGAGAGAGAGAGAGAGAGAGAGAGAGAGAGCAGACACCTTGTGTCTCTCTGGCTGCCTGATAATGAGGACGCAACACACAGAGACATCTTCTGAGGGTGCCGAGGCGCAGAACTCTAGCGAATGCACTTTCATCTGGCGAGACGAGGAGCTGAAGAGACCCCCGCTGATCTACCAGAGAATGTGTGAGAGAGAAAGAGAGAGCGAGAGGGAGCGATAGAGAAAGAAATTCAGGTAGAAAGTAGAAAATGAAGGGCAAAAACAAGGGAGAGGATGGGTGGGTGAGTGACTCCCCACTTCTCTGTCAGCGAAACAGCAGGAGAGAGGCAGGAGCGAGGGAGGAATAGGGTAAAAGTAGAAAATGAACGACAAAAACAAGGGAGATGTGTGCAGTTTGGGTAGGGTGGATGGGTGGATGAGCGACGTTCGGTATGCTAGGAATGAGAATGGCTCTCCCCGCGGAGGCCTTGAAGAACAGTCATCCATCCATCCATGCCCTGATAAGGACACAGCTATACCTATCCACCTTCCCTTCTTTCTCTCTATCTCGACCTTCCTTCACCTCTTCCTCCTCCCTCCCTCCTCCTCCTCCTCTCTTCTCCGCAAAAAAAACTAAGTGAGAATGTGTTCAGCAGGGGGCTTACAAAGCCATTCCACCAGCCTCACGAAAAAAGAGAAAGGAAACACCAACAACAAAAAACATGTTCATTCTTCATTAACAAATACCCAAGAGGAGCGGTTTCAAAACACATTTGCACTAACACACAGGCGATATGCAATATATACATTTACATACACAATGGCTTTGCATTTTTCACTTGTTTTGTCTTGTCTTGTGTACATTTCAACATCTCCACCGTTTTAGTACAAAATAAAAAAAGCATTATTCCTTCCTCCCTTCCCTTATTCTCACCCATATTGTACAGCTCTAGGACATGGTAGTAAAGCCTGGGGGGAGGGCAATAGTTCATTTGCAGTTAGATGGATGGCCTTGGTAGATGATAGACGATGGGCAGCTTGTAGATAAGGCACTGGAACTAGGGTTCGTTCAAATCCACACACAGCAGTCAGCAGTCTAACCATGTCGCGTCCTTAGAAGGACACGAGGGCAAGGAAGGACAGAGCGTTATGAATGCAGAAAGTAATCCGAGAGCCGTGATTGCTAAGCGCCGAGGAGCGATGACTGGAAGAGAGGTTTGTTTAGTCTACACTTACTTCCACCTCTTCTTCAAAGCAATCCTTGACGGTGGCATTGGAGATGTTTATAATGTCCTAATGCCCGAGGTTGTGTGTGTGTGTGTGTGTGTGTGTGTGTGTGTGTGTGTGTGTGTGTGTGTGTGTGTGTGTGTGTGTGTGTGTGTGTGTGTGTGTGTGTGTGTGTGTGTGTGTGTGTGTGTGTGTGTGTGTGTGTGTGTGTCTGTGTGTCTGTGTGTCTGTGTGTACAGTGTGGAATGGAGTGGAGTACTTCAACCTTTTACGTCAGACAAAGCAGAGATGTTTAAAAAAAACATACACCATAACAACAACATGTTGTGTACGGAATGGAAAGACCAATATTTTCAGACAAAATTAAAGGACATCTTATAAAACATTGACTGTTTCCATACAGATCCTTGCATCAACGTGATCACCACCCAAACCCCCACCCCACCCCTCCAATCCATCAACTTTTGCTTTGCAGCCATGATCAAATTAAATAATTTCCAGTTCAGACACCCACATAATGCCACAGCTGTGCCAGCCCAGTCCAGTTTGCCACCTCCAGAGAGCAGCTGCAGTGCTATATCTTTGAGTATTGCATAGGGACAGTCAGTCGGGGTGGAGTACTGCAATGTAAGCAGAAGGCTGAAAAGGGAGCGGATTCCGAAAAAGCATGTTGCTGGGTGTATTTATGCACATGTACACCAGGTGGCAGCAGTGTCTATTACAACTGCCCTGGAATGCGGCCTCTGCAGAGGACAGGATATTCACATTTGATGATCGACTGATCAGTCAGTTTAAAGAGCAGGAAAAAAGAACACCAAGTCGTGGCAATCTCATAAAAAAATTTGACAAAAGAATGAAAAAAAAAGATCTACACACAGCCAGCCAGGAGTTAGCAGTCAGCTCAATTATGAGCAAAAACAAATTGAGTCCTCTGATATCCATCATTCGCTAGTGTTGTTTGTATAATTGTATTTTTCTCTTTTTTCATGCAATGCTCAAGAAGAAAGATGTTGCCACTAAAGGCCAAACTCTACAGATCCAAGAGCAAGTCCTGATGGACAAGCTAGTCCAGCATCAGAGGAAACTATCTCTACATCCAGTGAATGGCATGGAGGACCACAGGAGTACCCCCGCTTGAATCACCATAAACGCCAAACACTCCACACTCTCAGAAGTTCATGGTTTAAAGTTCTGTTTTTTTTAAAGTTCAGGCTGAAACTGCCCAGTGCATTTGAAAAGTGGAGTAAAAGAAGGTGGGGAAAGAACAACAACATCTCTGAGAGGAGTCTCCATGGTAACCTTCTTCTTTTTCTTCTTATTTCTCTTCTTCTTCTTCTTCTACAGTTTCTGGCTCAGTTCCTTGGGTTCTCCAGGGAGCATGACATCAGTGGAGGCCTCGGTAGATGAGATGGGTGTGGTGGATTTGGTGGGTGTGGTGGCCTTGGAAGGGGTGGTGGCTTTAGAAGGGGTGGTGGCCTTGGAGGGTGTAGGGGCTTTGGAGGGAGGTGTCTCCTCTTTGGGCGTCTGGGGCCTCTCCGTCAGAGCCACGACTGGCTTCACTTCCTCGTCCGGAGTGTGTTCGTTAGGAATCAGTGGAGCTGTGGTTTTCTGAAAAATGTAAAATAACATAAATGTTTAGGAAAAGGTTATGTATAGAAATCAGAGGTGGAACGTAACTAAGTATTTTTACTTCATTACTGTACTTAAGTAGTTTTTTTCTGGAATTTGTACTTACTTGAGTAAAAATAAAAATGCAGACTTTTACTTTTACTCAGTTACATTTTTGACAATTACTTGAACTTCGTTACTAGTTACATTTATCCTAGGTTTTCCTGTTGTGTTTCGTGGATATTTGAGTAGCCTCAGCTGCAGGCAGGGAGGTCCAGGGGGGGGGTCAAAGGGCGTTGTCAGATTTATGATAAGTTCGGGAGGGCATTTGCTCAAAAAAGGTTGAGAATCAGGCATTGGACTAAATGCACGACCAGCGGTCGAGTAAAAATCAAGCTCCTTGGTAAAACTTTACAGAGCATTCTGTATTTATTTTCTATGGCAGTTTCTTAAATTTCACCAAACACGATTTGTGTTGGTTTCATCCTTTAATGTAAGCTTGAAGAGACCCTCACAAGTATGGATTCAGTGATCCGTGCCATCAGGCCTTTAGGCTATATGAATTATACTAACTCATTCCTCATTTGTCTCTGCAACAAGCAAGTCAACCAAGTGCAAATACCAACGCTTGACTTCTGTTAATAAAAGGTCACAAAATAATAATGTGTGTCCTGAATTGTATATTACTTTATGACACCATAAATAATAATTTCGTAAAAATGTCATTGTTGATGAAAACTGCAATAGCCATGTGAATCAAGCACACATCGCACATTATCAAGGAAAGAGCGTGAACTCAATATATTTTCTGTTTAACTTCTAGTCCCCTCCCCCCCCCTCTCTCTCTCATTCTTCATCATGCCTCACTCTTTCTCTCAGTTACTCGTCTCTCATTCGATTTTCTCTTGTCATTCTGCCTTTTCCAAAGCCTACGTATCCGTTGCTGTTTTTTTCTCCTGATCCCTTCTTCCGCCCTCTCTCCCATTCCATGGTGTTCTCTCTCTCACTCTCTCCCTTCCTTATTCTCTCTTCCCTCCTCCTCTCTATCTCATTCACTCTCTATTTCTCCCTCTCTCTCTCTCTCTCTCTCTCTCTCTCTCTCTCTCTCTCTCTCTCTCTCTCTCTCTCTCTCTCTCTCTCTCTCTCTCTCTCTCTCAGCCCAGCCTCCATCCGTTTGTAATTGATTCTGCTCTTTGATTTGCTACATGCTCCATGTACAACTCTACATCCGCTTGCTCTGGCAGCCTGCACTAGACCCCGTGCCAGGCACACAGAAGGTCTCGCTTTGACCACCCAAAGGAAGAGAGAGAGAGAGAGAGAGAGAGAGAGAGAGAGAGAGAGAGAGAGAGAGAGAGAGAGAAAGAGAGAGAGAGAGAGAGAGAGAGAGAGAGAGAGAGAGAGAGAGAGAGAGAGAGAGAGAGAGAGACACACACACACACACACACACACACACACACACACACACACACACACACACACACACACACACACACACACACACACACACACACACACACACGAGAGAGAGGCTGCGTGTTTGTGAGTGTTTGGCAGACAAAACAGAAGGTCTCGCTTTAAACACCAAAGAAGACAGAGATAAGCAAGAATGAATACATGAATATACTATGTTTGGTATTGGTGCATGTGTTTTGCACACCACTATCAGAAGATCTTGAGAATGTGGAAAAGTGAAAAAGTATTTCAATCCAAAATATGGAAGTATATTATCATCGATGAAGGTCTTGGCTGTGCATGTGTTTTGCATAAATAAGGCGTTGGTTTACATGGCACATAATAAGTGTGTGTCTGTGTGTGCGTGCGTGCGTGCGTGCGTGCGTGCGTCTGTTTAACTGTGCGTGTGTAGGTCTGTGCACATGCGTGCTTGTGTGTGTGCGTTCATGTGTGTGTGCCAGTTGGCTTACCGTGGTCTGTGGCACAGGGTTGCTGCTCCTGTTGGCAGCAGTGGGGGCGGTGGTGGTGGTGGTAGTAGTGGTAGAGGGAACCGCAGTGGTCAGGTCCTCTGGTGCAAACCCTCTCCTGTCCAGCACACTATAAACACAGCACACAGACTCTGTATGAAATATTGTATACCATAATTACTAGGGATGTATCAAATCCAAGATTCGTTTTTGGAATCAGACAGATTTGGCCTTGTTGATAGTGTTGGTTTCGGTGATTGGAGTAGGATTTGGTATTCGGTCTTGAATTCGGCCAAATCTTAAGCAGTAGATTCGGTATTCTGCAGAGCCAGGAACCAAATACACTCTCTAGTCTACACAGTGCACCTTTAAATCGACTCTGTAAGTGCTGAATTAACACTGTTTTACTTTTACTGTGTAAGAGTGATGGGGGAGGGGCCCTTACCTGGGGTAGGGCGGTCCACACAGGACCTCACAGCAGTTCTTGATGATGTTCTTGTGGCTGTAGGGGTTCTGCACCCTGTTCTTCCCCGACCACGAGCCTTTGATCTGGGGCAGAGACAAAGTCAAAACAGGCTGGTGTTAGCTTAGCTTAGCTTATCTTAGCAAGCCCTGGAAGTGGCGGATGGGAAATCTGCTCTAGATTTGGACAGCTTTATCCTTAGCCCCAACAAAAGACAGAGACCTTTTAGTCATTCTCCCATTGGTCTTACTTTCTTGCCTTCTCTCTTTCTTTCTCTCCCTCTCTCTCTCATTCCCCTTTTTATCCTCTTTTTTCTCTAATCTTCGCCTCTCTTTCTTCTCTGTGTCTTTTCTTCTGCTTCTTTTTTCTCTGCTGAATATATCCTTCCCTTCCACCTCACAGCTTCCATTTATCATTTTACCTCTCTTCTCTCTTGCCTTTGCTCTCTCTCCTTCTCACCTGTTTCATATTCCCTTGTATCCTGCCCTCTCTCTCTCTCTTTCTATACTTCCATGTTCTCTCTCTTCATCCTGCATTCTTGCTCTCTTTACTCTCCTTCATTTTCTCTCTCTGCTGGGACTCTTTCACTTTGACCAAATTACTCTGACTCCTTCTCCGGAGAAACAACTTATCAGCACTTGTGCCTTATTTAAAAGCTCTCTCTCTCTCTCTCTCTCTCTCTCTCTCTCTCTCTCTCTCTCTCTCTCTCTCTCTCTCTCTCTCTCTCTCTCTCTCTCTCTCTCTCTCTCTCTCTCTCTCTCTCTCTCTCTCTCTCAGACAACTGTGCTCCAGGGTAGCACTTGACCTACAAAAGAAGACAGACCAGGGGCTCTCCTAAAAAATATCACACACACATACACGCACACACACACACACACACACACACACACACACACACACACACACACACACACACACACACACACACACACACACACACACACACACACACACACACAGAAATGACTAATAACTAGTTAGGTCAAATTTGTGTCCCTCAGTCCTCAGTGTTAACATCCAACATTGAATCGAGCAGATGGAACCATTCATCTGGGCAGACGGTAAGCACCTAATAAACACAGACACACTGAGGCCAGAGACTCTAACGAGGAAAGTGGAGCGTAGCACCATAACAAAACCCAGGCCCTGGGCTGGTTGGCCATAGAGCATATAGGGCATTTGCCCGGTACACTGTTGCAGATTTTGGCCTGGCCTTCCCCTTTATATAATGGTATTAGTCCTGATGCCGCAACAGCAAACCTATCCGAATCAGATTTAAATATTAATTGGGAGGGAAAGTGGAAAACAGCGATCCTAGCGGTTACGTTCCAAACACCAGGGTGATCCTATTGAAACTCCCATAGACAAGTTTTTAAAAAAATCCCACAAAGATATGACTTGGAACTATAACACCAGACACATTTTTCAGCGTACACAATAGCATGAACTACTACCTGTGAAAATCTCAAGTCATTTTTTGCCCTTTTAAGAAAAATAGAAATTGTGCCAATCTGGTCGGAAACGGACTACAGCTCCCAGCATGCTGTGCTTCGCGCCTCGTTGACAACACAGAGAAACAAATGAACGCGAACGAACGCAAGTTCTTCGCATATCTTCACATTCTTGTAATCCTATGAGTTCCACATTGTCTTCTTATTACACATATATACACGCGATCATTTTGGTATGGTTTTAAATTCTCTAGTAGATATGATGGCTTCTGTGGTGACGAGTAACCACCTCTCTGGCTCATGTTTGGCTATGCTAATTTGGCTATGCTAATTACATGGAGTAAACAAGCCACACATGCCAGTCAGTGTAGTTCTGTATTAGCTTTTTAAAGAATATTAAAATCAGCTCAGATCAGTGAAAAACCGAACATTTTACCACCTGGTTCGATAAAACGGGCCAACATGCCCATAATATGACTGCCACTACTTCTACTTCGTCGTCAGGGCCGAGATGTAATTTTTCAAAGAAAAAAAACATTCATTTGTTGCAGGGGGTTGGAACGTTGCCAGCAGGGGGCGATGAGATTACTTTCCCTCCCTATTGTAGCTCTTGGGGTTAACATGACAACATGTCAACATGAGAGAAATTAGTTTCTTGGGTGGACTACATCCTCAGGTGTAGTGAAATGGAAAGCGTTTTTATAGGCTGCAGTGAAGCTGAAGGGGGACAAATGGGTATGTTTTCCCAGGCCCAAGATGGGGTTTTGCAGAATGGTGCTTGCATTACATTGAACATATTGGGTGGAGACCCTTTCAGTCAGATTAGTTTGTCCTGGGCCCGGCAAAAGCTATGAGCTACTGATGGGAAACTGACTGGCATTTTTGAGCAGAGCTTTCAAGGCATTTTTCCACAGCGGTATGAGAGGTAGAGGAACTAAGTGGATGGGCAGTTTTAGGCAAAGTACAGAAGATGGGCAGTTTTATTACAGGCTAATAAAATAAATTACCCAATAGTAAAAGATATACAAAAAGACAAGCCCCTACTAATGTTAAACTTTCTATGTAAGAAATGGGGCACTTCTGCAGAATTTGCTATATATAAGCTCATATAGCTTTCATGTAAAATATTTTACAGTATATGGAATGTGTGGAATGTGTGCCTTACTTATAGATTATGACAATGAGGAATGGAACTTTTATAGTGGAATTTTAATACTATATGCCATATAAGAAATATATACTTCATATATGATTTTTTAATAAGTTTTATAGGCCTATTTATCTTTCCTGTATGGGTGTGGAGATGGGAAAGTGACCGGCATTTTTGAGCAGGGCTTTCAACGCATTTTTTCCAACCGTATGAGAGGTTTAATAGATGCATAAAGAAACTAATCCAGAGTAGATGGCATTTTTTATTACAGGCCGCTAATACAATGGGCGATGGGGATGGGAAAACTGACTGGCATTTTGAACAGAGCTTTCAAGACACTCTTCCCAGCTGCAGGAGAGCTTTAATAGATGCATACGAAGGCTAATCCAAAATAGATGGGCAATTTGGGAGTTTCTTTGTGCTTCACCGCACTTTGCCTCCTTTAGCGCTGAGAGCTGAGAGAGAGAGGGAGATTTTGTTTTATTTCAGTGCACAGAGCATTTCAATGCGAGCACCTGCAACCCGTAAATGCCGTGTATGCAAAGCTTTAATGGAAATAGCCTTCCCCATCCATAACCGCAGTCCTTTCATATTAACATTCATCACTCAGTGTGTGTGTGTGTGTGTGTGTGTGTGTGTGTGTGTGTGTGTGTGTGTGTGTGTGTGTGTGTGTGTGTGTGTGTGTGTGTGTGTGTGTGTGTGTGTGTGTGTGTGTACATGTGTGCATTTATGTTATTGGGTTTGTGTGGGCAGGCATATTTAATTGTGTGTGCCTGCATGCATGCATGTACAGTGAGGAGAATAAGTATTTGATCCATTGCTGATTTTGTTGGTTTGCCCACTAATAAAGACATGATCATTCTATAATATTAATGATAAAATGTATTCTAATATGGAGAGACAGAATATCAAAAAGGAAATCCAGAAAATAACTTTAAAGAATATATTTTAATTGATTTGTATTCCATTGAGGAAAATAAGTATTTGACCCCTCTAGTCAAAGAAGACAAAATACTTGGTCGCAAAGCCCTTGTTTTCTCATTCAGAGGTCAGATGTTTCTTTCAGTTAATGACAATGTTTGTGGATATATTAGAAATGATTTTTGTCCACTTTTCTTTGCAGATCATCTCTAAATCATTTAAGTTGTATGACTGTAGCTTGGCAAATGGGATCTTTTGTCCCCTTCACAGGATTATTATAGGGTTAATGTTTGGAAACTGTCTAGGCCACTTCATGACCTTAATGTGCTTCTGCTTGAGCTACTCTTTCGTTGCTTAGGCTGTATGTTATGGATTATTATCATATTGGGAGGCCAATCCATGACCCACCTTCAGTCTAGTGGTGGTGGGAAAGAGGTTGGCATGCAGCATTGTACGTTTACATGTCTCCCTTCATCCATTCCTTGACGATGTGAAGTTGTCCTGTGTCTTGGCCAGACAAACAACTTCAAAACATAATGTTACCACTTCCATGTATGATGTTGGAGAAGGTGTTGTTCTTGGGATCATAGGCAGCATTTCTCTTCCTCCAAACAGATCGAGTTGTGTTAATGCCAAACAGTTTGATTTTGGTGTTATCTGATTCCAGCACCTCCCAATCATATCCTAATCCAGTTTGATGTTCATTGGCAAACTTCAGGTGAGCCTGAACAGGTTCCTTCTGAAGCAGGGGTACCATACATGCACTGCAGGATTTTAATCCATTGTGGTATTAAGTGTTTCCAATAGTTTTCTTAATGATTGAGGTCCCAGCTGCCTTGAGATCATTTCCTAGCTCCTCCCATACAGTTTTAAGGTGCTTTATCTCTTTTTTTTCTGGTTATTAAATTCCCACAAGGTCAAATCTTGTATGGAACCACAGACAGGCCTAAGATTGATGATTGATGATCATTTTGTATGTCCTAAAATTGGGAAGAAATGCACCAACAGCTTGCTCCTTAATATCTAGGAGCCCATTTCAGCCTTGTTGAGTTCTAAAATCTTGTCCCTGACATTCTTTGACAGCTTTTTGGTCTGTCCCATGTTGGCGAGTTTAGTTTGATTGATTGACTGATTCTATGGACTGATTCTGCAGATTCAATGTGTCTTTTGTGCAGGTTACTATTAACAGATGTCTTCAATTCAGATAACAAGTTGATTGGAAGTGCCATTTGATCTGCGGGATCAGAACTCTTAATGGTTGGCAGGGGATCAAATACTTATTTCCCTCAATGAAATATAAATCAATTAATATATATTCTTTAGAGTTAATTTCTGGATTTTCTTTTTAATATTCTGTCTCATCATATTATAATACATATTAACATTAACATGAAAGACTGGTCATGTCTTTATTAGTGGGCAAACCAACAAAATCAGCAAGGGATCAAATACTTATTCTCCTCACTGTATGTGTGTGTGTCAGTGTGTTTGTGTATAAATTCATGTGTGAGCATGCCTCTGTGTCTGTGCATATATGCTTTTGCGTGCATGCATGCAATATTTGTGCGAGCATCTGTGTCAGTGTTCATGTGCGTGTGAGAGTGTGTATGTATGTGAATGTGCATGCAAATGTGCGTGTGTCTATGTCAATGTGCATTCATTCAAAAATGTGTGTGTATCTTTGTGTGTGTTCGGCGGTCTGTGCTGGCTAGTCATGTGAGTCTATGAGCTCAGCAGTTCAGGCAGCAGTCCTGAAGGGTGCATGATATGTCTAATAAGAACATGACTGGGCTGAGACGTGCCAACGCCACTCCGCGTGTGTGAGAGGGAGCACGAGTGTGAGCACTGGGTCAAGACATAGCAATGACATGGTGGGTATGAGTCATCATTTGTGTGTGTAGTTATGCATACATGGATGTGTGTGTGTGTGTGTGTGTGTGTGTGTGTGTGTGTGTGTGTGTGTGTGTGTGTGTGTGTGTGTTTGGGTGAGTGTGAGTGTGAGTGTGTGGGTGTGGGTCAGTGTACGCGGGCGGGCGGATGTGCGGGCGGGCATGCATGCGTGTATTTTTGTGTGTGTATGCCTGCATGTCTGCGTGCGTGTGTCTGTGACACACATTAACACGACTCTGGCTGTGTGCCTTCCCCCTCTGCTTTTCGCCTCCCAGCTGTGACACAATGGGATCAGCCATCCCTCTCCTGGAGCCGTCCAAGGAGAAATAAAAGACTAACTGGAGAAACTATAACTTATAAATAAATCATCAAGTGAAAATGGCCGCCCGCCCTCCGTCCTCTGGCTACCTTTGACGACTTGTCTAATAGTGCTGATCTTGCCAGTCATGCACATATACCACACTCTGGTGAAATCCTGACTTAAGGGAGGAGGAGGAGGATGAAGGGGTAGAGGGGGAATAGGTTCATGCCTCGCCTGTCAACACCCGCTCATTAAACCTACACACAAACACACACACACGCCACACCCCTCTCCTGAGTTGACTGTACCCTAAAATACATTCGAGGCGTTGTTTGTCTTCAGAGAGAATGTTGAATATTGCTTTGATGTTAGTCTGGAATGTGCACATACACAATGTGTATACAAGCACACATTCACATAGACAGGGTGTACGGGAGACAGAGAGAGAGAGAGAGAGAGAGAGAGAGAGAGAGAGAGAGAGAGAGAGAGAGAGAGAGAGAGAGAGAGAGAGAGAGAGAGAGAGAGAGAGAGGAGAGAGAGACTTGGAAACAGATACTAAATAGACTCAGCGACTTACAGACAGACAGAGCGTGATAAAGACAAACGAGCAGGAGAGATGGGGAGAACAAGGGATGGCAAGGAAAAATGAAATGGTACGATCACCCATCACTGATTACTTACATCTTCATTGGTGGTCTGGTTGAGGGAGATCAGGTAGGTATGGAAGCCAGTGAGGCCCACCACAGACCAGAGGGTGA
>NC_085879.1:10330292-10335292 GCF_034702125.1 Engraulis encrasicolus
AGAGGCTATGCGTCCGAAGCATAAATCTAGCTTCACCAGTAGCCTGATCCAAATCATTGTTTGCTAGAAAAAATTGAAGAAGTAAATTTTTTCTCATGCCCCAAGAATTCATCCAGTTGCTTTCAAAAAAAATCAAGCAACCTGCGATAGTTCTGGCAGACCACGTAGTCAACGCGCCCTTTTGCTTATTAGCTGACACCGACCCAACCCATTCAACTCTCCACTAATCAGCTGTGCTTTGGTTAATCAGCCTTTGCTCGCAATTGGATGCTGACCTTTGGCGCGCTTTATTTAAACTACCGAATTTGTTTTCCTGTCATTGCTTTTTGCTGCTTGTTTTGCTCCCACCACCTCCCCTGCTCCACCAGACTAATCATTGTCAAACAATGTCATGTTGTTGTTGTTGCTTGCTCTGTTCTAGGGGGTATTTCGTCTTTCCAGCTAAATGGAAGGCACACCACCTGAGGATGCTGCCGTTCCCTGTATTGGCTTCCATGGAGCTCATGGAGAAGCCGGGGAACTTCCTCCGAACAGAGCTATACCCCCAAACACAAATGTATGCATTCAGAAATAAAGCATCTGAAATGTATCTGTTTCCCGTCTCAATTTTGACTAGAGTGGATCTGACAGAACTATTTTAATGAGAAAAATACCTGGATCCGTGCTACATTTGACAGGTTCTTGTATCTTCTGAATATGTGGTAGTCTCTCCTGACGGACAATTTGTGGACTCAGGTGGACTCACTCACAAAACGCTGATGCTCATGCTACAAACGTAATCTTCACAGAACTCTGAGAAATACTTTTCTCACCCAGGGCAGTGCTGACATTTCTACATTTCTACTAAATCCATGCTGTCCTACTATAGTAATTCCACTGAATTCCAACTAATTCCAATCTGTTTCCCATCTACAACCCATTCCTTATGTTAAAAAAAATCGTATTGCCTACAATTAAATTTAATGATAAGTCATAACTTCTGCCATAAGATTTTTATGATCTGCTTAAGGACTACGATATTAAGAATCATGCTTCATCTTTATCCATTGTTGTCATAGAGACAAAAGAGAGGCTCTGTCATGAAATGCTCTTGACAAGGCTGAGTCTATCTTTGGATAGATTAAATTACAAAATGACATCCAAGAATCTTTGTTGTTTGAAGGGAAAGTAGTCTTTGTATAAAACTTCAGGATACTTCAGGGAACTTGTACTTCTAGCCTACAAAACAAGTACAAATTCAAAAGTGCTCGCTTGTCTGCCTCCCCGGCCCAGACAGAGAAATGAGGCGTTTGTTGCCCTCCGGTCTTCTGTGCCAAAGCTTGTCTCTTTAACACAAATCAGACTGAGCCTTGCTGAGAGAAGCAGTGAAATATTAAACTGCACAGAACTGCAAAACAGAATACCAATATACACATACAGTTTAAACAAAGATCACTATCTACAAGTTTTTGTGCACTTTTACTTGCTTTAAAAATAGTCTTATCAAGCCTATTTCAAAGGATGATTGTCTTCAAAAAGATGTCTCAACTTGAGTATTCGACACCATTATGTGCATCTTTGAAAGTGAAACGTGATTCAGACAGGCCAAGGCTGCTTTGGATATTGAGATTGGCTCCTTATGTTCCATTTACTTTGAAATAGACTGATTTTGAGGTTAACATTTTCAAAAAAATGACAGTGTCTTGAAAAAGACATCTCAACTTGCTCTAAGTATTCAACATTATAATGTGCTTCTTTGGATGGTCTCAGATGAAGGTGTTTCTGGCAGACTAGTCCTACCATGGGGAGGTCAGTTGGCTCTTTAAGAGCAAAAACAGTGCCAGCTGGATAACCTCTGGACTGTACAGATGAAGACACAGCCTTAATCAGCATGAAACCACAAACCAAACACACACACTACACACACACACAAACACACACACACACACACACACACACACACACACACACACACACACACACACACACACACACACACACACACACACACACACACACACACACACACACACACACAGGGACCGACACATGGGTGCCCATGCACACACATACACACGTAAGAGAACATACCCACACTCATGCATGCATCATACACATGATATGCACACACAGGGGCGCACACGGACACATACACACTCACAGCTATACTGAAAGTAAATCAAAGACGTATTTTATGACCCTCCAAGCCCTTTTGCGGCACCTGTAAACGTGAGTTCTAAGTACACCCCACTAAGTTTAAAGTATAATCCTGCTTACACAAACTCAACCTTTGCTCTCATCTATTTTCAGTTACTGGTGGACACTTTTTTCTTCAGTTCAGGGCAGGTCAAATGAGTTTTCAGTGTTTGTATATGTTTAGCGCCATGTTTATCTTGCCAGAGCTTTTTCAGTCACCTCTTTCAGATTCTAAAACGATGACATTACACCTAGCTGATATTTTCCTGCAAAACCTTATACAGTTGTTTCAAGTAGGCTACAGGGCACCGTTTTGGAGCAATGTGGGATTTTACATGAGACAATAATTAGCTTTGAAAACATAATCCATAAGCAAGACACTTGAAGGATTATAAAAAGATGGTTATAAAAACATATCTTTTAAGTGCATGGGATACCCCCCTTCATACTAGACTAGTTTACATGCCTTGTTCAAAGGCAATTCAGCCATGGAAGGGGGTGACACCACCCAAATTCTTCACCTGTGTGAAGCTGACACCCCCCCCCCTCCCCCCCACCCCACACCCCAAAATGCTGAAATAACAGCAGATTGTTTGTGCTACGCTTGTGCCGGATTGTGATGTAAAAATTTTAATTTGTGCTATTAAGGATTTTGAGTAATTTAAATACTCAAATACTCATAATACTAATACATTTTCAATACGCAGCAACCCCCCCTCCAAATTTCTCCAAAGTATTCTCAATCGAAGGGAATTTCTTTGTGCTCATTTATGCTGTGAAAATTAACGCTTCAGTCACTTGTTTTGTAAAGTTACAGCCGTTTTATTTTATTATTATGCAATTATTTTATTAATAGCAAAAACAATATTTTTTACAGCACAATCCGGCACAAACATAACACAATCTGCAGTGTTATTTCAGAATTTTGGGTCGGAGGGGGGGCCAGCTTCACACAGGTACACACAATTCTTCCTATACTGGCACAAGATTTGAACCTGTTTCCCAAGCCCAACTCCACAACCATCAGGCCACAGCTGCCAAGTGTGGTAATGCTCCTGACCTCATGACACTAAAGAGACCGCCTTCACCTCAAAATTTTGCTTTGTGGGGTTATATAAGCCGAGGTCAGAACTGCCTTTGTTTTGGTCACTTACGAAATGATGAACCACTGCAAATGTTTGGAAAACAAACAAATTTACAGTTGAAGAAACAAGTCAGTGTTGCTCATTATTCTGCAACAGGAATGTCTCCGCCAGTGGGAGCGGTTCATTTAGGACAAGCATGAAATGAAATGTAGACGATTTCTGGGGATTTGGAGGAATTTGAAGGTGTGGTATACAGCAACGATTTTGAAAACAGTTACTTTACAGTTGAAGAAACAACTCAGCGTTGCTCATTGTTCTAAAATGGGAATGTTTACACAGTGGGAGTGGCTCAGTAGGACATGCATGAAATGTGGATGAGTTTGGGGGCTTTAGGGTATTTGAAGGAGCGGTGAGAACAGAAGTAGACAAACAAAAACACGAAAACTGGGTTTTTTTGTTTGTTTTGCACAGTCCCATCTATGGTGCTCTGTGTTCCAAAATTAATGTTTGCCCCACTGGGAGTTGTTCATGAGGACATGCATGAACATAGCAGATGTACCCCATGCTGCTATGGTTCCCAAACTTTTTCTCCTGGGCCGCCCAAGAATATTGTCACGACCTTCCCACTACACAATATTTTTGTCCCTTAATATTTTGACATTTCAATTTGAAAGTTAATACTTCTTAACCATAAGACAATGCAAACCATTATATGGAATGGTTGTATTGTATAGAAACATACTGTATGCTAAATGGTTTCATACACACAGTCCTTTCTCTCTGCGACCCCCCAGCAGTACCTCCGCGACCCCCAGCATCCCAACCCCTCGTTTTGGAGCCACTGCCACAGTGGCGAAGACAAACAGGGTCACATGGCTTGGTGAGATTGGTCTCAGAGGATTGCAATCATTCTGACCAATCCCCAAAAGTGAGAAGGTATACAGACACACTCCGGCATAGTCTGCTGAGCATGAATCAAATGAGCATGAATCGAAACAAAGCCATTTGAAACACTTTAATGCCCTTGTTTAATCCTGGAGACTGAATAAAAATGGGTTTGCAGACAGCCTAAACTACTTATAAGATTAAAGAGTTGTTAAAAAGGGGTGTGGGTTACTAAAGCACAATAAAGTATGAGATTGAGTTCGTGTTGGAGTCAGCTACATTTTAAAGGCCGGGCCCATTCAACTTGATATTAATGTGTCATGGGCACTGATACTGGTTTGATATATAGCTGACCTTAATGTCCCCACCACACAGTCACAGCATAATTTAGGTGAACAGAAAAGCAGGTGGAGGGTGAAGTTTGAGACTGGATGAAGTGGCCAATGTCCTCACAGAAAAGACTGAAGAATATAAAAAGTACATGGTCAAAATCAATTCAAAGCTTGATGGAAATGTCTCTCGAGGATCACTAATCAAAATATATATCTTGTTTAATTCTCTTGAGCTATTTTAATGTGCACATATACAGAGTTTGAATATGAAAATGCAGTCCTGCAGAGCAAAATACCGCAGCGCAACTGAAATTACATTTTGTATGCTATAAACTTTTAGATGTCCCCCATGCATCGCTATGGAGGCTTTCTCCAACTCTCTTTCTAAAATACAATGGAGGAAAATCTCTGAAGTGAGTAATAGAATAGAACCAAATAGATCAGAACGGAACATAATGAAACAGCATAGTATGCAATAGAACAGAATGGAACAGAAGAGAACTTAAGAAAGCCTTAGAGCAAG
>NC_085879.1:10342792-10347792 GCF_034702125.1 Engraulis encrasicolus
ACACAGCCGCCTCTCTTCAACGTGTTCATTCCACACTTAGAAGAAGGAGCAACTGGGAGATTGTTAAATTTGACTCTTATTGTGTTGAATCGCCACTGCAAAATTGACTGTGGGCAGATAGGAACGGACAGGCCGGCAGACGAGCCAATTAGAGCAATGTGGCATACAGCCTCTGAGTGTGGAGTCTGGGTGGAATATGACAGCCCGAGAGACACGCTTCCTGCCATAGTCTGGTGGCCTGGTAGGCTGGTGGAAATATACAGCAGGAAACAAAACTGCATGTGCTTATCGTTTCTATGTGCGTAAGCAGAGGAGCAGAGTAAGGATACTTAGGATGGCCTGCTGTATACAGTATATTAATAATGTGTACAGTATCTACATATCATATTCACACCTAATGTACAGTACATGATAAAGACAGAATGACTAAAAGTTTCTTTCCTCAGGCGATCCTATTATAAACTCTTCACTTGAACCTTATTGAACATATCCCATCTATTAAATGATGTATCCTTCCTGCCTCCTTCTGCACACTTTTTTGCACAGGCCAATTCATTTTACTACATTCTGCACGGAAGTGACTCCATGCATACGACCAATAAACTCTCCTTATGTCCTTGTGTTCTTGCATATGTCGCTTATACAGCGCACTGGTGCATAAAGTGGGCCAATTTAAATTAGAATAGATTAGCACATGCAGCTAAACCTTTCCAGAATCACTCACTCACTCACTCACTCACTCACTCACTCACTCACTCACTCACTCACTCACTCAAACACATCCATAATCTCTCTGGATATTTGCACTACTTGCTGGACTTGCCCTTTTTATTGGCAACCATTCAAGCTGCCATAGAAAGAAGCAGAAATAATTTAATGGGAAACCATTGCTGGTTAACGTTTAACAAAGCATGCACGGCACGCTTGAACTGTTAACTTGAAAACACTGCCTCTGATTCACAAAGGTTTAAATACTGCCACCACAACACGCGTACCGTATTTTAAAGTATTTTGATATTTAAATCATAGCGACAAAACCAGTTTTTGCACTGAGAATCAAAGAAATACACTTTCTCCAACCTAGCATGAGATGGCATGTCATTTTATAACTTCATATGCTGATACAACACGAAGACGTCCGGAGAAAAAGAATGAGTGGAAGTTCAAGGACATCAGCTCTGAATATTGTTGCACTCAGTAAGTAGGAAAGTGCCAAAATGTAACAAAACCAAGGATCCTCTCAGTTCAGACCAGTTCAGACCAAAACAACAACTCATTTTGCTTGTCTGTCTGAACTCTACCCATAGTCAAAATACACCTTTTAAAACCCCAGCCATTCTGAATGTGTTTCACACATCCAAGGAGATGCCATTTTCAAATACATGTAGGCATGCTAGATGATAAACTCCTTATCAGTAAAACATAAACCTCTGGGAAGATGTAAACAACAATTTGCGGCAATTTGCAACACAGTGACGTATGAGGAAGTGGGCGTCTTGCTATCTGAATGTACCTGACATAATCCTTAGATTGTCATGAGCTTGGAGAGTGCAGGATAGCGCGGATAGTAGGAAGCTGATTTGCATTGGCAAATCACTGATAACGGCCAGGCCTTGCACAACGACATATTCCACAATACGCTTTTCAGGTTCGAGGAAAGAAAGTACAGTTATCACACTAAACCTCTGGATAACACGAGAACTTCATAACCCTGTGCTTGTCTGTGCGGACTCTTTTCTGTGTCTGTGCATGAGCAAACAGAGAAAATAAGAAGTGAGTAAAATACAGGGTAACGCACACTAGACCCAGGCCGACACGTACAGACCAGTGCCTTTCGGACAACACAGCTATACAAGGCAAAGCTGTTCTCTCTCTCTCTCTCTCTCTCTCTCTCTCTCTCTCTCTCTCTCTCTCTCTCTCTCTCTCTCTCTCTCTCTCTCTCTCTCTCTCTCTCACTCACTCACTCACTCACTCACTCACTCACTCACTCACTCTTGCTCTCTCTCTCTCTCTCTCTCTCTCTCTCTCTCTCGCAGGTGTGCGTGTGTCCATGACTGAGATAGCCTGACAGGTTTAAAAACGGTCTCTGAGCGCAATCATTTGAAAACAGGGAGAATGAGTCTCTATTAATTACCCAAAGACAATAGTCTTGAAGAGCCCTTTCACTCAATAACAAATAATGTTTTATTACTCCTGCCTGTACTATTCAAACTAATCCAATGACTACCCCCAGTGTCTCTACAGACAGATTCATTGGCCAAAAGCAATGTGTGGAACAAATATTCTTCAAGAGAAGATCTATTCTGAAATAATCAGAAGAATAACCATCCACTCTACACACACACCCGTCCTGCACACACACGAGCGCACACACACACACACAAACACACACACACACACACACACACACACACACACACACACACACACACACACACACACACACACACACACACACACACACACACACACACACACACAATGACCATGTGTGCTCACTAATCCAAAGAGTCTTAGAATGTCCATTGTGGAAGATTTCCCTTCCCCTTCTTCAAATTTGTCAAAGCAGAGCAGTAACATTAACATGCATATACAGCAGCTGTTGTGAGTTTATCACGTCTTAGGAAATGGCAACCGAAAAGAAAGAGAATCTCAGAATTGTGGATATCCCTGATTAGATAATGCAATTGAAGATGACAATGAATATAGAAGCTCGACAACTCTTCCATACTGTACAGAACAACTGTGAATTTTACAGCCAATATGAATATTTGATATTTATGTTGGTGGTACATACAGTAGTTACATAAAAAGAAGAACTCTGTGAACTGACAGAATTTTTAAACAACATAATCTAAAAATGTTACAGAACCGAACCTTCAAATTCTAGACCCCCCGGCCATCGACAGCTTGTTTAAAAGTGCCACTAAATGAGCATGGAGGTTTGTCTGGCCCAGTCTGAGCCTCTTCCCCCGCACCACTGATGAATAGTTAATCTGGAGAGCTTTTACAAAACGCTTTAAAAGCCATTTAAATGCAATTTTCATTCATCTTTTTTAAGACCTAGATTTTAAGGTAGCATTGCGGGACGAGTTAATTTTACGGAATTCAATATTCATAACCAGGATGTTGCTGTTATTAACTGAGGAGGACAATCAAAACAAATCATTTTTGGATATTTTTTGGAAAATAGATATATTGTATAGCACTTTGGAAAAGAGCTTGCTTCATTTCCATTCCGACACATCTCTTTAGGAGCCCAGTGATTCACAAAGCAGATGAATTATGTAGTGGCACTACTTAGCCAGTCTGTTTGCCCCATCACCATCGCCACCACCCACTTTGTACCGTTCTCTCCTTTCCCCGACAACCGACATGCCTCAGCATTCATGGGGGAATAGCTTTCTGAGCAGAGCAGAGCAGTGGTGATGATGATGATGGCCATGATGATGATGATGATGAATGTTAAGACTCCTCAAACAACATCTCTTTCTTTCTTTCTTTCTTGCTCTCTATCATTGAGTAGAAACCTGAGAATTATGTCCATTTTCATTGTAGAGATGGGCGATATGGAGAGAATTTTTTGGCACAACCCAGATTTTTTCAATAGAATTTCTGACGGGATGGGGAAGTATCACAAAAGAGACAGTGCATCAGCACACAGATTGGAATGCACAAAATAAACAAAGATTAGTAATCATCATGTACTTGGTCACTGTTGAGTCAGTTATGATTGTCTGTTTGATTACCTTTCCGATTAACTGCCCTACAACACTGTGGCTTTGTGAACCCCCAAGAAGCTCTCTCTGAGGGGCAGAAATATTCACGACGGCAGTTAGCACATGTAGGCGATGATGATCTGCTTACACAGTCACACTGGGACCCCGTGGCATGACAACGGCGCATTCAGCACCACCACAAAAGGAGCTTGTCAAATGCCTAGCACTAAATCAACACACGGGGGGGAGGAAAAGGGGGAACAAATAAAAATAAAGCCGTCGGTGGGGCTGACTTACTGCTGAACAAGATTTCCCCCACAAACGCACAAGCACACACACACACACAAACACACACACAACCGAATCCTCCCACACACTGTTCCCAGTGGGATAGGGAGAGAGTGCGAGAGAGAAGGAGCTGGGAGAGCGAGAGAGAGAAAGGGTTAGAGAGAGAGAGAGAAAGACAGACAGACAGACAGACAGACAGACAGACAGACAGACAGACAGACAGACAGACAGACAAACAGACAGACGGAGACTGCAAGTGAGAGAATGGTGGGCCATTAATGAGTCCAATCTTCACCTCTTTTCAACAGCAGCGTGCTGTAAAACATCTTTCTCTCTCTGAGGTTCATATCCAGGCTACACAACCAGATAATGGGCTCCTAATAGAATTTACATGTTTCTGCACTCGGAAAATAGCAGAGTCGCAGATGTAAATGAACGCCATGCATCGAACTCTGTGCTGCCCGTTTATAATAGAATTTACATGTCTCTGTGCTCAGAAAATACAGTAGCCCAGTTTTGGATGTAAATGAAAGTCATAGATCAAACTCTAATCAATCTGCCCGTTTATAATAGAGTTTACATGTCTCTGTGCTCATAAAAATACAGCAGAGTTGAGGATGTAAAATTAACACCATACATCCAAGTCTAGTCTGTTGGTCCCCTGTTTATAACAGAATGTGCATGCTGCTTGTAACAAATACAGTAGCAAAGTCAAGAATGTAAATTAACACCACACATCGAACTCTGATCTCCGCTTTCTCAGAATGTTACAAAAATGGTATGAAAAGTAGGCCTACCACAACAGTGATTTTGATCCCACACACACGCACGCACGCACACATACACGCACACACGCACACACCCACACACACACGCACGCACGCACGCACACACACACGCACACACGCACACACACACCACTATTCACCAGCATGGTCGGCCATTTTTCCACATCTTTGTAGGATTTCATTAGCAAATGGAACGGAAATTTGA
>NC_085879.1:10352792-10400292 GCF_034702125.1 Engraulis encrasicolus
CCCATTGATCTGGAATTTCCACAATTCCAATAGTAATGGCAGTGGGGGGCCAGAGGAGCTTTGAAGAGATCAGATCTTCCAATAGTCTGTCCAGCAGGCAGGCCACACCACAAGGGCTGGGTCAACTCTGACATCAGTCATCAATTTCCTATGGCATCACTTAAGCCTGATGCACAATAGGTCAGGATCATACATCAGATTTTCAATACCCAGATTAATGAGACACAATGACATGTGTTAGATTTGTGTAATTACATCCCGATGACAAACAGGATCATCTCAAGTCAGGATGAAAGCGAAAGAAAGGTTGTCATGTGTAACCAAGAGAGCATCTCTGGCACAGGATCCACTACTGAGATCACGTGTGAACGGATGATGCCATTCCCGTGCATGCTTTTCCATTGAAGAAAAATGCAGAAAATGAGGTATAATTAAATGGTAATAACATGTGCTATGAAGTTAGACTGTGTGTAATAACTAGTAATGTGAGGGTAACAAAAATGTTGGTTCAAGAAATCCTCCGTCTTTTATTCTGGGTAGGCCTATCATGATGGCAACATCGTATGGATAGACAGGCCGCACAAAGGAAGGAGCTCGAGCCTGTGTTTGTTTTGATTCCTGGTGGGTGGTTCAGGTCCTTTGCATGGAATGCGCATGTTGCCTCTCTGGCACCTGCGTGTATAAGCCTATTTCAACGTTTGCATTTCAGTGTAAGACTTCCAACATATTATAGGCTATTTTGATACTTACTCAAAAGCGAAGAACAAGGAGCAGGTTCCAACGATGAGGAACAGGGTTAGGTAAAACACGCCTTTCTGACGGGCCATCATAACGCGACCGTCACAGCAAAAAGTGTTCTTCCCCGGCAGCTTCTCCCACTTTCGGGTAATCTTCCTGGTTATCATCACAGCCGACATGATGAACAATTACAGGGGCTAGTCTCTGATAATCAAACTCTCTTAAGAATTAATCTTCAAAACGTTTTTGTATTGCAAGGCGCTATTTTCCCCTAAAGGCTGTGGTCAAATGACAGCAGTGCTGATTTTTGACAGTCATTCCTAATCAAAATTGTAGGGTTATCATCAGTTGCCTGTCAGTCAGTCGCCTTCCTGAAGGCCCTTGCGTTTTATATGCTTCTGCAGAATATCGTTTCTACGCCAGCCTATGGTACAGACTATAAAACAAACACGGCACCAGGGTCTTCTTTCAAATAGCAATTTTACATCGTTCAGAAAATGCGCAACGGTGTCTTCTTGGGTAGCACTTTGGAGTCACACCATGCGGTTTTTCAGGTCCTCGGTTAAAATCCAATTCCATATTTTCCTCTCAATCAAAGTTCTTTTCAATGCGACAGTTCCAGATCCCTCATAAAACTTCCATTCTGGTATTACTACTCTTACTTTGCCTGTACACCTCTTGTGCTGTCTAAAGAAATAAAGCAGGTGGGTGTATTTCGGTCTGGTAAACGCACGCTGGTCAATCTTGGTACTGGTATCAAAACAGTGTAGCTTGACCGGTTGACATTCATGCCTCCTCGATGCACCGCCCTGTACAGGTCCGCTCGAGGGGTCCGGATTCTTGTGGCGCAATTCTCATTACCGTGTGTTTCTTCCACATACGTTTCACACTTTTTCTAAACCCCACGATTAAAAGAAAGAAAATATAAAACCAAAATATTGCGACGAAAAGATTTCGAGGAAGCGGTTATCCTTCCCACTGGATGGGAGCGGAGCTCGTTTCTGATCAATGGGAGGAGGAAACACGCCTAGATTGAAATGTCTTTTCCTTAAAGGGCTAGCTGCAGTATTTTAAAGACACCAAGAACAAAGGCGATAAGCACCTACGATTAGTTTCAGTGCACATTTTAGCCTACAGCGCGCAAAAATACGCACCACGGAGAAATCAAAGCGACAGTGAACATATGTAGAAACCTCATTGCCTATATTATATAATAACAGAGCAATTATTTCCTAGAGGTCATAATAGCTCTATATTGACCAGTGATCTCTAAACAATGTTGTACAGCCAACTGTACATCTACTGTACATGGTGATGTCTTTGCGTAACGGCATGTAATTGAGTCATTTAATAACATCCATGTTGGCTGTTCAGCAATAGCCCATGTGTCCCTCTAAAAATACCATAGGTTATTACACATATTTACACATCTATTAGGCCTACATTCATTGTGCTTTCTGAACATCAACATCATCACTGATGAGCTACTGCACATGGCTGGAGAGGGTGAGGAAGGTTAGAAAAGAGAGAGGGGAAGCCCCCTCATCTCCTTTTCTCCTCTAAGATGACAGGGGCACAGGATGGAAGTCTGTGAGCCCTAACCATCTCCTCCATCTGCATCTTCGCATCTTCTTCACCAGGGATTTCCATCTATTTAAATCTGCAATGGTGGAGGCCCATGGGTAATTTATGACTTGTGCCAGAAGACTGCCAAGGCTGAGCTATAAAACTGCAGCTTATCATATACCCCAGTGTGCCACCAAACACAACTGCTTCTCATTGAATTACATTTACATTACAGTCTGACCAACCCGGCACACACTAGAGGGCGAGATACCACTTTTGAATGACAGCATGCTGGGTGTTTGTGTGCCTGTACTGGCAATCTACGCTGTAGCAATTAGAGTTTATTGAGATGGACGCAAAACATAATGCACATCAGCATCTGCATTGGCATGTAATAACAGGTGCATGTATTTACCTGTTGTATTTTACATCTGTTTCCTTCCACATGCTGATTGTAACTATTCACCCAAGATCACACATGTTTGGATGCAGTAGTCTCATCTGATCCATTTGCCGCATACAAATCTGCTTATAAGAGAGAGGAAGATGTCATTTACTAAAAGGAACCATTTATTGTACATGCCATATCAGAGCTTCTAGCTGTTTTTTTAAGCTTAGCAGTCACTGATCCAACTCTGCAGTGCTAGCCTAACTGTACAGCATATGAGACTGTGAAAATTGTTGCTTTAGGCCTACATCGTCTTTAGTAAGGGTATGCTTGATTTATTTATTTTATTTTATTCTATTTATTACAAGGATAGCCCCTTGAGATGTGCCATCTCATTTTCGAGGAGGTCCAATGGATAGTGTAACATCAGAAGAGTCCAATTGGCTCTGGGTTTTAGAGCTTTGAAGAATAAGGATGCACTGCTCTAGAGTGACATCTGCAGGCTCTAAGGGAGTCCTACAGCCAATTAACCATGTAGGCCTATGCCTACACTAGGCACCAGGAAAAGTCAGACTAGTCATAAACGTTGAATGGAAAAGAAGATGGGAGCCTATGAGAATTACTTATTGTTCGTTAATCAACATCTAGTGTGTAAGATAATATGGCAAATGCGAGATAGGCCCATCAGATATGTAGAAAAGTAAGCTGCCCTCCAGGTTCCTGTTCTTTATTTACTCTAATGAAGACGTGTTAACGTCAAAACAGAAGTTTGGGGTTGTAGTGCTCTGGTAGCTTTAGTAAGATGCTTTGGTGACTCTCCTTCTTAATTTGATATCAGAGCCTACGCTGTGTGTTTTCATATATGATGCGCTTTTAAGTCCATGGATTTTATTTGCCAATTCCACTAACTATTAACTGCATCCAATGATGTTTTGGACATTAGCACACATTTATCTTTCATATAATACAGAAAGTGTAGACATGGCATTATTTCCCTCAGCAAGAATGAATATTTAATACTGGTTTTGGGCGTTTTCATGCCGTCCTGTTTTCCAAATGTCAGATTCAGTCTTCATATTAGCATGTAAAGAAACTTGTTTTGCCCAAGACGATTGCAAATGTTGATTCACAGTAATCATCACAATATGACAAAACTATCAGAAAGACCACTGTCCTTTCCATTATACATGAAATTTGCCATTTTGTGTGTGTCCACGAAAACTGTGTTTGAACCATGTGAACCATGTCATGTAATGGTTTGTACTTAGGCCATACGAATAACATCACGTGATGTCATAACCTCTTTGGCAGGATATGGGAAGACTTTTTGGTAAGTTTTGAGCTCCATCCTTCCATAATTTAATCCATTCTTTTTCATGTTCTCATAGCAGGAAAATTGCCTGTCAACTGTGTTATCAACATATTCATAAGAATCTGAATTAGAAGTCACATGTAGAAAAACACAGATAAAGCATACAAATACATGAATTGATTAAGGTGTTGTGGTGGAACTTCTGAGGTCCTCAGTTAGCACAACACCATAAAAATGGCTGAAATGTCAAGCCGTGTTACCGTCAATGGTGTTACAATTAGCTATGACAGTTGAGGAGGAGTATGTTTTTGCCAATTTATCTCCATATTGACAGACAAACAAACAAAATAATTTGTGTTCTAGGGCTGCTCTGCTCTGTTTTTTCTCTTAAAAAAGTGCCGACTTGTTCCCCTGCACTGTTGACCGTAACACAATTGATTAACACGGTTGACTGTTTTGAAAGTGTTTTTGTGCTATTGATCCCTTATGTGTTGGAAAAATCCTATAAACAGACACTAGGGATTATCTCTGGAGAAGGAAGTCTTGTGTAAGGAGGGTGACTAAATTCAAATCAGACGTTACAGGGATTTATAATGAAAATGTGTCAGTCTGTATCACAGTGAATCATAAAATCCTACTTATGAAGCTCAACAATCACATTTTCTATATCAGATGCACAGATTAATGACAACATTATTGCTAAGGGACATAAGCACTTTCAAACGTATGTTGTTTCAACTCTGTAGTATTTTTATATATGTTTGAAATGACATAGTATTTGTCCATAACACTGTTGACAAAATAATCAAGCAAATGTTCGCTTTCATTAGAGTAGGCCCTATTTATCAAATGATTTAAGATTAAGCTTGGACATTTGTTTGTTTGGAAACTTAAATATATATACACTATGTAAACATCTAGGTCATTTAGTTGAAAAAAATATTGATAATTGACAATTTGCTTTTGCAAAAAGCGTAGGCGAATCGTAGAATCACTCATATCTACAGAAATAATGTTAAAAGCACAAAGTGTATCCACAACATTGGTCCCCAGCGTAGCTGGTGCTTCCAAGTTCCTACCTGGAAACACAGCACCATAAAAAATAAATTTGTTCCATGAATTACAGACATCTGGACCTATGACAAAGTATTACATAAATATGCTCATTCTTTATGGATCTGGGCACCAAGCTGACATCACAGCATTTGCTTTCTGCCCATTGTTTTTCTCCTCCAATGAGACACCCATAACTTATTCATCTGTGCAACAGCAGGATGCACAGTTTCATGAATTTCTTAACAACCTTCTTGTTCTTTGAGAACACATTTAGCTAGGTTGGTTTGAGCTTGTCGATGGCTATTGGCATCTTGCACAGCTTAAGATAGGCCCTACCTGTGTTGTTAAGACAGACTTGAAGGCAATTCCCAATAATGTTTCCCATCCATCAATGGATGGAGTTGTTATTTTGTTGTTGTCTCCATCTAGTGAAGAAAAGAGCCATGTGCAACTGCCATTTCCCATCCATACATAAATACCAAGGAAATCTTAACCTGAACAATAAAAGTTAAACAATAACAAGACAAGAATTAACAGCCTTACCAGGCTAATGTTTTCTCTACAGCTCTGGTTGTGGCATTTTGCTGATGTTGATGGAGTAGCATCGATTTGGAACCAATGAGCCTACTTTGATTGGTGCGCGAAAATCACGTGTGCAGCTGTTTATGTTCCGGGTTTGGATGATACAAGAGAAATGGATAAGCGGTTTCCCTGACGATGGTTGCTCTATGTTTATAAATATAGCTGTGGAAAGTTGTTTTGTATCGCCTGTAGGGCCTACGATGTAAATTCTGAGGTGAACATGGACGTGATACCCGCGCTGAAAGTCCCTAAAAGATACGCGCAGTCGTACAGGTCAGTGTACTCACAGTCACCGTCCACCCTCACAAGCCAAACACGCTAACAGCTTTCAACGAGGATGTCTTTTTGTGCCATATAATGTGTTTTAGCATACGGAACGTCTATAGTAATAGAAATGTAACAAAGAGGACCCTGTTGTAAATCAAGAAAGACGTTAGCTGAAGTCATGGTCAGAGTGAAATACCTGTCTAAAATAGTGTCCATTTCCTTCACAGAAAAAATCTGCATCGTGCAGGTGCTTTGGACCAGAGATACAGCATACAGAAGCTTTTGGACGGAAGCGTGATCTTACCAGTCTTGTCATCTTCACTGTCACAGCTCGATCCAAATACTCTTGGGCGTGCAACCGCCTGCGATGGCCTGTGCGAAATCATTGAATTCCAGGTAGGCAGAAGATGATGATTTGGCTCTGAAAAGGTGCAAGTAAAGTCCCTTTATTGTTTCATGGGTGGGATGGGATGCCTTACAGTAGGCCTAGGCTAGGCCTATTTTTTTCATGACTCTCCTCTGTAATTCTAACGCAGGTCTTCCTGTTCGTTACACTTGCTTATCAGATATAGGCTGTTCATTAAACAAATCAATAACGAAATGAATTTGCATTTTCTGTTGTCTCCTTCATGGAAAACAGGCCCAGCTGTCAAAGAAGGAAAAAGTAAAGTCCTCAAGTGAAAAACTTGCCAAGGCTCTTCGAGATCAGCTGTCCTCTCATGGGGTGACCTGGAGTGAGGATCTAAAGCGAGACGTGCCACAAAGATGGCAAAGGCATGGGGACTTGGTTCTCATCGCAGAGGACTGCTTCACTCTACCAGCATGGAAGAAGATGGGTGAGTCAAGAAAGAACTCAGGCTAAACTCAACTTCACCCCTGCCAGACTTGAAGGTCATACAAATAGTAAAATCTAGGGCTGATAAGATTCTCAAAGACCAATCACACCCAGTTATAGGGACTGTTTAGAAAACTGAGATCTGGCAGGCGACTGTGCTGTCATAGGGCAAGAAGAGAGAGACAGAGAAGGTTTTTTTCCTCCAAAGCATTTGTTCATTAAATTCCTCCTATTTGCTTTGCACACACACACACACACACACACACACACATCTTTCTTCTGCACACTTGTTTTGCACTGGCCATTCATTTCATTACATGTCACATGAAAGTGTCTCTACTATGAATAAATATCCTTGCATCATCTTACTTCTCAATCTTCAGTCTATTTGCTCTGGATCTCAATATCTATCCTCCAGTCGTTTCCTCTTCCTCTGGCCTTGTGACGATGTCACCCCTCCTGCCATGGATGAAACTAATTAGGAACCATGGAGGAAGAAGGAATGAAGCATCACATGAAGGCCCACGTTTACTGCATAATGCATCCCTCCTCTACCCTCATCCACTCACCTTTTCGTGAATTGAGACGTCCTCAATGACATCGATTCTCAAAGCACAAGGCTGACGGAAATGTTGGAGGAAGGATATTGATTGATATGTGAACCATAGTTTCTTAGTGAATTTTTAGAAATAATCACAACATCTTTTGCGCTGAATCCCACCCTTCCAATCACTATCTCACTCCATGGCTGAGGTCCCCTTGAGCAAGGCACCTAACCCCCATGGACAGTAACCAATTTTAAAAATAACTAAGTCGCTTTGGATAAAAGTGTCAGCTAAGTGTAATGTAATGTAATGCATGTCTAATGCTAATGTGAAACTAATCCGTTTTTCTGATGAAATCTTCTTGCAGGATCAGAGTTGTGGTCTACAGTTGCACTTTCACTGGGTGCAAAACGTTTGGCCCAAACGAGAAGGATCTCCAAAGATGACTTCCGAACCCCACAGGTCATCATGTTGCTTGGAGACAGCAGCCTTGTGACACATGTGGATAATAAAATAAGGTACTGTACACCTTCAATATGAGAACATTTCTGGCAATTAGGTGATGTGTTTTTCAGGGTTCCCACACGTCCTGGAAAACCTGGAAATTTAGAGATGTGTTTTCAAGTCCTTGAAAGTCCTGGAAATTCACCAAATGTCCTGGAAAAAAAACAATTGTCCTGGATTTTTTTCCCTTCAACTTTTTCCCGATTTTGTTTGTGGTATAATTTTTACTCTTCTCCGAGTCTAGACATGACGATTCAATTTATATCCACCTATTGAATGCATTATTGTCCACACACACACACACACACAGTTTGGTCAGGTTGCCATCTTTGATTGCACTTATACACAGTCATATTCTTTGACTCAGTGTTGCCAAAAGTCGCTAGAAGTCGCTAGTTGGCTTGCTGAAAAGTCGCTAGCTGATATCATGGCGTTATCTCTCGAAAACCTGCTTACGGTCATAATAGGCCTACAAATAGGCAGTGCTAGCACTTCCTTACAAAAAATTGTACTGCTATCTTTTTTGGAGATCAGAGCCACTTTGAAAGCTAGTTTGATCTTTGGTGTGACAAATCACAGTAGTCGCATCAATTGTTTGTATGCAAGAATATTCCAGAGAAAAAGAAACTGGCAACAAAACTGGCTTGCAAGTCAAGTCTTGTGGAGAATGCATTTAAATCCAAGTACACTAATTTTTGCTATAAGAGAGAGACTATTAAGGTATTAATTTCTGAGATAATGTGACATTAATGTGAGTTTACATTGCACTTTCATTTAATTCCGAATAAACGTTTTGTGGATCAGAAAGCATTTCAATTGAACAGAGGCTGCACGTGCTGGGCTTGCGAAATTTGACATAGGGGTGTGGTCACCAAGCTCCAGCAGATTCCTACTAGCGGGACAGCTGTTGATCTTCAACCGCAACTCAGGTCAATACCTTTGGACAAAGAACATAGAATGGATAAGAACGCTTATTCGCAGGAAATTGCATTGGCCACGGTGTAGTACGGGGACGTAGCCCAGGGACACCATGCGCAGTGGATGCAAGGCCATGATCGATAAAAATTGTGACACTGGAAACTCCGCAATTTGAATTGCATTGTGGGTGCGAGGAGCTGCTGCTAGTTCCGGCCCGGTCAAAATAGGATGTCCTGTCGTCAATGTTCAGTTTGTGGTTAAATTACAGCTGTCATTCAGCCTTAATTACAGCTGACACAAATTCACTATGTCCTATGACCTGTTCCACACTCCAGCCCTGGCGGTAGTGGCTTTGCATTTTACCTTGCCGCCAGTACTAAGCAAATAATGTACATTGGATAAGAAGTATCACTCAATGGAAAATGCATTGGGTTAGGTGTAGTCCGAGGACATTGCTTAAAGACACTGTGCTCATGGTCAGTGGGTGCAACGCCATAATGGATAAAATCTGAACTCTGTAACTTCGCAAAATTGGTCAAGAGAGGAGATCCAGTTGTCAGTGTTAAATGTAATCCCTCCTATCACTAGTCTCCTTAGTACTAACTGCAGAAGAAGAAAGTGACTCCCCTTGCGGCCATGCCATGCTATGCTCTTATGACGTCTTTGGACGTACCCTCTTCCCTAACACACTGTACTCATTCATTACAACTCATTTCAACCTTAAAGTCACATTGTCTCTAAAATGCATTGTGTGTCGCTGTGTATGTCCAAATTGTGGGTCCGACAGATGAAATATCCGTCCTGAATTATCCAAAAATAGTCCTGGAAATGTCCTGGAAATATCCTGGAAAATGATTTTTGAAAAAGAGTGGGAACCCTGGTTTTTCCCTCATCTGTAGCACACATAGTTACGTTATGTTACAATACACTTAGCTGATGCTTTTACCCAGCTATTTTACAGGGTATTGGTTACAGCCGCTGGAGCAAAGTGGGCTTAGATGCTGTGCCTAAGGGCACTTCAAACAGGGATAGAGGACTAGGAAGAGGTAGGGGTGGGATTAGAACCTGCAAGCCTCTGATTTTAAGACCACCTCCCAAACCATTAGGTCACGACTGCCCGAAATATTTGATGCCTGTTTGATGCTACAAAAAAGTTAAGATTTGTTTAATGTTCTGTCTCATTCTTGTAGTCTCTTAAGGCTAGGCCACATTCAGATGCTAGTATTCAAAAATGCATTACCTGGCGCCAACGGGGGTAGGATCAGGTATTGCAATCACCCTGTCTGTTTCTCTGTCTGTGTCTACCTGCAGTGTTTTGCATGTGGCACCAAACACACAGCACCATGTGCATCTAGCATTGGCAAGTTTTTGATCTTGTTTTTTGATGTTATGACCCTTCATGTTTCAGATATGAGTTTGACATCACCAAGTCTATGTTCTCATTTGGAAACATAACTGAGAAGCTAAGAATAGCCTCATTCAACTGCAGAGGTGAAACGGTTGTGGACCTCTATGCAGGTAATTTTTCAAAAGGCTTGAAAATTGTTTCTATGGTTCACCAACGTGTGTGAGGATGAAATCTACCTCTGAATTTGTATTGCTGCTCTGTATATGTTCCTGTTTGTTTGACCTGAATGCTCCCTCTCGTTTGGCACTGAATCTTTGGTGTGCTGTGCTCCCCCATCTGAACAGGCATCGGCTACTTCACCCTTCCCTACCTGCTGCATGCGGGTGCTGCCCATGTGCACGCTTGCGAGTGGAACCCTGATGCGGTGGAGGCCTTGAGGAGGAACCTACAGCTCAATAGAGTGGCACACCGCTGCACTGTCCACCAGGGGGACAACAGACAAGTATGCATGTATCTTTTTTGCTGTTATTGTCAAAAATCATTGAATACATTTTGTATAAAAAATATCAGTCTGCTAGGGGTTATAGTATGGAAAAAAGTAGAAACAAACAGATTTAAATAAAATTACAAGAATGTGTTGTATCGCACAAAAAGAGAATAAGACTTCACAGCTTTCTTATTAAGGAAATGGATGCATGTAACAAGCATGACAATATCATCACTTACAGTATCAAGAACATCATATTTTTTCTTAATGTTCACAACAGCAAAATGTCAACATCATAAGATCACAGGAATTAAGTTGATGAATCACCACACCCAGGTGAACTTAGATTTGCTATTTTTTTATTTCAATGAACACTTTTCACCCATGTATTGTCAGGGTCACTTCAACACTTCATCACATCATTATTGCAATACGTCAATATCTAAGTCACACTTACTGTGTTTCTACTGAAGAAAGTCATGATTTGAGGGTGTGACCATCTGTAGGGTTGTGCTCTGACTACAATGCCAGTGGTCCCGACTGTAATACACCAGCAAATTTAGTGTCATTTTTGTTTTTTTTGTTTTTTAATAGGCAACATTTGCATTTTTTATTTATTTCCTTCCCATGTTCACCTTCTATGCAAATTGCTTTCTTCCATGCCACTTTATTTCAATGCTACTTCCTGGCTGAATCTAAGTCATTGTTTACAACTTGATATACCAGTTTACTTATGGCTTGGGAAAAGTGATAAATGATTATTATCCTTTCTTTCTCTCTCAGTGTAAATTAATCTAAGATGATTACATGTGAAAAGACTTCAGGTTCCTAGACTGTATTAGTTCCCATTTTCTGCTAAGAGAAGGACACATATACTAATAGCGTAACCTTTTCATTGCTATATGCAGATCCTTTGAAATTACTCTTTACAACCCATGGTTTTATCACTGATAAAAACACAGATTTGAATTGAGGATTTTACAAAAGTCGTAATTAAAAAAATGAAATGGACAGTTAATAAATATCCTGAATGTCTTGATTTCAGCTGTCACTGGAGGACATGGCTGACCGAGTGAACTTGGGCCTCATCCCCAGCTCGGAGGAGAGCTGGCCTGTGGCATGCCGTCTCCTCAGGAGAGACACTGGCGGCATCCTGCACATCCACCACAACGTTACCTCACCACCACCAGCCGCACACAGCATGGAGAACAAGCCTCACGCCAACCCAACCAGCCTGCACATCCGTGACAATGTCACATCACCACCAGTGCTCAGGATAGACAACCGTCAGTCCAACACAGCTACCCACACAGGCATCACAGTGAACAATGTCACCTCACCACCAATGTTCAACACAGACAAGCGTCTGGCTGGCCATGTCATCCACAAAAGCATCACAGTAAACAGTGTCAACTCAGTGCAAAGTGAAGGCCACAACAAGCTTCAGTCCTACCCAGCCTCTCTCAAAGACATCACAGCAGACACTGATAGTGTTTCTGATGTGACGCAGGTTTTACATAACACTTGTAAGCAAACAGACAGAGAGGCATGGAAGGCTTGGGCAGAGCATACGGCCAGTCACATAGCTGGACTGTTGAGAGACTTGACTGGAGGATCGTGGAGGACACACATTCAGCACATTGAGCATGTCAAGTCCTATGCTCCACATATTCATCACATAGTGCTGGATTTGGAATGTAGACCTCTATGACAAAATACCACAGTGAAAACACACTACTGTATGTGAGAAGAGTCGGGCAAAATTCCCCACAAGTGGGAGACAAAAATCACCAAATGTTCTTAATTCTCTTGAAAATAAATGATTACTATTACTACTACTACTACTACTACTACTACTACCAGGGCCGCTGACCGCTTTTGCTGGGCCCCGGACAGTCATGTGAAAGGGCCCCGTACCCAATACATATAATGTAATGGTCACCCAATTCTGACCCCCCTATCTCCCTGGGACCGGGACACCATACCCCTCACCCCGACATACCCCTCACATACCACATAGACCACATGTTGTCACAGTAAGGTTGGGGACTCGGAATCGGTTGAATTTGTCCAGTCAGTTTGCGAACTGTGCCCAGCACAAATGTGAGCCCTCACAAAAATCTTGAATATGTAAATTATCTCTGTTTTTTATTTATTGATTTTCAATACAATTGATTCAAAAACACCTTCATTGCGCCTCGCTCTTTCATCTACTAGGCTGAGCCAGCCCCTGGGATTGTATGGACAAGCATTTGTAGGACTCCTTGTACAGTATATTATAACGACTAATTATATACGTAACTATGTATTAAGCACTGGATAAAAATGTGTGTTCATTTACATTATAATCATGAGTTTTTATATGGATTGATTGCATTTCATAGTTGGGTATACAGTACAGCTGACTAGAGGGCATGGGAAGAAAAGCGCATCAAAGTAGTTCAGTGATGGAGACAGGTGTAGAGGAGGCAGGGGTGGTTGGCATGATTTCGGGGAATCCGCTGTTTACCCTGAAAGCACCTGTCAGAGCTGAGAACTGCACCAGCGATGCCAGCCACAATGGAGACACCGCATCCTGCCTCATCCTTTGATAGATCTAAAAACATGTTTTCTCTTAAACTGATAAACATTGCTCATTAACACAGGGCAGTGTTCGGCAGCTTACAACTCCACTCACATTTGACACCCTGACCTGTCCAATGAGCCTGGATACAGATACCTTGTGGCGTAGGTAGGTATCATAGACGGCTAATTTTGAGAAGAAAGGGGCAAAGATTAGATGCAATGTGAGCGCAGTAGACAGAGCGCGTCCGGAGAGCATATCAGGTCATAAACCTGCCTGTTCACTAGAGTTCTGCATAGGGCAACAAAAATAACCTTCATAGTTCGGATAACACCTTCTTGACCTACGAAATAGCCTACTTTTTACAAACTTGCAGTGTTGGTTAAATTTAGATTTATGTTGAAATTCAATAGGGCAAATATATTTTTTTAAAAAGAAAAAACTGCTGTACCTTGCCAGTGAACTGGCTATATAAAATAACATTCTACGTACGTGGTGCGTAAATAATGAATATAAATCTGTGTTATGTAATTACACCAGACAATTAATTTATTGGCGGAGAAAAGTGTCATCCATGAAGTCGCGTATACACCTGTTACAAAACCAATGCGCTCAGCGCGGCCACGGTCTGTCAGACAGAAGGGAAAAAGTTGACCACCTTCCGGGATTGAAGTTGTTTGGCATTGCCCTAACCACTGGTAACGCAGGGAACGACAGAGCGTGGAGGTGGTGGACGGGCTGTCTGAAACGCGTTGGTAAGTAGTAAGACTAGCTGGAATGATTGTGATATTGCCATATTTCGAGGAAATATGTTTCATGATTTAGACACAGGCGTGTAGGTGACGTTAGAACATCTAGTTTGCGCGTTCATTTGATGTTGACGCACGACACTATTGTGTTAAATGAATGGCAGTCGCGCAAGCATGTTGCTGAGAATTCCATGTTTGTGTTAGGGGATCTTGTAATTGATAATGGCTGTTTGTGGGTCTTTTCAATCATATTTCCTCGAATGACAAATCTGCGTTAGTTTGACGGGGAAACTTTTCCTCCTCGCGTTTTCTGCTTGTTATCTCTGACAGACCTCATCGTGTAACCTAATCCACAACTACGCTGCGTGTTCATGAAAAACAAAGATAATTTCCTCTGAACATTTTTTTACATAACTAGCTGTTCAATTATCTACGGCACAGTCGCTTCACTGTCGCCGCACCCTCTGTCATCGAACTCACGTTATTAGGAGTTATTAAAGTGTCCATTTACATCAGAGGTTTTTGTAGTGAGTTGCCAGGTGACAGCCTTGGTATTCGCCTAGCCATCCATAAAATATTTGAACAGGTTTGGCAACAACTTTGTGGAGAAGCTGCTCAGAAAGTTGTTGTACAGTCCCTCTGTAGGCTATGGTAGTTGTTTTGCCCACACCAAATGAGGTACTTGTCCTGTCTTTTGTGGGGTGAACTTCAACAATATGGAAAGGCAGAACTTAGGAGATTCATGTGTGCACATACTGTAGGCTATGTGAGTCAGTCTCCCAGTAGACTTGGCCCAGTTTGTACATAACCGAATGTCACGCTGTCGTCCTTCAAACAGAATATCAGCACTAAATAAATAATTATCCACTGCACTCCACCCTTGTCTCTGTATCCTTAGAGGGTGGGAACCCACATTTGCTCATGGGCTCATGTTGGTGTGTTTTCCTGTGCACCATCCAGTGCGTCTGCTAGGGCGGTCACCAGGGCACAAGTCATTCCATCAGTCTCAACATTCTGACAAACTGTGCCCACGCCTGGCCTGGCACAAGAAATCAGGTCAACATTATGACGAGCTCTGCTGCCCTTCCTGGAAGTCATGTTTACATTGCATCAAGATTACTGCTCAGTTATTATGAAGCGTATTTTGTTTGGTAACCAATTTAGTTTTTGACATTTGTGACATGACGCAGCAGCTATGGCACTTTTTGTTGAATTATGATGGCACTTTAAAAGAGAAGGGGGAATCAACCTCCCTCTATATAGCCAAGACAGAGCTCTTGCACTGTTGCTCGTTGCATCAGTTACATCAGAGCTCTTCAATTCAGTGGATTAATTGCCTCCCTTTTCAAGGCCTTGAAAGTTAATGTGACACAACCCCCACCTCTTGCCATTTCACATTTAATCTTTCACTAAACATCATTCATTAGTTGTCGTTAAAAATGTTAATGTGATTCCCCCCCCATAGTACCATTTTAGTTTACACTGACTTTATGTCATCTCATTGCACAGTGTGTGTGCATCTTTTCCTGTGGCGTCAGTGCTGCTGTGAGCATGTTGTTGGAGGTAGTGTTGGTGGTGTTGTTATCGTGGGCGATCTTAATTGTGCTGGCCCTGCGGGGCACTGTGGTGGCTGGAGCTATAACCCCTGGGCTGGCTGGCTGGCTGGCTGGCACTCATCTCAGCCCAGCGGCAGTCTCCCCCAGCATGTGGGGGCCTCGCTCCGCTGCATGGGGAAGGGAAGGAAAGGTCACTCACTCCTTCCACATCCACCCAGAGAGAGAGAGAGAGAGAGAGAGAGAGAGGTGAACGACGAGACTGAGGGAAGGAAATAGATGGGGAGGGGGAAAGAGGGAGGCAGCGAGGACGTGAGTGGAGTGGAGGTGAGAGAGGAAGAGGGATATTGAAAGGATGGATGGATGAAGACAGGACAAGAGAAAGAGGAGAAGGGAATGTAGAGAGAGACTGGGAGGTGGACAGCCGAAGAGCGAGAGAGAGGGAGAGTGGATGCCAAGAGAGGTGGAGAAGGGTGGATGGAGAAATGGAAAGAGCAAAAGATGGAGGAATGATGGTGGGAAGAGAGAGAGACAGAGAGGTGAAAAGATGAATGGACAAGGGGAGAGGAGGGAGGTGGATGGTGAGAGGTGTAAGTGAATTGTAGAGAGACATTTCCATACCCTAGTAGTCTCTTGCTATGTTGGCATTCGTGCGTTCTTCATTCCTTCATTGTTTACTTATCTCCTCAAATGCAAAGATAAGGTATCGTTTACACAGGGAGACCCAAGCATGCAAAAGCAGAACTGGTTTGGATGTAAATCATACCTATAGTATGCAGTGTACGGTGCTTTGTGCTATATACTGTATGATTGTTGGAGCATGGCTGTAGGAAATACATGATTAATGAGCAAGATAAAGCCTATGTGCTTTTCACAGTAAGGAAGCTGTATGTTGAGATAAGGTGCAAGCTCAACACAATCTTCAAAAATCAAAAAAAAAAGAAAGAAAAGTCTGACGTGAGGTTCAAATAGCTTTATCAACTAATGCAAAAAAGGACCAAAACATTTAAAGGGCTGCCACGCATGGGCTACACTGCCACAATGTCAGGGCTAACAACTCTTCTTTCAGTGTGAAGGATGTCAAGAAGCATGGTGGTACAACATTAGTAAACCTTCCAGTTCCTCATTCATGCAGTAGAGCTGAGCTATCAACCTAGACCTTAAGCTCAGTGGTATCATGTCTGTGCTCCCATGCCAAAGGGTTGCTGTGTTTTGGAGGTCGCGAGTTTGAGCCTCAAGTGGCGGACTGCTCAAGACAACCTCGGTTACACCCATTGAAAATGACCCAGTCGCGGTAAAATGTTTTTGTACATGTCATTAATGTGTGTGCGCCATGATTGACACCAGATTATATCGTAAAGGCGTGCTCAAAATAAACTTGCACTGACCGCCCCAGCAACAGCAAGATCTGGTAGTGATTAGAGGGTGTGTGGATTCATAACACTGCTGATTCCTCTCTGAACTTAAAACGTGTGTTGACTGCACATTGCAAAGCAAGACACAGCAGCTATCCAATTATATATCAGCACCCACAACCTTTAATACATGACTGTTAATGACAGTTACAGATGCTGTGTTTGAAAGTTTATGGCACGTTAGTAAAGAAAAATATCATCATCAAGGTCATTATTGCAAGTGAAATATCCTTACTAGCAGGCTTGTACGAAATTCCGAATGGAAAGAATTTCAATTCAAATTAATGCCATAATACGAACACTAGGTGGTGCCATTACCTTGAATTTCTTTGAATTTAATATACAACACCCATTGAAAGTACATAGAACACCACCACCTATTGTTCGTATTATGGCATTACTTTGAATTGAAATTCTTTCCATTCGGAATTTCGTACAAGCCTGCTTACTAGGTATGGCAATAGGACTTATACTGTATGTACCTGTAAGTAGATGACATTTCAGCTGAGATGGCACTGGCACTGGGTAGGTACTAAGCATGGTGTGGTAGAAGGGTCCTGTGCGGACCACTTTATCACACTGTGTCCCTCTTTGTCTGGCACCTGGATTATTGTTTTTGTGAATATATGGGCATCCCAACCTCCAAACGCCACTGGCACCTATATGGGAATGGAAATCCACATGTGCATCATTTTGAATAAAAGTTGATTAGGGCAACGCCTCATTATCATGGAGGTTGGAACAGTCAGTGGAGTGGGAGGAACTGATCAACTGATCTACCGAGATGCCGACTGAGCCAAAAACACTCCCAGAACAAAGTTGATGAATCACTGCCAGGGCCGGATTAACGGCAGTCATGGGTGAGCGGTTAGGGCGTCAGACTTGCATCCCAGAGGTTGCCGGTTCGACTCCCGACCCGCCAGGTTGGTTGGGGGAGTAATCAACCAGTGCTCTCCCCCATCCTCCTCCATGACTGAGGTACCCTGAGCATGGTACCGTCCCACCGCACTGCTCCCCATGGGGCGCCACTGAGGGCTGCCCCCTTGCACGGGTGAGGCATAAATGCAATTTCGTTGTGTGCAGTGTTCACTTGTGTGCTGTGGAGTGCTGTGTTACAATGACAATGGGAGTTGGAGTTTCCCAATGGGCTTTCTTTCTTCTTCTTCTTTTAGATGTGGCTGCAGCCTAGGGGCCTCCACCTGCTAGGGGGACGCCGATTGGCCAAAAGTTACAAATTGCTTGTAATTATGGCACAGTCTATGTAAATCTCTTGCGAAATTTTCCTTCTGGGGGGGCCCACAGCAAACTGTAGCCTAGGGGCCCCAGCCCATCTTAATCCGGCCCTGATCACTGCACACTGGTGGACTTTTTTTCTTATTTCAATGAACAACGCATTTTGACAATGCTTCCAAAAAACCACTCCCATCCACATCACCACAGACAAAACTGTAATCAGAAGCAGGAAGATTAGTCAGCTCTGTAAGCAGTGCTATGCAATGTAGTTGCAAGTCATTTAGCTTTATTGGACAGGCGGAATTTAGTTACAATAACCCAGTTTGAAGCAAACCATACACTGCAGGAAGCCATACCGGTACCCAAGCTGTATTGGTGGCTGCTCCTGTTGTTTTGTGACCCGAATGTACAGTAGTTGACTGGCATGCACTATTCCATTCCTTTTCACTTACATTATGTGTGTTGTCCCAGGGTGTCCCTCCCAGCATCAGAGAGTAAATAAAGTACTGTGCCAAGTGGTTCTTCTTGGTACCTAGGGGTGGGCGATATGACAAAAATGTTGTATCACGTTTTTTTAACATGAAATCTCGATTTCGATTTTTTATCACGATCTTCCATCCAAAAAATAAAAACAACAAAAAACAACTTTCATATACTTGCAATTTGTAATTTTTGCAGTCAATAAAATGTAAACACACTGATGATACGCTCATAAAGTACAATTGGAATACAATAATGTAAAGAATAAAGTGAAGACAACAACACAAGTGAGAAAACGTCACTCTGATACTGATAATAAACATCCTCACTGCAAGACGATCTATACGATTTCTCCACTTTTGCAGATTCGAGACGATCTTTTACTCAATATCACGATTCACGATTTAATATCGTCATATCGCTCTCCCCTATTGGTACCCTTGTGAACTTACTTAACACAGGGTATGCAACTAATTTATTTGATACAGTATAGCTAACAGTGTGTGGGCTCATTAGAATTTGTTGGCGCTGCAAAAGATTAGATCAAATATGTGAGTAGGCATTTACAGTACTTCTTGAATTCTAATGTGTGCGCGTGCGTGCGCGCGCGTGCGTGCGTGCGTGCGTGCGTGCGTGTGTGTGTGTGTTCAGGTAGCTGGGTGAGAGCAGTGTGGCAGGATGCTGGAGGTGAACGTGGCGTACCTGACGGAGTCAGAGCGGGAGCTCATCCTGGACGTGCTGAGGAGAGATGAGGAGCTGCGACGAGTGGAGGAGATGAGGGTCAGGTAGGAGAACGCCTTCCCTCATATGAAAATATAACTTAATTGTTTTGCAAATGTAAATTCTTAGATTGCTTCACAAAATATGTCATGTTTCATGCGAAACTGCATAACATTAAAATTATATCGGGGGCCGGATAAGACGGCCTCGCAGCCCCAGTCCATAGGTTCCCCACATGATGTAGAGAGCAATCCGAGATGGAAAAACTACTATGCGCTGCTTTAATGACCTTTACTCTCGGATTTCCTGTGACCTTAATGACCCCGCATTGTGACCACAGGAGGCTGAAGCAGGAGATGCTGGACGTGAAGCGGCGGGGTGCCAAGCGGGGCAGCGGCAAGTACAGTGAGCGCAGCTGCGGGCGCTGCCAGGAGCCCCTGGGCAGGACGCTGGGCACAAGCAGCCAGTGCCACTCCTGCAAGCACCACGTCTGCCGCAACTGCCGCCTGGTCAAGCCCAACGGCTCCTGGGCGTGCACCGTGTGTGCCAAAGAAGTGTAAGATGTTTACTTGGAATCTATTTATTTTGTGTGGGTGTGCGTGTGTGGATGTGTGTTTGAGTGTGTATTTGTGTGTTCAAGTGTGCGTTTCATTCTGTTCCTCATAGAACAGGGAGTTTGTTAGTTAGTATTTTCAGGGACCTTTTTGGAAAATTCACCATGCATTAGTGCTTGTATTCTAGAGACAGAGTGTGTATGAGTTTCCTAAGGTGACCTAAACAAACAGGCCCCCCATGTTGAAAGTGGAAAACAAATAGGCCACTGGAAAAGGAAGTTATGTGGAGTTGGTAAATGTTTAACCGCTGCTGTATGGTGTGCTGTGTGTGTGGCTGTGTGCTTATTGTGCTTGCCTCATCAGGGATGTGAAGAAGAGCTCAGGAGACTGGTTCTACGACACAAGGGTGAACCGCTTCTCCACAGCACCGGGACACGACATCGTCCGAGCCTCACTCAAGAAGCGGCCCACCAGTGAGTATGGGGGGTGGGAGACTGTGTGTGTGTGTGTGTGTGTGTGTGTGTGTGTGTGTGTGTGTGTGTGTGTGTGTGTGTGTGTGTGTGTGTGTGTGCACGCGCGTGTGCGTCCGTGTGTGTGTTCATTCCTGTAATTTGGGCACACAGAGCACAGAATGAAAGTGCCCCATCAGTGTAGGAATGAGTGTGTGCACGTGTGTGTGTGTTTGTTTGTGTGTGTGTGTGTGCGTGATCTCTGAGGAACAGGAAGGTGTGAGCTGATCTCAGTGCTTCCTGTGGAATGCAGCGGATGTGGCTGATTTGCCTTTGCAAAATTCCTCCAAGTCTCACTAGTTTCCGAAACTGGTGGTTAGTCATCAGTTTATGCAGTATGTAGTAAACATTGGTGGTTGTCTGATGTTATTTATAGTCTTATAATTGCTTTTGTGGTACGGTATGTTTGTTTAGTACCATATTGCAGCATGTTTTCCCCAAGATTTTGCCATCAAGGGACCATAAAGTTTATTTTATCTAGGGTATCTCTTCTGAGGTTTCATCATGCTAAGATTAAATAAATATTGACTGAGTGGGATCCCTCGTGCTATAGCCTGGGAGTGTCACATCAAGAGTTAGAACATCAAGATCAACAGCAGTGTGTGTGACTGGGCCCCAACTTTGGCAGACAAGACCCAAGAAAAGCAGAAGGAAACGGAGTGCTTCAGAGGGTTTATTAGTTAAATCAGTGCAAAGAATGAGGAGCTTTTGTGGATTCAAACATGCATGATGCACAGTATTATTATATTTATTATTCAAACTTTGGACAGCATGCAAGGGAGCATTTACATATCACTGTACTGTCCATATACAATAAATATTTTCTATTCTGTTCTATTCTTTTCTAAGTTGAGCTTAACACTTGTGGGGACGCGGTGTGGCTCAATGAGCTAAGACGTCGTACCATTACAACGGCAAACCATGTTCGATTCCAGCCTGGGGTCCTTTGCCAATCCTTTCCCTTTCTCTCCCCACTCATTTCCTGTCACGATATATCACTGTCCGGTCTTAAATAAAGGCACGCCCCAAACGCACCAAAACATAGAGTATCTTTAAAAAAAAACAACACTTCTCTTCACTGTCTGTGTAGATAAGAAGCGTGAGACCACTGGAGAGGTGCTCCTGAGCAGTGCTGACCTGAAGCCCAGCCAGACTGCCCCCAACCCTGCGGCCCCCAGCCCAGCTGCTCCAGTCCCACGGCCCAGAAAGAAGGACCATGCACCCTCCAACAAGGGGTGAGGATCTAAGAGAATGATTCCAGTTTGAAGCTTGCTATATAATGGAGAATTGTGTTTTTGGAGCAGTAGGACAGTGGTTCTCAACCTTTTTTTGCACCAACGCCCCCTTGACCTCATCATAAGCCTCCAAATGCCCCTTTGACCTTATCATAAGCCTCCCAATGCCCCCTCAAACACCACCCTGGGATGTGGCCTGCCACAAGGGGGTGCCCAAGCTGAATAGAGCGGAATGGCGGATATGTGTGTTTTTATACAGCATTAATGAACATTAAGTAGTTGTAATTGTATGATGACTTGTATACTCAAGTCCATCTCAAGTGTAATGTATAACACCTAGATTTTACATGCAACAAGTTCCACTGTCATGATGGCAGACAAAACATCAGGTCTATTGGAAATGAGGATTCCGAAAAACCATTGTGCATAATGTCCGGTGATTTGCTGTCCCATAGTGTAGTGAAGCCATGCGTGATTATCAGCACACCAAAATGTACACGTATGTGGGGTATGAACCACATTGAAATGTACAAGGCCATATGCAGGGGGGAAACGCTTGGGAATAGCTGTTCAGATAACCCCAGACATTATTTATTTGTTTTTTTGTTTTGTTTTGGGTTGTCCAATGTAACTAAATGTGCTCTATAAATGAAATTGACTTGCGTAATAATCCCAGGCAGTTGCTGGAGGTAGTGGAGGAGCCGGAGTGTCAGGATCCCCAGAGGAGCGATACGGAGTCAGCAGAGAAGAGCAGCCTCTGCAGCAGCAACCGCACAGACACAGAGTCCTCACACAGCACACCAGCCCTCACCCGGTGAGCACGCCATATGTGAAATAGACAGACAAGTAGCGCCTCAGTAGATGCAGTGAGTCTTGACAAAGATGTTAGCTTGAGGGTTTATTTTAAGTCGAGATAGCACAGACATCAAGTCCTTACACAGCATCCCAGCCCTCACCAGGTGAGCATGCCATGTGCTCATTACATAGACAGTGGTAGATATGTCAAGGCAAATATGGTAGATGGGTATGCCAAGATAGCTTATTTATAAAGTCTAAAATCTAAAGAGTCCTCCCACAGCACTCCAACTGCTCCTGGTATGCAACCTATGCAGCCAAATCACAACACCATCTGGCTAGAGAAGGGCCAAAACAAAATATGTCAAAACAAATTTGGTAGATGGATATGCCAAGGTATGTGGTGCTAGGCAAGGTTATTTATACAGCCCACGTCATACCCGGAGGGAATAAGTTTGAGACTACATGCAGTAGGTGTGTGTTTATTGCATTTGTACACCTTCTGGCCCGTCACAGTGACAAATGGGATCCACTTTCACTTAGATTTTTACCTCCTTCATTGCAGATACCAAAAGCTCATGTGCTCATGTCCACACATGGGGACGATTCACTTTCACTTTTGTTGTCGCTGTCTATAGTTACCGGTTATGTCAGAGATTCCCCCAGCTTCACAACAAACATCTTGTAACACCTTGACTATGTGCCTTGAAAAGATAAAAAAATATGTGCTAAGTGCAACTGTAAGTTGCTGAATTTAAGTTGATTCACCAAAATGTATATGTTTAGGATTTTCATATCATATTTCTTATGAAAATGCGTAGATTAGTCTGTCAATTTATCATATTCACCTGTCTCTGAAAACAGCTAGCCCTCTCCCACCTTGACTACGGAAGATTTTGCAGGAAACACTGACTGTGCTTATGTGTCCCCATAGGAGGGCCCCTGCGTCTCCCCGTCTCAGTCCTGCCGGCTCCACAGCCTCCAGCCTCTCAGCAGCTCCCACCAAGGCCAGCAGGTCCCCCAGCCCTCTACGCAAGACTACACAGGACAAGTCAGAGACTGTAAGCACCACGCATCCCTCCAGCACTTTATACCTATAATAGTAATAATAATAATGCTAATAATAATTTATATTAAATAATAATAATAATAATGATAATAATAGTAATGATATAATAATGAAAACAATAATAATTGTTGTTATTGTTATTTTCTATTTATAAAATCATATACAGTATAGCATGTAGCTCTTAGTGCTTGTGCAGTCAGATTAATAAGAAGCAACAATCAGCAAAATTAAAAACAACAACAAATAGTATAGGGCGGATTAAATGTTCACTCCAGCCATGTCAACTTAAGTCCGTGATCTATCCTGTTTTTAAATATTGTGGGTCCATTATATTGACAATATACATTAGGCCTATATACCTATTCCTATTATCTATGCAACATCCATGGAGTGGTACAGTGCACTCATCTTGTCTATGTCAGCTTTAGTCCTTGATCTATGTTGCTACCGTATTCAAGTAAGCGTACATGTAGTGCATTCAATTTGCTGCCCCTATGGACTGAAAATACATGAAGAGGTGGCAGTCTCTCTCTGGAGACAGCAGACGGAAAGCACTTGTTGATAAACCTGGTTTAGTGACCCCCAAGGTAGTTGTAAACCCTATTAGTGTAAGAATGCACATTATTAGCTGGATGGCAAGAGACCTTTTGATTAAAAAAAGTTTAATAACAAGAATGTCATCAGCACACAGAACAAAAGCACAAGTTCACTGCCTTTAACAGTTTATTAGAGCGGAGTGGGTCTACTTTCACAGTCATAACATGAAGCATTGTGAAGCATTGTTTTAATTTGAACAGCAGGGAAGTGGGTAACAATAGTCCCTAATCGCATATTCAAATCTCTTCCAAACCTCGTTCTCTGCAATAAACATGCAGTTCACTTTTCTTTTATGAAGTTGCAGTGCTACTTGGCCACATTTACATTAAACATGTAACTGCATTACTGTACAAGCACTTCACACTACCCACACTCCACCTATGCACAACAAAGGCTGACCAACTGCAATTTCACTGTCATATTTCACAGTATTTCTAAGCATGTGACAACTAAACATCCTCACATATTGCATTCTGGCGATGATATCCCTGTTCTGTAAGGGTCTTTGGATTAAAATGTCTCCTAAATGTTCTGTAATGCAATTTAATATGAACATCTGTAACAAATAAACATCCTTGAATCCCTCTCAACTCTGCCAGGCCTCTCTGAGGCATCAGCTGAATCTGTCGCCCAACCTGGTGGAATCTGATGTAGACGGCCTTTTCAAGAGGAGTGTCAGACGGGTGCACAAAATCTCAGGTACACTAGCGCGCCCCTGCATGACGATTCTGTGAGTTGCATTATTTGTAAATGGGGATTGTTGGAAGTTAGATCAATCATGTTGAGACACACAACATCTCTCCGATATATCCCTGTGGTCCCTTGTTCACAAATGGTGATCATAATGAGCAATTTTAGGTCAAACATGATAATTAGCTGTGGCCATATTAACTCGGACAACTTGCACTTAAAGGTGCACTATGTAATATTTCTAGTGGTTGATTTCCAGAATCCATGCTGCCCATTCACAACTGTTACCTTTTTCACGAATACGCTCCACCACCATCCAATTAAGTATATGACTGAAAAAGTTGCATTTTTCCTACATGAAAAGTTGGATATTCTCCATGTCCGCATTTTGAATTTTCAGAAATGGCTCCAAAACGTATGGTCATACTTGAAAATATTAGTCTACTACTAAGTAAATATTGATGAAAAGATCAAATTTGGCAATAGGCAGAACAGTTTCAATGAGCAGCATAGTTGCAATACCTACTCTGGTCACAATCCTACACAGTGCACCATTAAATGTTTGACACTTTCACAAAATGCATGTATGTAAGTATGTAGGCATAATGATATACTCATATATTGATTTGTGCAAGGTATGTTATGCGTTACTGCTGTGCACTTCAATTTCCTTTGCCATTAATAAGGTATCTCCATCTTACGCTACTGTGTCTCATCTTTCTTGTCTTTTCAGACTGTCGTCCTGTATCAACAATTGACCTGCGGGCAGATGGGACCAGTTCCAGCTCCACTCTCGGGTCAACGGGGATGGGGGACAGGTGCAAGTCTGTGCCAGGCCTCAATGTCTCTGTACGTCAAGTCACACTTCACCACTATATTTATTCAGAAGCATTTTATGAATGGGCAACTCCCATGCTCATTGTAACATAGCACTCCACAGCACACAGTGCTCACTTCACACAACGAAATTGCATTTACCGGTATGTTCTCACCTGTGCAAGGGGGGCACCCCAAGGGAGCATCGCTAAGGGACGGTACCATGCTCAGGGTACCTCAGTCATGAAGGAGGATAGGGGACAGCACTTGTCAATTACCCCCCCCACCTGTAACCTGTCGGATTGGAAGTCAAACTGGCAACCCTTGGGCTATATGTCTGATGCCCTGATCCGCTTACCCACGACTGCCCTGCCCTGACTGATTATACACTTCATTACATTACATGATAACATTAGCACAACATGCATTTTATTATGACATATGCACCCCACAGACAAAAATGGACACAGGGTGAGGCAACTAGAAAGCTATCCAACTAAATTAAATATGTGGACACAGAAAATATGTATTAAAAAGTGAAAAACTTGATCATATTAAATAAACATAGACAAAGAAGCAAATCATTATATTTTGGTCACGTCCAAATGAGCAGCCTCGTGAGAGCATGTTTTGAGTTGTGGTGGATATTTGCACATTACTTTGCATAATTGGTTGTCTGTGAAAGTGCTGTTGTTCTGCACCTGTGGAGGAGTTTTCATGTTGTGTTCAGGGTCGGATTAAGATGTCCTGGGCTTCCTAGGCTGTGGGCCCCCAAAAGACAAATTTCACGACAAATGTACATAGACAGTGTCATAATTACTAACTAGGAATTAAGGATAACCTGTCTACCAACAATATTTCATCTTGTCACAATAGTTTCACAATCTGTTTCCACTTTTGGCCAGTCGGCGGGCCCCTGGCAGATGGGACCCAAGGCTGCAGCCATACATAGCCGCCCCAAGGCTGCAGCCATACATAGCCTATGCATTTATCTGGCCCTGCTTGTGTTGATGTGTTGAATAGGATGATGAGGAAGATGAAGACATCGACAACCTGGTCAACATCTACACGAGGAAGATGGGGGACAGCACCTCGAGTCTCCGCAGCTCACAAGTAAATTCAACCATTTGATTTTCTTTCCTCTTTCTTTCTTTCTTTCTTTCTTTCTTTCTTTCTTTCTTTCTTTCTTTCTTTCTTTCTTTCTTTCTTTCTTTCTTTATGTCTGTCTTTATGTCTGTCTTTCTTTCTTTCTTTCTACAAATATCACATTTACTTCTAGACACTTATTGTACTTAGATAGACGGTAGGCTACTCAGGTGGACTAACTGCTAAGGTCAAACTTGTATCACATGTGCACAGTGTTCAGTTTAGTCCTATGGTGATGTAGAAGTACAGTAGAATTGATCAAGGACATGGGCAAAAATTAGAAATGGGTCTAGCAAAAAATCATGTGCTTGTATTACTAAAACAGTTATTCATGAGTATTTTCTGATTGACTGAACCCGATTTGGGTGCACATAGGCCCACCCCAGCCTTAATAATCTTTTTTTTTCTTTTTTTTGATGCTTTTCCTGATCTTTTATCAGGAATTTCTGAAAATGCATGTATAAACCCACTGTCCACAAAAACTGTGTGCGATAGCGTGATCTGGTAGCACGCACCACACTATTGTGCTCTGCATGATGTCCTGCTTTTAGTCCTATGCCAGTCACAGCTCTGTTGTTCCCTGTAGCAGGCCGTAGATGCAGTTCTAATGTGTGTACAGTACTGATGCATTACATGTTGGGTGGTTTTCCAACTTCCTTCCTTCCTGCTCCCTTCCCTTCCCCTCCTCAGTCATCAGTCCTCCCTCCTCATCCTATGGGCATACAGTAGGTTTGCATAAGGGACCCAACACAACCTATACTCTCAGAACACAATTATAGACCCTATACTACTACTACCAATATTACAGTTTTATTGCAATGTAAAACATGTTGAGTTGATTCATTTTGGTGGCCTCATTACTACAAGGGGGGGGATATACAGGTACACAGTGTGCCAAAAATGTGTGCACCCTGGGCACTATGATGAACATGTACAGTGAGGCGAGCTACTATGACTGATAGCTGATATACTGGTGACATGTTTGGGTCCTTTTTAACTTCCTTCCTTCCTCTTCTCCTCAACCCTCAACACAATATAGCATATCATTTTTTTGTTTGTTATAAACTTCTTTTTCTTTCCTCTAGTCCTATGTACTACCAATGATAACCGATATAATGTCTTGGGGGTTCTGTGATCATTTATTATCACCCCCCCCCCTCTCCCTACCAGAGCAGCACCCTGGCCATCATGATGAGCATGTACAGTGAGGCAGGGGGCAGCAATTAATGGCAGACGTAATATATTGGGCGTTTTTGAACATCTTTCCAACTTCTCTCTATCACCCCCTCCCCTCTCCTACAGAGCAGCACCCTGGGCAGCATGATGAGCGTGTACAGTGATGCGGGGGACTATGACACTGTGGAGGTGACGGGGGACCTGGTGTTTTTGCTGCGCTTCGAGGAGCGCAGCCAGACCCTCTCAGTGGTGGTCAAGGAGTGCAGGGGTCTGGCCTACGCAGACGAAGTCAAGAAGAAGTGCAACCCGTGAGTATGGGGGTCGAGTGTGTGCGTGCGTGTGCCTGTGCGTGTGTGTGTTACTGTTACAGTTAGTTCAACATTTGTGTGTGCATGTGTGTGTACATGTGCATGTGCTACTGTTAATGAAACGTGTGTGTGTGTGTGTGTGTGTGTGTGTGTGTGTGTGTGTGTGTGTGTGTGTGTGTGTGTGTGTGTGTGTGTGTGTGTTATCTGTGTGTGTTATCTGTGTGTGTGTGTTATCTGTGTGTGTGCTTATGTTTCTAGCTGGCGCTTTCTTTCAAGCAAAGTGCAAAATTATAAGTGCCAAAAGGAAGCCCAGTTAATCAACTAGAAATCTAGTTAACCGACATTTTGATAAACAAATAGCAAACAAAATTGTGATATGTGTATGTGGGTTACATTGTATCCGTCGAAGGTAGAATTATAGAATCAGGATGGATTTTCCATGCCAGTGTTGCTATGGTTAATGTGTGTCGAGAGATATCTTTGTTGTCGAGGGAATGCTCTGTGTGCACTTAATGCACTGTGGAAATAAATTGGCCATGTCCTTCCTGGTTCAGCCTGAGGGGGTGATCTTGCAGCATCCAAGGCTCTGCCTGCCTGTTGGGCCTGTGGGTATTCTCAGACTCCAGGTATAATTTGAAATGGTCTGTTGCACGTACGAACATACTCCACTCTCCTTTCCTCTGCCCGCAAGAAAAAAAGACAAAATCTCCACTTGTGGAGAAGGGGTGAACTCAGCAGGTGAATTCATTTAGAGTCAGCCAGAGAAATTACTTTATCAGATATTTTTTTTCTGCTTTCCCTGAGTCGGAACATGGTGTCCTACTTTTTCAGCCTTTCTAGTCTAAGGCGATTCTGTTTGTGCGAGGAATCAGGTTGGATGGAGTGCAGTACTGTGGGTTCAGAAGACACTCTCCACACAGGCACTCATTCACACCTGCACATCAAATGATGTCTCATCTGTCTGCTTCTCTCTCTCTTTCTCTCTCTCTCTCTCACTCTCTCTCGCTCTGTCGTTCTCTCTCTCTTTCTCTCTCTCTCTCTCACTCTCTCTCGCTCTGTCGCTCTCTCTTTCTCTCTATTCTATCTTTCTATTCCTTTTTCTCTCTCTATTTTCTCCCCCTCTCTCTCTGTCCTTCTCTCTGCACAGATATGTGAAGTGCTACCTCCTGCCAGACAAGTCTCGTCAGGGAAAGAAAAAGACGGCCATCAAACGCAACACCGTCAACCCTGTCTTCAACGAGACCCTTAAGGTAGTGATGCTTCAAGACAATCTTGACTTTACCTGACACATGAGAAAGAGGAAACCTACTCCATGTTCAATGATTTGTGTGCTCAATTAGCTAATCAGCTATTTCAGTAAGTAATTGACTGAAATCCAAATAGTACAAGGATACTGAAGGGGGTACTGACTTAATGCTAGGATATGTGTCCTTAATAAACTACCACACACTGCAAGATCTAAAGATTCTTGGACGTAAAGTAAGCAGTGCGTTCCTTTTTTCAACCTCAGTTTTCAAATCCTGTGCCACAATGAATAATGGCAACAGCCTGTTGTGGAGCACAAACAAACAACAACATTATTCTCACACCTGCATGGCATCTTATTAGCTGCCTCGGCGCGATGAGAAATGTGTTTGTTTTTCTGAAAAGCCGTGGCTGGCCAGGCCAGTGAGCAAATAGCAGTTTGCAGCTGACTAAAAGGTGACGATGATGCAGGAGGATAGCTATAATTATAAATTCTTGATTACTGCTCTGACTGGCCTGCTAAAACCCACCAACCAGTGAAGCCGACTGCATAGGACAAAGAGGTCAGTTGTCCCGGTCCAGGGGGAGAGGGGGCCCCTAACTGGGTCCTCATTACATCGCATATATTAGGTGGGGGCCCTTTTGGATGACTTTGTCCCAGGCCAGGCCAAAGCTGTCAGCGGCCCTGCCACCAACCGCTTTTCTACAACACCTCATTTTGTAGAGAGCCGTGTCTGTTTATAATACATGCACTCTACCGTCATTGGTGCAGTGGGTCGGGATCATATCCGTTATGCCCTGCTGATGTAGCGCTGTGAAGCGAATGCCTGTAATTATAAACGCGTGATTACTGAGTCCACATGGCGGCCTGAGTCGCAATTAGATGACCTTTTAGCGAGCTGCTGTGGCAAGCACGGCAGTGTTGTAATGCGGACGATAAGTACACACACACACACACACACACACACACACACACACACACACACACACACACACACACACACACACACACACACACACACACACACACACACACACACTCAGGGCTATCATCTGGCATGCACGCCAGTCAGACAAATATTGATTCATACCAGGCAAGGCCCTTTTCTTCTTAATCTACAGAGCAAACAGGACTCAGCTTTTGATAGGTGTGGAGTTTGTAAGGCAGAACAAACGCGAAAGCATTCTGATGAACACCTGTAAGCACAAGAAAATGATGATTAAATGCTGATATTGCCGCAACCATAGTGTGGTCTGCCGGGAATTGTCTAAGGTGTGATTCACAAATGTCCACAAACACCACTTTCACTTCACTTTATGGATATTAATCACTTGTCTTGAATTCAACACTATCTGGTATGCTTTTAGACAAACATGATGCAAAGGACTAAGTGTTAACTGTTATCCATATCCCTGTAAAGATGATTAAAGGCTGATATTGTCACAATCAGTGAGGCCTGCAGGGAATTACGTTAAGGAAAGGGGAAGGGTTGACAAATTATTTTGCCCCACTTACTTGTCATTTTATCAATGTTAATCACTTGTCTTCCATTCAATACCATCTTGTAAGCTTGTAAGCAAATTACTAAGTCTTTACTGTTATACATATTCCAATAATGTCGCCAGTGGTGGACGAAGTACACCAGTTATGTACTTGAGTAAAAGTACAGTTACCTTGCATTGAAAACTACTCAAGTAAAAGTGAAAGTATTCACCTCACTTTTTTACTTGAGTAGAAGTACAAAAGTATCTGCCGTCAAAAATACTTAAGTACTAAAAGTAAAAAGTAAAAACTTAAAAATGAAGCCTTTGGTGCAATTTTAATATTTAAGTGTTGTAGGCCTAGTTTGGTCATATCTAATTAAATATCCTCTGATTTGCATAGGCTATACCAACATGTTAGAACTAGGCCATAACAGGCCTCAGAAACACTGTGGAGTAAGTCCATGGATGTAATAGCATCAGAAGTTCATTTTCACCTCTCTAAACATTTAATACTGACCCTAACATGCCCAAAAGAACACGTGAAAGGGTTATTAACATTAAGAATGATTAGGCTGAAATTGATTATATGCCTATTAGAACAACTACTACAATACCCCCAGCCGTAGGTCTACAGTCCAGAATAGGCCTACTTATTTGTGACAGCAAGGAGTTAGAGTAGTAGCCAATAAAGTACTTTATGTTTAATTTTTGTTATAATTATGGTTTTGGTAGACCTCTTCTTCGTAGTATTATTATTATTATGTAGTGTTTGGTTATGTTAAGGTTGGCTTAGGCCGATGTATGGACAAACAGACTTCTTGTGATTCTAAGCTACCTTTAAAGATAGGAACATCTTCATATAGGCTACTTGTAATGGTCTCTATTTGCTAGATGCCAATGATTTGCAATAGCCTACTTGATACAACTTAATTGGAACAATTATCTGTCTGATCATGAAAAAGCCTTTTGTGCCTGTGCACATCACTGGGCCAATATTTAGCCAAAGTTTTTTTTTACTTTGTTACTGTTGTTTTTTACAACCTCACTTTGGTGGTATTGCCAGTGCTTTTCATGTCCACTGTAGCCTACTGACCTGACTAAAGGGAAAGGATACATGTTGCAAGGATACATGTTGCATGTAGCCTCATTTGTAACATATGGTGGGCATGGCAATCCTCATGTAAAGAGATCCTTTACACAAGCCTCTTTTCCATAAAGTTGGTGACAGGGGAGTCTATTAGACAAGTAATTGATATCCCCAACTACTTCAGAAAATACTGCAATGTATTGAGGGGAAAGAATGCTATCATCACGGAGTTGTGCGCCTGGATGGTTTGGAATAAGCAGCATGTTTAGGCATCCTGTGTAGGCTACTTGACTCAAGAAACCAACACGCTACAAAAGCGGCAATCATGTGACTCTATTGTAAGCCACAACACAGATATAGCACAGTAAGTCAAATAAGCAGTAGGGCCTACATTAAGTATCAATTCGCTGATTATTCACTTCAAACGTGAAGCTTATCTGACAAATTTCGTCTTGTCAGGCGAGTGCAACAGCCTGCGAGCTAAACCTCTCCCCCCTCACACAACAAATACGACGTGCAGATTAATACACTCTAACAACGTTATTGTCGCCTGCTTTATTGTTTTGCTGTGCTTTCCGCATGTTACTAGAAAGTACCGTTTCTTCTTATTTCAATTCGTCTCGCAAGTCGCAACAGTGGACACATCACCGGTCTTGCTTTGCTTGCTTTACTTCTAAAATTAATTCTGTACAGTAGAGCTTGTTGTCACGTGACACATTACAACCAATCACAATGGCGAATCTCTGAGTCTGCCAATCGGATTCAGTTTCACTTTCCTCACACAAGCGTGAAATCTCAGATTTCATTTGACCAGGGCATTAAAAATGAATTAATTCACCTGCCGTGTATCGCCTTAAATAAAAAAAAAGGAACGAGTAAGGAACGAGTGTTTCTGTAAATGTAACGAAGTGAAAGTACTAAATTTCGCTTTGAAATGTAGTGAAGTAAAAGTATAAAGTCTTACCAAATAAAAATACTTGAGTAAAGTATGAAAGTATGAAAATGTTACTTAAGTACAGTAACGAATTACATTTACTTCGTTACTGTCCACCACTGCATGTCACCACTTCTTTTTAAGACCAGGGCACTGATCGAAGTAATGTGCCAACTGGAGGCACAGCAAATGGTGTGTGCATGGTGATATTGACACTACAGTATGTGTGTGGAATGCCTGTAGTAGGCGCAAGAAAACAATGATTAAATTGGCGCCATCACAGTCTAGTCTGCCGGGAATTAGTTAAGGTGCAGCACTGTGACTCACAAATGTACGGCACTCACTTTCACTTCACTTAATTCATATTAATCACTCGTCTTGAATTCAATTCGATCTGGTATGCTTTTAAACAAACAAGATTCAAAGGCCTAAGTGCTTTCTGTTATCCATGTCCCTGTAATTTCATCACTTAATTTTAAGACCAGAGCGCTGATGGAATGAACTAATCGGACAACTTTGTGAAGGTGGGAGGCGCAACGAAACAATGTGTGCATGCTGATATTGACCGTGGTTTTGGCCTGTAGGGCCTCAATTAGTTCAGAGTTGTGATAAACTAGGGAGGTGGAGGGTTGTGGTTGACAAATGAATCACTCCACTTTTTCACTCCACCGTGATCTCATTGATATTTTAGTAACTTGCATGCATCTTGTTTGTTTTAATCTTAACATATTATATGTTGAATCGAACACAATTAACCTAAATGTTTACTGCCCTACATCCTCCTAATATTTACATCACTTAGACAAGGGCAGCTATGAGTGTTCCACTGGGAGGTATCCATGTACCATGCTTGTTTGAAGCTCAACAGATTGTGTCAAATTGAAGTCAATGTTTACTGTCCTATATACACTCGCCTCCAAAAGAGTTGTCGCCTATCCATCTGTTTGGAATAACAGCTAATAACCTGACTTTCAATTTATCACTTGGCTTCAGAAGTCACTCATATGAAAGCTACAACCCTCCCGAATGAAAATGTATGTACAAAAATAAATTTCATTCACCAACGAAAGATTGACCCTTTATTGAACACAGACAGGGCAGATTTTCACAAGACAAAAGTTTTGTCGCCTATCGAACATAATGTGAAAATGAGCAGATAAGTCACTTCAAAACACTTCAAATACGCAGATTGGGTGTCATACTTAATCACAGAATCACTCTCACCTCTCCAGAAAATCAACTTTGGCCTTAGGTGTATGTTTAGGGTCATTGTAATCATGGAAAGCAACACAATGAAAATCAATGGAGTGCAATGAGAGATGGTAACATATTCGCTATTCGTAGAGCAATACATGTTTAACTTCATGATGTAATCAATGATAAAACCCCTCAAACACCTGCAGCATGCATGCAGCTCCTCATAAGAGCTGTATCTGTACCATGTTTCACTTTATGCACCATTTCTCTTTTTTCATATTCTTCATCTCCAACACCATATAGTTTTGATGCTATCAGTTCTAAAATGGTTGATCTTGGGATCTTGACTTCAGAGTATGAGTCCCATTAGCCTTCATTTTTGTCAGAATTAGGCCTGACATACTCTTGGCTGGCTTTTTTGAGACAGGACAGTGGGAGAGACTTCTTTGGTGTTAAAGGTGAAGAATTTGGAATAAATACATGGTGCCTAAAGTCAAACATGCGAGGGATACAGCTGTTATGTGGAGCTGCATGCATGCTGCTGGTGTGTGAGGGCTTTTATCATTGATTACATCATGAAGTTAAAAATGTATTGCTCTACGAATAGCAAATACAGTATGTCACCATCTCTCATTTAACTCCATTGATTTTCATTGTGTTGCTTTCCATGATTACAATGACCCTAAACATACACCTAAGGCCAAAGTTGATTTTCTGGAGAGGTGAGAGTGATTCAGTGATTAAGTATGACACCCGATCTGCATATTTGAAGATCTTGAAGATTTGAAGTGACTTATCTGCTCATTTTCACATTATGTTCGATAGGCGACAAAACTTTTGTCTTGTGAAAATCTGCCCTGTCTGTGTTCATTAAAGGGTCAATCTTTCTTTGGTGCATGAAATTAATTTTTGTACATTCATTTTCATTCGAGAGGGTTGTAGCTTTCATATGAGTGACTTCTGAAGCCAAGTGATTAATTGAAAATCAGGTTATTAGCTGTTATTCCAAACAGATGGGTAGGCGACAACTCTTTTGGAGGCGAGTGTATGCTTCATAATAATTACATCATTTAATTCTAGCACTAGTACTAGTAAGTGTTCCACGGGGACAACTGAGTAGAGGTGGGAGGGATGAGTTGTTCAGGCGGCTGCCTTAGTAATCATCACACCCTGGGGGTGCAGTGGCTCAATGAGCTAAGACGTCGTTTTATTACACCGGTGACCAGGGTTCGACTCCGTCCCGACCGAGGTCCTTTGGCGATCCTTCCCCCATCTCTCTCTACCCACTCGTTTCCTGACACACTCTCAAAACTGTCCTATCTCAAATAAAGGCAAAAAAGGCCATCCATCCATCCATCCATCCATCCATCTGATCCCATATGAATTCTCTGAATGTGTATTTCCTCTCTCTCTCTCTCTCTCTCTGTCTCCCTCCAGTACTCTATCAGTCGTTCTCAGGTGACCACGCGCACGCTGCAGCTGTCTGTGTGGCATTATGATCGGTTCGGCCGTAACGCCTTCCTGGGGGAGGTGGAGCTCCCTCTGGACTGCCACGATATCGACTCGGCTCACGAGCAGTGTGTGGCCCTCAGGGGGAAGGTGAGCACCTGACTACATGTGTGCACGCACACACACACACACACACACACACACACACACACACACACACACACACACACACACACACACACACACACGCACATTCCCATATGCACACACAAAGCCATGTATAAACAAACATGCAGACATGTACACACAAAAATACACATTGATGCGCACAAACACACACACATACACATACACATTCCCATATGCACACACAAAGCCATGTATAAACAAAAGCATATGTACACACAAAAATACACATTGACACACACACACACACACACACACACACACACACACACACACACACACACACACACACACACACACACACACACACACACACACACACACACACACACACACACACACAGAGAAAAAGAGACACACTCCCATATGCTCACAGAAAACCATGTATAAACAAACTCACACACGCACACACACACCGCGGTGATCTCTAATTACTCTCCCATCGGAGTCCTATTAGGAATTCCTGCAATTAATTAGCGTTGCCGAGAGACCCAGAGACAACAACAACAACAGCCATCACTGGCATAACACACACACACGATAATGCCAGCCATTACGACCTATTAATGAACATTACAACATATCACAACAACAAGACCATAACAAGGATTATGAACCTCCGAATGCCTATAAAGTGTTACCATTTTGACCCGAGGAGTTTGTTTTGTGTATACAATACCGCCTACTGCTTGACTAGCCGCAGTAGACCCAGATCAAATGAAGTGGAGGAAGTGCCATTCGTTTGCTGACGCCGGGGGTCTGGCGTGGCTAGGCTAACCTATTGCGTCTGTGCTTTAGTAATTCATGAATTCAGACTGTGCCCAGAGGGAATCATGGAAGCATGCCCATGAGGGCTGCTGGCCAGTGGGTTGCAGGGCTTTGGCCAGCACTGCATGCATGCACAGTGCACACACACACACAGACAGAAACATTCACACAAGTGCATCCATGCTTGCACACACACGTAGAGTATACACACACACACACACACACACACACACACACACACACACACACACACACACACACACAAGGCCAGTTTGGCGTATCTCCCACAGAGGAAATGAGACCTGTGTGCTTTCTTAGCTCTTTCATATTTTCCATTCCACAGTGTGTAATGCAAGTGAGACTGTTAGTAGTACCATAGCACACCAAAACAGCTTTACATCGTCATCATTCTCTACCGTCATAATCAAGGTTGTTATTTGCAACAGAGCCTTGAAGTGATGGATGCGCAAAATATAAACAATGTTTTGCAAAATTGACCGAATTATTTTATTCTGGTATCTTTTTTTTTATTACCTTAGGTGGAATCTTCCCCTCATCAGACCCCATTCTCACAGTATAAAGGAGAGTTGGTCATCTCCCTGAAGTATGTCTCAGCCAAAAACACACCAACCGATAAGTCCAAAGGTACTAAAACTGCACATGCTTTTTTTGTTTGTCACATTGTTGCATGGGTTTAAAATATAATCTCTCAAAGTATTTACTGTATTTGAATGTCATTTTTATATTATTTTTCCTATGTTTCAATATGTCAGATAAATACTGAGAAAGTATTTAAGATAATAAGGTGAGGTTACACCCACTAAAACAGTCTCTCATTAATTTGCCAACCAATCAATGGGACCCGTCTTGCCCTGTGCACTCCAAAATACAGTATTTTTTATCAGTTGTCCAAAGAGAGAAGAGGTCAGGAAATGACATCACTTCCTTTTTGATAGCTCAAGAAAAAAAGAACAACCACAAACATCAACATGGAAATGAAGCTCCAACAAGAAGTTCCTGCATGATGGCTCTCCAGGAAATTAAAAAAAAGACAACTTGGAAATTAAACACAGATAACAAAAAAAACATGCACAGCTAGTTCTTCTACTACCACAGACCTCTGAGCAAGCCCCTATCTGTTTCTCTCTCTCTTCCTTCAGCAGGAAAGAAGGGAAAAACGGAGGGAGGGGCCGGAGCAGAGCTGCACGTCCTGATCAAAGAGGCTAAGAACCTTACAGCCATGAAGGCCGGCGGGACCTCCGACTCCTTTGTAAAAGGGTAAGCACTACACAGCAACTCAGCCGTCCCACCAGGCTAGCTGATAGCTTTGGTCAGGCCCAGGATAGTCATCTGAAAGGGCCCTCCCAGCCGATACATACAATGTAATGAGGACCTAATTCTTGCCACACCCGCCGGCCCCACTTTCTCCCTGGGCCCAGGATAACTGGTCCGTTTGCCCCCCCGTGTCGGCTTCCCAGCATCCCGCTACTGCTGTGACTGGTGGTGTTATGCAATGCATTCCTATGTGTCTCTTTTATTATATAATGCCATGCATTCTGATGCGTCTCGCTTTATTATATAATGCTATCATTTCCTGTCCCGGTGACATGTTTTTCCTTTTACCAGAATGAAGCAAACACTCATTGTTCATTGTGCAAGGAATGTGTTCATTGTGCAAGGAATGTGTTGATATTTCATACACATCGCGCCTTGGTCCTTTGAATTGAAACTTTTCAATAACCTGACAATTTAAAAAAAAAAATACCCCTGCTGCTACTGGTACATTCAATGTGTCCCCTTCAACTTGCCTGCTTAAAGGTGGACGGTGTAATATTTTTAGCAGTTTCTTTCCAGAATTCATGCTGCCCATTCACAATTGTTAGCTTTTTCACCAATACTCACCACCATCAAATTACATATGGGAAAATTGAACTTTTCATACATGAAAAGGTTCTTCTCCATGCCCGACATTTTTATCCTCAAAACTTACTGTACTTAAGTATACTAGTAAATGTTTGTTTATTATTAAGTAAATGTTCATAAAAATGAAGGTCTAATTTGGCAATAGGCAGGAGAGTTTCAATGTGCAGCATAGTTGCAATACCTACTGTGGCCTCCATACCACACATTGCACCTTTAAAAGAGGCATGGGAAGGTTGACATGTTTACTACTACTTATTTACCCCAACATTATTATTTTTTTATTTGGATGGTCTTGTGCTTTCAGATCGCCATACAATCACTGACACGGTTTCCTCTCTAAAATATTTTGTCTTTTTGCACAAAACCACAGGCAATGAAGATTAAGACATTGAAATAATCATCTTTAAAGATCGCCTCTCAACGTAATTTAATTAATATTGCCGTGTTCCCAATTGTTATTGAATGTGTTACGCGTTGGTCCTGTTTTAAAAAACGTTCTGGTTGCTTTGTTTCAAGACGTTTTTGCAAGCTGGCAAGGTGGCTTGTGGAGAAACGAGAGAGTGTTCCGTGTTTCTCGTGGAAATGCGTCTCTGATTGGCTCACTCCTCCTGCTCTCAAAGAAACGCGTCTCTGATTGGCTCAGTCCTCCAGCCTTGGGAGAGAATGTAATGGGAAACAGAGTCGCCACTTCCCCGGATGGTACTGCACTATAGGGGCGCCAACGGAGGCGTGCAGGCTCCATTCAGGGCTGTGCTCTTTCGACAGCGCGACCCCTAGGCGAGCTGTAGGCACGGAGCAACCGGAGTGAGCAGGCTTTATGTATGAGGCTTTGTGCTGTGTGTGTACCTGAGAGTAGCAACCAGCTGATAGCTAAGCTAAGCTATGTTTCGGACCACCAGACGTTGCTTGTTTTGAAAACAAGCAGAAAAAAAATACTCGACATGTTTTTAGATAAATGGGTCGATATAAACCTTTGTGGGCAACGCCTTCTTTCGACGTGACGAAACACAGAAAGGCTTTCGTGATTCGCTCGTTTCTCTGCATTATTGATGTAAATTGGGAAACACCGGGAAACACAGCCAGGAGAGTTGACGCACCGCTATGAGAGCCTTGCAAGTGAGTTTAACTTGGGGTGACCGTCCGATCTTCGAAAGGAGTGAGTAAAACTGAGTTTTATCGGAAGTTGGCCTTTAACAATTGAAAACCGTACCAATTTCTTCTCTAAAACGTGCCTTTTGTCCAAAACCACAGTTACCTTCTGCCGTCTAAGAATAAGTCGACTAAGAGGAAGACTCCGGTGGTGAAGAAGACCCTGAACCCTCATTACGATCACACCTTCATCTACCGGGACATCACCCTGGAGCAGCTCGAGAGCATGAGTCTGGAGCTCACCGTCTGGGACAGGGAGGCGCTGTCCAGCAACGACTTCTTAGGAGGAGTACGGCTGGGAAATGGGACAGGTGAGATTGGTGTGTGCATGTGTGTGTCTGTGAGAGAGAGGGAGAGAGTGAGGGGGTTGATAGATGTGTGTGTATGGGGGGCATTGAGATGGAAGCTGGGACAGGGAAGCTCTGTCTACGTCCCAATCCTTTTTTAGAAAATGGTTTCAAGACCCACTTGTGCCTCTTTTCCACTGCCGGTTTTCCGGTAGCCTAGGCCTACAGCTCGACACAGCCACTCAGCCACCACTTTTTGCTTTACGTTTGAGCTGTGTCATACCTATTCAAAAAGCAAATAGAGGCGGCAGAGTCACACTTGGTCGTGCTGTAGGCCTAACAGAAAACCAGCAGTGGAAAATAGAACCACAAAATGAAAACCGAGCACCAAAAATCAATGTCGTCTCTTTTTGGGAGACGTGTCCCAGCTGACACAGGTGTGACTTTTGGTCTGCCACTCATTTCACTTTTCTCTTACTTGTCATTTTGGGGCCAAGCAGGAAAGCTTTTTCACTTCTTATTTTTTAACTTGGCAAAGAGGAGATGCAGGTGACCAGGGTGGGACAGGTTGCCATTTTTCCTTCTTCACAGTTGGGCTCCGAGAGCTTATTTTTTGTAAATGTAATCACAGGTCATGTATTTTGTACCATATATTACCTTTACTAATACCTTTAGTGCTTTTTATTGGTAATGATGTTAAGTCACCTTTTGAATGGAGCTCAAAATGCTATACTGGAGTTTGTGACATTGACATCATTGGATAAAGTTAATGCACTTATATGGTGTGAAATATTATGCAGCGAGTTACCCTTTATAACTTTTTAAAAGTCTACGCTGAATAATTCCTCGGCTGTCTTTGACCTCGGAATAGCCATTAGTCATTTTTAGCTGTGAAAATCGCTTGCTGTTGCAAAACTAAAACCCTTGAGCTGAGGAAACGGGATGGCTAAATGATTATGAGAACAATTTGACCCTGCAGGGTCGGGTGGAAGCAGCACGGTAGACTAAATATAATGCTGCACTTTTGTGATATGATGTTAAGGTGTGTGTGATGTGTGTGCGTGTGTGTGTGTGTTTGCCTGCGTCTGTGCGTATCTGTATGTGTGCTTTAGTGTCTGTGAGGCAGAGAAGGTGATGGAGAATGCTGTGTGTGCGTGCGTGCGTGTGTGCGTGTGTACGCACGCATATGCACACGTTCAAGAGAGGTAGTTAGGTGTGTGATGGATTGCAAATTGAGTGCAAAAGACAGAATTAGTTCTGTGTGAGACGGGACAACCAACTGAATATTTTTACTCCTCCAATCCCATCCTGCAGTCCCTCATGAGTTCATGCACTAGCCTAGAGAGGGAGAGAGAAAGTTGTGTGTGTAACTGCAAGGTGATACAGAGAGGTGAAATCTGTGTGAAATGGAGACAAAAACACGACAAAAAAATCCCTTAATAATATATATGCCAATATGTTGAGCACTTCAGTCCATGTGAGTTCGGGCAGCAATCAGTCTTTGTCTTTGTGTGTTTCTGTGTATTTGAAAGAGATGGAGAGAAAGTTGTGTCTGCATTTCCCAAAAGCTCTTTAGTAGTACTTCAGCCTACGCAGTACTTAAGTATGAGGAGCCCCTTTTGTATTATATCAGACAGATCTCAAATCATCACTAGAAGTTTATAAACACACTATTTTACCTCACACATGCACTTAAAGCGTTTCATCTGCATGTGCTAAAAATGTTGTATGTTGCCCTATACAATTATTGTATGTAGGCTATAAACTTTTAGGGATGCGATATATTGCCAAGGGGGCACCTCATAGTTAGGTACTACTTAGGCTTAAGTACTACTTTAGAGTTTTTGGGAAACGCAACCCTGACTGAATATTGTTGCTATTCCATCCTGCAGTGCCTGTTAGAGAGTTGAGTCTTTGTTTGTAATGGAGAGACAAAGATACAGAGTATTAGGAGATAGTGCCTAACGTATTTTATTCTCCTCCATCTCCATCCTCCAGTCCCCGTGAGCTCCGGTAGCAGCGAGTATCTAGCCGAGTCTTCCCCCGAGGAGGCCAGCCTGTGGCAGCGCGTCATGCAGTACCCCGACTCATGGGCAGAGGGCACTCTTCCCCTGCGAGCCTCCATGGGGAAGAGCAAATGAGGACACACACACACACAGAGCTGCCCGTCTCGTCTCGTTCCCTGTTGAGAGGCTCTCAACGAGGGCAGGCAGACAGTCTGTCACAGTGCACTGCCTCTTGTAAACCCCCACAACCATCCACCCATGCAGCTACCCCCTCACATAACCCTCATGACCCCCTCCTGTTCAAGAGCAGGGGAAGCGGGGTGTTACATTTTAGAACTGAGTTTTACAATGCCAAAGCAAAATGTTTTTTTATGAAGACTGATCTAGATTATGTATAATATTGTGGTGTACTGATGTACACATTTTAAAGTCCAATCCACCCCCTCACGAACCCTCTCCTCTCCGCTGGATCATGTCATGTTCAAGAGCAGGGGACACGGGGTGTTACATTTTAAAAATGAGTTTTACAGTGCCAAAAGAAAATGTTTTTAGAAACACCTATCTAGATTATGTATAACATTGTGATGTATTGATGAATCCATTTTAAAGTCCAAGGGAGGAATATTAGTGACTAACCTAGTTAAGTTAGAAGTGAATTGTTAACCTACTAAGACATGAATACTAGCACATCATTCTTTTAGTAAAATGAAGCCATAGGACCATTCTGTGTAGAGAATTATGGCCATACTCTTACTGATGGTAGTGACGAGGTCTTCCCTTAACAGCCCTCGATACAAAGAAAGCGCAAAAAGGGAGAAAGTAAATACTTTTACCATGTTATATATTTTTTCTTTGTGTTTTCTGTGTTTGAACACAGTTGAACTTAAGTTACTTTATATACGTGTTGTTCTGTCGTTGCACATTGTTCTGACTCTCAAACATTTTAGGATCACCTTTTTTTGTATTTACACCATCCAATGAAATCGCACGTTTCAAAATCCATCACATAATTTTATTCACCTCTAAGTTAATATAATAAACTTTTATCAACAATCAATGTTGCCTGACATGGTTTTTACTCGTGTTCAATCACACCTGCATTTCCGTGATTAAATTTCATATATCTCTCTACAATGTTCATAAACTGATGACACTCATTCGAGTCAAAAGCAAACCTGTGCTCATAAAAAATGTCTACAGCGCTACTTCACTAACTTTCCCTTTGTTCAACCAAAGGTGTTCGTCCTCAAGAAGCTGTCGGTCGGCAAAACATCAGTATGTTGTTCAGAGTGGGTATTTTATATCGTGAGTAATGTGTTAAGTGAAATTAAGTAGTTCCTTAAATAAAGATACTGCATGTCTTCACTGTAGTACAATGAGGGCAGTTGTGGTGTAATGGTTAGGGAGTTGGACTGTAGATCACAGGGTTGCAGGTTCAATCCCCACCCTTACCAATTCCTTCCTCCCTCCATGGCTGAAGTGCCCTTGAGCAAGGCACCTCACCCCACACTGCTCCAGGGACTGTAACCAATACCCAGTAAAATCTGCATGTTGCTTGGGATAAAAGTGTCAGCTAAGTCTAATGTAATGTAGAGTAAAACCATAGTAACAAGTTTTAAGAGGTTAACCACTTGCAAGGTAAATTCTGTCCTACATAGAGAAGTGACTTAACTGTGTGAACATGGAATCAGAGGAAGAAAATACCTTCAAATTGTCACATAAATTCGGTCCAACCTTTAGCAGGCACAGTGGAAGTCATGCCTAACCATACTTACCGTAATAAGAAAAAGTGAGAAATGTAACGAGAGTCCATGTCCAGTCCAGTCTCAGTTTTAAGAGAGAGTAGCTACTGCTGTTTGGCTTGGCAGGCACATGTGAGTAAATCTTCTTCCTATAGAGTAGCTCTCTGGTACCAAGTGCTCATCTCCCATCATTGTGCATAAGAGGATGTGAATATGGTCCATGGGTGGTGGGGCATGTACCGTACATAGCCTTGATCAGAGGTGTCAATCCCAGGTCCAGAAAGTCAAATCCTGGCCATGTTTTCTACTCAAACCAGGTGACTTACTATCAGTGCTCATTAGAGCTGGTTGGAATTTGTAGCATGAGATTTCGTTTTCCCACCACCTCATATTCACGTCTGATGCAAGGCTAGTTGGATGAAAAAAACAAACGTGGCATGGATGTTGAACTTGATGAAAAATCTCCAGGATGAATATTTTGTCACAGGGAGTTTTAAACTTTCTGGTCCCAGGGACTGACACCTCTAGTCTGGGGCTGTGTCTCCACAGTCTCCCCACTTCATTCGCACATGTCCCTGGTGGTCTCCAGGCGTTCCCTCTCGTCATCGTCCATCAGGTAGTCCTCTATGTAGGCGTACAGCTCCATGGAGTTGGCGGGGTTCCTGAAGCGCTCGCGGTCAACACCCTCCGCATCCACCAGCACCATGGAGTAGTGGGACGGGGAGATCTGGAACACTTGCCTGGATGAAAATGTACATACACACAAGAAATATAATTACAGTCAGTTTCAACTTGCAGTTGTATTGCTCATACTACCCTTGACTTGTTCAGAGTTGGTACAGTAGGACAGTGTTTCCCAACCAGGGGTACGTGTACCACTAGGGGTACGCGAGCACACTGCAGGGGGTACTTGGAAATATGTTTTTATTATAACAAATGTATTGAACAGTCACATCAGGACAGAGAAAGCGATATAGAACATGAATTAGGGGGTACTCATGGCACAACTAAGAGGCTTAGGGGGTACGCGAGACAGAAAAGGTTGGGAAACACTGGAGTAGGACACTACTACACCACACACACACACAAAATATCACATAGGATAATTCCAGGCCAATTTCAACATGCAGTTGTGTCGCTCAAGCTACCATTGACTTGTTCAGCTCTTTCTGAGATCCTGGTTGAAGTTCAATAACATAAAGATATAATTGAAATTGAAGAGTGAAAGAGCACAAAAAACTTTCTCTGGAAATGGAAGTGAATGGAATTCTTAATTACACCTTGCGATTTTAATTGAATCTGCATTTACTGTTCGTAATGACCTCCTTAAAGAGTTAATCTCGAAATTACACAAAGGTCACCATCCAATGCCTGAGCCACCATGAATAATGGGGCTGTGCACAGGAGAGAATAATTGGCGCTTTCGTGCACTAGTTAGTGGGCGTCTGTGACCTTATGTTCTGATTAAGCAGTTAATTGGACAATGGTAAATTCCATTATTGTACCCTTCATGAAGAATGCAGTTGGAGGAGTGGGTAACCTGTGCTGTCCTCCACAATCATCCATTGCTTAGGTGCCCTCAGGCAAGGTTGCATGTATCCACATATTGCTCTGGAAGGACCGTCTCTGGTCCTAAATTCACCTAATACCTGCTCTGAGCGAAACTGTCAGCTTAACTTAATTTTAAAATAAATGGATAAAAAAGAACTGTCAACACAATACGAGAACACTGACAAGAGTTCTGTGCTATGAGGTGAAAAAATGCATTGCTAAATGCACTATCAAAAAACAGTTCTAGAAAGAAACTGCATAATTTCATTATCCAGCATGTTCCTTGATGAGGAGCAACTGCAGCTACCGTGCTGCACTATAATGGAATTTGCAAGTGGGAATTAGTGGGCAACGTGGGTCTGTTTCACATCTTATTGACTTCCCTCTGCTTTAATTACAGGAAGCTCATTACCTCTGGCCCTCTGCGGTGCGTACTAATGTGCAGGGGACCACGTCAGATAAAGAAGAAGGTTAATGGCAATTTGTTTAGGGAAATAGTGTACAATGGCTTTGCACTGGTGTACTGTGGCTTTACATGTAGGGCAATAATGTACAATTGCAATGGTATTAGTATGGTATTAAATGTACTGCAAGTTTCTCTTATGTTACATGTTGTTGTTATGCTACATTACATTTAGCACTTTTATCAAAGGTGGCTTACAAATGAGATAATCTGGCATGACTAATGCTACCTGTAATAAGAGAAATGTATAGGCTACAATTGACAAGTGTATTTCCAACAATAATTAGTGCAACCAGAACAGTGAAGGTTCACTCTGAATAGACCAAAATCAAGCCATGACCGGTAGTTCTTTTTTTCCTTTCAAACATGCTTAACAGTCTCTTGTGATGTACAGTATTAAGTGCACTTGACCTTTACAGGCTGTGTTGGGACACTTGAGCCCACGGACAATCACACATACATGTGATGTTCCCCCTCCAGTGCCTCCCGCAGCATCTGGCCTCTTGCCTTGGAGCTCAACATCACTGACAACATCTCAAAGCACCATAAGAGCAATCACAGATAGCAACCGAGCCCCATACCAACACTCGATACATATGGCGTGCGTGTGTGTTTGCCGCTCATAAAGGCCTCCCAAAACATTGCGGGTGGACACACAGGCAAATGGACATAAAGACAGACAAACGGACAGGGTCATTGCAATACTTGGCTCAAACACGGCCCCTCTTATCTGGCCTGCCAGGTAAAAATGTGAGGCGGGAGGTGAGATGTCATAAAAGCAGGCCAAGGCACAAGGCAGGAGGATTGAGGAATTGAGCTAACTGCAAAGTTATATTACATTACACTTTGCTACTTACAGTTGTTCTACAGGGTATTGGATACAGTAACACAATGTGGGGTTAAGTGCTTTGCTCAAGGACACTTCAGTCATGGATGGAGGTGTAAGGGAGGGCTAAGGGTGGGATTCGAACTTGCAACCCTCTGATCTTAAGACCATCTCCCTAACCATAAGGCCACGGCTGCCCCAGATAAATAGTAAGGATACTACAGTAAGATTGCATCATAGTGTGCCCACCTGAGGCCATCGATGACCTGTGAGTCCAGGAACTGGCCCTTGATCCGGCCCACCTGCCGAGGCTCCACCCCCAGCAGTTCCACCACAGTGACATGACGCAGGTCCAGGCCGCAGTTGGCTTTCTGTGGGACACGCAGAGAGTTACACCACTTAAACATCCTTCTCTGTAACATTGGACATACTTTCAGATTTAGATAGATACAGCTGAAAGGGGGTGGTGCTTAGTTGCCATTGGGGGACATTAGTTTATTTTATTTTTTAATACTAAGGGGGACATTGGCAGGCTTAGGTTGAGGTCAATGGGGGCATTGGGAGGCTTATGATCTAGCTCAAAAAAGGTTGAGAACCACTGGTCTAATCATTGTTGACTTCTGTTTGAACTTTCAGGGTGTTTCATCTCCCTTCCTAGTGATTTCTTCAGCTATTGTGTTTCTTGAAAGTGTTAGCCAATCGTCGCACACATGGGTAGTTGTCAATGGGATATTTGCATTGACAATAACAAAGTAGCTAAATTAGCAACTATAGTTTCGAGAATACACCCCACAACTGAAGAAACTGAAGAGTAAATATCTCTGGGCAACGTTTAAACGGCTTCAGGCTCCAAAAAGATGTTTGGCTACATACAACTGAACTCTTTTGCCTGGATGAATGAGATTCTTCACAGCCATTAATCACTCTGCTGTGTGCAACGATGTGTGAAGGTAAATTTACAGCCCCATATGAGCCACAGTCAACTTCCTGTGTGCCACATGAGGAGATGGCATATGGTTTAACATCTGTGTCTTTACGTCTGAACAAC
>NC_085879.1:10402792-10635292 GCF_034702125.1 Engraulis encrasicolus
GAGCTGTACGTATCCAGCCATGTATTAGTTATGGGTATACAGCTAGCTAGCTAACACCGAACATGCCATGTTGACAACAATCATAAATATAACCATTTAACAAGCCCCAAATTGCTCGACATTTCGCTGATTGATCAAGGAGGGCCATGTGGTTGAAAACGAGGCATTTTTGAACTGTATAAGTGAAAACACGATTTATTAGGAAACTTGTTTGTGGCTGTGGTCATCACACGCATTCACTGCTACGACGGCTGGAAGTTGCCGCTTCACCTACAAAGAGGCCCTCGCTAGTGGCTAGCTAACCTGTCGTCAATAACAGAGCTAGGTATCCAGCCTTGTATTATATGCCTGCCCCAAATTCTAATAAGATCCATGTCATTAAAAACGAGACATTTGGGAGCTTTGAAAGTCTGTAAGTCGCTTACTAAATAGATGGGAATGACACCTAGTCTACCGAGCTAGCGGCTAGCCAACGTATCCAGCCATGTATTAGTTATGGGTATACAGCTAGCTAGCTAACACCGAACATGCCATGTTGACAACAATCATAAATATAACCATTTAACAAGCCCCAAATTGCTCGACATTTCACTGATTGATCAAGGAGGGCCATGTGGTTGAAAACGATGCATTTTTGAACTGTATAAGTGAAAACACGATTTATTAGGAAACTTGTTTGTGGCTGTGGTCATCACACGCATTCACTGCTACGACGGCTCGAAGTTGCCGCTTCACCTACAAAGGGGCGTGTCGCGTGTACGTTGTGAAAGACAGCTGTGACGTTACACAGAAGTGTGTGGGGATTGGTTGTTCCACCATCCTATTGCGTGACGTTGAGTGCTGAAGCAACCGTTTATCCCGCCCACACTGCCGCCCAGCCCTCCTAGACCCTGGTACAGCTTTTTGCTGTACGGGTCTGGCTGCGCTAGGCTAACCATTCTGTATTCCTTACACAGTGTGTGTCGGTGTCCAATGAATGGACATGCTGTATCCATTTCTCTGGGTTTTTATCTCAGATGTTTTGTAAAGGGTTTGACTATGTACATTGAAAGCTTTTGTGATACATTTGACGATGAAAACCTGAGAAAATGTTCACATTGCCATTTTAGACTGCCCTATATCTCCTCTACCCAAAGATCAACAGTGTGGTGTATTGCAAATACTAGTATTGTCTCTGCCCAGATGAGGGAGCTATTACATATCGCATTTCAAAACTCTGTTTTTAAAAAACATCCACATTTGTTTACACGTAAACAGATAAAAAATATCGGTATTTAAAAAATATCTGCATCTATGAGTAACCAGCACCAAACTGTGTCGGCACTTTCTCATTCCGAACTCAGGATGTCTGCCTCTTTGAGGCAACCAGGAGCAGGCGATTTACTCTAGAGTCTGTCAATCAACCAATCAGCCAATCAGCCAATCAGCCAATCAGAGACATGGGGGGGGGGGCAATCAGTTACTCACACAGACATGTGGGGGGCTCATCGGACCAGCTGCGGTCAGAGCGACAGACGCGAATGGCGAGGCCACTGAGCTCGTAGCCGCTGTCGCAGTGGTACTCGCACGTGGCACCGTAGTTGCTCCTGTCCGACGAGCACGTCAGGTAACCATGGAGAGGAGGCTTAAGAGCAGGGCACTTCCTGACTGGAGAGAGAGAGAGAGAGAGAGAGAGAGAGAGAGAGAGAGAGAGAGAGACAGAGAGACAGAGAGACAGAGACAGAGAGAGAGTGATAGGCATGATGAAAAGCAAGATGGGGAGAGCAGTGTGTGTGTGTGTGTGTGTGTGTGTGTGAGTGTGAGTGTGAGTGTGAGTGTGAGTGTGTGTGTGTGTGTGTGGTGTGAGAGAGAGAGAGAGAGAGAGAGAGAGAGAGAGAGAGAGAGAGAGAGAGAGAGAGAGAGAGAGAGAGAGAGAGAGAGAGAGAGAGGGAGAACCCAAGTGGAGTTAATATTTAATTTTCTTAAAAGGGCAACACGCTGACTGGATCCGACAACCAGAGTCAAGTGGATTCTGTTTAATGCATCTGTTTAACACATACAGTTCTGTGCAAGAATCAGACTAAGTCTACAGAACAGACTTGGATATCCAAGTTTCAGGATGTTTCACACTGTGTTGCGTATTCTTACTATCTATACCAGTTCTACCGGTAATTTGTTGATCTAGCTCTCTGGCAAGTTGTGCTCTCATTGTGTTCAGCATAATCTGCCTTTTTTCATTTTGTTTGTGATGGATGCCTATTTCAGGACAGCACATTTTAAACACACACATCGCTATGAGTCTCAAAACAGAGAACCTCAAGGTCACTAGGGCTTTGTGTGGAGTAGCATTGTTTTGGGCACGATCACCACTTTGGTTACCATAACAACAACACATATCTAAATTACACACCGTGAGGGCATCTAAGCTCCAGTTTCAGGTTACCCACTCCGCGCCTTTGAGGGCGAGAGATAATAAGAGGCAGAGCCTTCTTCACACACACTCTCATCTCCTTGTGTATTTACATAAAACCCAGCCGTGCATGAATCGTGAATCATTATCACCAGCGTGTGTAAACAGAAGGGTGGTGTGGCTGTGTTTCCACCTTAACAGGAGAAAGAAATAACCACATATAAAAAATATCCTTTTGGAACAGGCCCTTGTTGGCCTACATCTCCTATCAAGTCAGTTACCTATCTGGAAACCTTTCTTCCCTGTTTTCCTTACCCTCCACTTGGACCGTGAACTTGCAGGCAGCCCTGTTGCGCGCCTGATCGTACACGCGATAGCGAATGATGTGGATCCCTTCTTCAAAAGTGGATCCAGACACGGGCCCCACACGCATCAGACTGTGGGACGAACAGACAGACGGGAGAGACCAAGAGGCATCTTGAGATAGGAGTAAGATAGGGGCAAGCTTCAGGGGCAAGTTTCGGGAAACACACTGAAAATGTACAGACACCTGAGGTGTTATCTGGCACAGGACAAAAATAAAGTCCACATATCAAGGCGAGAAGAATATCCTCACTACTCTGCTGAGTTGCATGTGTGAGGTTCCTCATAAACTTGGCACAAGTGAGTTAAATTGCTTATTTAGCAAATGCTCTTAGGTACAATACAAGGACAGATGCTCAGGAGCAAGCCTTGCTTAAGAGCACTTCAGCCCCAGCTGTCAGACACAAGTTGGGATAAAACATAGGGAGCATATTTTAAATGCACGCATCTCAAAACCTGAGGATGACTAGAGACAAATAAGCAGTGATAGGCAAAATGGATTCATTAGCTACAATCCAGTGCCACATATTCTGAATGACCTTGTTTTTCATGTCCAATTAACCTAGGTGATCATTCAACCAGCCAATCACCTGGTTTAATTAGACAGCTAACAAACAAGTCTATTGGAATATGTGGAACTAGATTGTAACTAATACATCCATTATGCCCACCATTGCGAATAAATGCAATGTTTTAACATCTGTCCTGCATTTCTGGCCCAGCCTCGAGGATAATGAAGAAACAAATCAAGCATACTCAAGCGTTTTTCCAGAGGTGTCTGTGGTGTAGGGCCTGTTCCAGTAGACCCGAGCTGTCAGCTCCCCAGGATCCGCCACCTTCACCTTGGATTCAGGACACCTGATTTTGGGGGGTTCATGGTCTGGAACATAGTACAGTAGAGTAGAGAACCATTGTTAGACCAAACAACAATTAAGACAAACATGTCTTATGGTGTCTTTTTGTGTGTCACAGACATGCAGTATTACACTGTGGTCTCCAAACAAAGGCCCGCAGGCCAAATACGCCCCGGGCATGGCAATCATTTGGCCCACCATGATGTCAGAACAAATGAAAGCACAAATGTGTGGGATTTTTGACCACTGAAACCTCAATGGGTCGTCTCTCCAAAGCATTCACAATTAACAGTCTCATAAAAGACCTTTATAAGAAGCAAAAAGCGAAAATCTGTTCTCTGTCCAGACGTCTATCCGCTAGTTGTTTCTCATTGGGTTGGGGAGCTGGTTTGGCCCACAGCTTAACTTGCTCTTCATAATTTGGCCCTTGGCCAAAAATAATTGGAGACCACTGCTGTACACACTTAATCCTAATCCCAACCCTGATTTTGGTGGTTCATGGTGTGGAGCACAGTGCAGTAAAATAGAGGTCCATTACTAGTTCCAAAGGAAAATTAAGATTAACACTTTTAACAATTTTTTTATGTATTTACATGTATCATCATGTAATAGTATGTGTTTACACTGTACATAATGTACCTCATCCTAAATCTATGGTACAGTGCAAGCTGATACATCCTGTTACTCACTTAGAAACTGGGTCTAATGAATGCCACAGGGACAAAAAAAAATGAAATGTAACCAAATTAAGGAATGGAAGACAAACTCGAGATGTGTTGTCAGAGTACTCAGGTGCAGATCTTAAAGTCTTCTTCAGTTGTGCTACAAGACGGAAGCGGAAATGTCTTTTTTAAAAAGTAGTCCTTCAAACTATACATCAGCAACTTGCTTTGGCAAACTTTCATAGTGCGGCTGTAGGAACACAAAAATGAAGTGACATTGTGTTACATGTCCATGATCCATTGATGCAGTTCGGAAAATTATTTCAAGGTTAAACAGAACACATAGTGTTGATTGGGGACTCCAAAACAGACAAGATTTTATCAGGTGCATTAACACCAGCAGAAGCCTTTCATGAACATCAGAACAACCAGGACCCAGTATGACATATCCTTCACTCAACATCACCCATAGCAGGTCTTTCTCGTCACCAAAGACAAACAGCAGAACTAGTAGTGTAGAATCAGAAACACATGAAGTAGTGGTGTCCTATTAGGGAAGACACCGTTGGGAGAACCAAAGTAGGGCAAAAGGATTTAAGTTGTGCTGATCTGCTACAAGTTAATGGACCACTGAAACGGTCTGGGAAGATGTGTGGGGAAAGCACTTGGGTTCCTTGTACTGGTCGTTTAAACAAGACATTGAGGCTATCTGTGTGGTGGAGTGGGTCTAAGTGCTGTTCCCTGACCTTTTAGAGGACTGTAGCACCGGCCACAGTGTTTACTTTTCCTTGGATATGATCCAAATCATTAACGCTACACAAAACAATGCACAAGTCAACATTTCCACCAGATACTGTAAATCCTGTTATGTCGTCATGAGGAGAGGAAGTCTCACAAAAAGGTTTGTGTTGGCTTCAATGTTGAGGTTTACTGTACATGTACTGTATATGTAGCACTCAAAATGCATGATTCTCTGGGAGGGAAAGATCCAACACCTTGTTTGCAGATTGTTGACATTGTTAATAACGATGAAAGAAGTACTGAAGGAGAACTCTTTCTTGCCACAATTTAGAGCAGAGCCAGTGCCATTAAACTTTGTTTGGGAGCAGAGAACAGTGTTGCAGACCTTTATCATTTCCTTTCAAAATTTAGAGCTGACTCATTAAATGTTCATTCATCATGGCATTTGTTAGTGCTGTAAATTAATCTAGCATATTCTGCTACATTACATGACCTTTTCCACTTAACCAATATCCTTTCTATTCACACCACTACAATACTACAACATGATAATGCCATGATAATTAAATGTTGAGCAGATCAATAATTTTCCCTCAGGATGAGGCAGGATGTTCCTTTTCTTTTTTTTCCTCTTTCATTCACTTTGTTAGTATTGTCTCTCCATCTCCAATGACACTCTTCACCTTCTCAAACACATATCCAATGGCACTCTTTACTTGGCGATATCATATAGCGCACCATGTCAAACAGCCACAACGACACATTTCAGTTGGAATATCATAGCACATCATGCCAAACCAGTTCTACTGCAGGAAAGTAAATCTCTCAGCAAGTGCAACAGTCGCAGTTCCAGTTACCTGCGCATATGGGATCACCACCAGTCCAGGACCCGTCGTCCTGGCAGACGCGTGCGTGGTCTCCCTCCAGCCGGTAGCCGGGGTTGCAATAGTATTCACACCTGGAGTCCACCATGACACTGTCAGAGCAGTGGAACGTGCCGTACTGGATCACTGGCAACACGTGGCAGCGGATCTCTGAGGTGGAAGTCAACATCGACATGAGTAAGTGAATAATTATAGAGTTTTTTTATATTTGGTTTGGTTAACTATACTATTACATTTTATAGTTTAATTTTGGGACATTTCTTGCCTGAACAAAAAAAGGACAGTTTTGAGGGGGGACAGAAAAGCAAGAGAGACAGGGGAGTATTGGAAAATGACCCTAGGCCAGAGAAGAACCCGGCAGTGAAACAGTCAGCGCCATAGCCATTTAAGCCAGGGCCGAGGCCTGGGTTGCTGTTATGATAGCGGTGAAAAGAGTTAAGGTGTAAGCAACTTGTCTTCTCTCTGTTTGAAAAGCTCTTTATTTATAAAAACGCTGCATGTTCATTTCTCTGTCTCCTTAACTGCATGACATTTAGTTTCTAAACACAGGATATTCACCATGGCTGTACAAATTTGAATGTCAGCTTACACAGTAATAATACAGCACAGTTCCAGTCAAGACACTTGTCAACACACAGTAAGAGTAGCCTACACTAGCTGAGGCAAGGTGGTGCTGTGGCGCAGCGTCAAGCTTGTATGAAATTCCGAATTGAATGAATTTCAATTCAAAGTAATGCCATAATACGAACACTAGGTGGTGTCATTACCTTGAATTTCTTTGAATTTAACCTACACCATACATTGAAAGTACGTAGAACACCACCACCTAGTGTTCGTATTATGGCATTACTTTGAATTGAAATTCTTTCAATTTGGAATTTCGTACAAGCCTGCACAGTGCGCTAAGACGCCGTGCCATATGTGGATGACCCAGGTTCGAATCTGGCCTGGGTCATTTCCCAAAGCTATATCTCTCCCTCTCTCTCCTACTTACTTCCTGTTATGTCTTCACTGTCCTGTCTATATTAAAGGCACCCCCCCCCAAAAAAAAAAACATTTGAAAACACTAGTCGAGATTAAGACATACTGCGACAGTATCCGGTCCCTGACCAGCGGCGGTTGTCCATGCAGTGCACGGAGTAGCGTCCCACCAGCTTGTGTCCGCGGTCGCAGGAGAGCTCACAGCGTGTGCCCAGAGAGCCGTAGTGGTTGCGGCTGCGAGGGGACGAGCAGGACACGTCTCCATTTGGCAGCCTCAACCTGTGGCACCAGTGGGGATCTGTCAAACAACACAAACAGAATATCGTTATTATCCAGCAGAAAACTCAGAGATCCACTATTTTTGTGTTATATATTAGCTCTTTCTTCATAAATCAGTACTACTGGTCAGTCTCCATGAGTGTATAATAAATTATTTAATAATCAAAGTTAATGTTGAAATGCTTTTTAAAAAAAGATATTTATAAATTAAAAAGTAAAAAAAAGAAAAGTGGAGATACAAGATTTCTGCTGGACAGCGATGATATACAGTACAACACACAACACAGGAACACAGGAACACACACAACAGAGCTGTGGTAGGCCAAAAAAGGAGGGAAATACAGGTATGTACTGTGTTGTTTCCATACCAAGCTATCAAAGAAGTTGAAAAAAGTCTTAAAGTGTTGCTTTATGTAACAAAAGTGGATTATAGCAGAGTAGCAATAATGGATCATACGTTTGTGTGTGGTACGTGTGTGTGTGTGTGTGTGTGTGTGTGTGGGTGGGGGGGGGGGGGGGTGGTGGGGGTGTGTGTAATGGATCATACGTTTTGAGGTGTGTGTGTGTGTGTGTGTGTGTGTGTGTGTGTGTGTGTGTGTGTGTGTGTGTGTGTGTGTGTGTGTGTGTGTGTGTGTGTGTGTGTGTGTGTGTGTGTGTACTTACTGTTGTAGTCCAGCTGTGGAGTGTAATACACCTCCTCTTCCTCATGCACCACCTCATTGTACGGGTCATATGACGTCACTGCATAACACAACACCACAAACTCATAACAGTGGTCACAGAGTAACACAAACACTGTGTAACACACAAGTCATAACCAATTTTGGAGAGTATGGTCACCTTCTTGAAATAAAATGTAAATTATGGCTTTAACAGCACATGACACGGATGTGCAGCAGTAATAGACAGACAACAGACAGTAGACATAGCCTACCACATCAAAATAAATAGGTGATATAAGATTGGGTTGGGTTATAACATAACACTTAATGCAACGTGACCTACAGCACCCGTACCCTGAAAATGATATGATTGATAGACTGAACCCAAAACCCAACTCAAGTTTATTGTGCTGTTTCCTATGAGCAACAGTGTACATTACACAAAGTACCTCTAATTGACTACCTGCATTACTTGTAACTATAGGTCAGCTGATTTTGCTGTCAGGTAATTGGCAGCTTGTATGGGAAAGCGCAGCTGAAACCAACACTGTTTACGGCCCTTGAGAACGTCTTATCCAGCCCCTGACATAATTTTCATGTGTCAGTTTCACATGAAATATGATATGTTGTGTAAAGAAATCTTATAAATTACATTTGCAATACAATTACATTATATTTTCAGGGGACCTAGTGAAGATGGGGTTTGTTGTAAAGGTGGCTGCCTTCAATATAGGCCTAGGAGGAAATCCTGGTTGGTGTTCATAGTACGGCCATTGGAGGACTTAATAATATAAGTGACCCTTGAATGAAAACTCTTTACAGCGATGACTGACTTTTTTGTAAGGAGTTGTTGAATTGTTTCTCAGAGAGAGAGAGAGAGAGAGCTCTCAAGAGAGAAAGAGACACAGACAGAGAGACAGACACCTGACAGACAGACAGACAGACAGACAGACAGACAGACAGACAGACAGACAGACAGACAGACAGACAGACAGACAGAGACAGAAAAAAAGACAGAGACAGAGACAGGGAGAGAAAAAAAGAGTGAAAGAAAGAGAGGATTCCTCAAAGTTCCTAAAAAAATAAACAATGGGTTAGTTACGCAATCTCAAGAACACATCTGAACAGGAAAGTCAGTACTGGCAAATGGTAATACAAATGACAGACCACAGACCAACCAAATGTAGGTCAGAAAAGCGTCTCAGAGAAGTTACAAATTGTTCCAGACCATTCTTTGGCAGCCTGTGTTAAACACCACCACCCAAACACCCACCCACCCAGGTTAAAAAAGTGTAGGCTTGATGGATGGAAAAACTATGCACACCTGGTTTTGTGATTTGGCGAGGCCAGGGAAGCATGGGAAACAGGCAGCCTTTTTTCTGCTTGCTCATGGATTGAGGACTTGGACATTCTATACAGTTCCAAACAGGAAGGAACCAACCACTACACTACCAGCATAGAGAAAGGCTAAATTTCTTGCTTGATGAATTGTCCATCGTAATTAACAGTCAAATTGAATTTCAATTCACTCTGATTGTGCAATTTATAATACAAACACGCACACACACACACACACACGTGTGCGCACACACACACACACACACACACACACACACACACACACACACACACACACACACACACACACACACACACACACACACACACACACACACACACACACACACACACACACACACTGTATGCTTAATGTACATCCATCCCCTTTCCGTGATGTTGGATGGCTAATTCTTTCCACTTTCTTGTGTGATCCTGTTACATTCTACAGCTAGGGTTTTTTTTTGCCAGCGGCATTCTCGCCTCCACTTGTGAGTGAGTCTGGTCATGTCAGGAGTTTCCACCATTATGTGGTGAGTGAGTTGTACGCGTGGAGCGATGGAGGAAAAGGCAGTGTCAGCAACAATATGCATTCTGTAATATGATCCAACTGTTTACAGAGGGGATATGCTTGACAGGCAAAAAAAGTTCTTTAGAGGAAATCAGAGCCAAAAATTATAAAACACAAAACATTAATTCCTTCTTCAGTAAATCACTGCCAAGTCAATACATTATTTCTCGTAAATCGTAACTGTCTTCCCTTATCCCAGTTCAATTTGTCAAGAAAAGATACTGTACTATTCTCAGTCCACCACAACCCATTATTGTAGTGGCTTCAGTCCCCCCACTGCAATGTTGCGCAGCACTCTTCTTCTTGAACTGATTAGTCACATCTGCCAAGCCAAACACACAAAGTATTCAGAGGGAATGGTCCTCAGGGCAGTGGAACAGAACTGTACTCATACTGACAATACAAGACAAGCTATTGAGCCATAAATCTGAATTTAAACGCCACAACACCCACATTGGGATGAGTGTTGATGACAAATGAATGTGACCACCAGGCACAGCTACCAGGAGTATCATTCTGCATCATTAAAAATCGTCTCACCATAAACCATTTAAAAAATCATAGACATTTAACATTGACTTCAGCTACTACACACCGCAGTAATCAGAAGCATTATAAGCACCTATCCACAAACTGCAATTTATAATTTAGCAGGCACCTATCCACAAACTGCAATTTATAATTTAGCAGGCATATAAGGGAACTTTACAATGATGTTTAAGTGTTCTCAGCTATGCAGCCAATGGCAATGGAAAATGTGCTCAACTAGTCTGAACAGACTGAATGACTGTAGAATGACTATGTATGACAAACCCTTGCTTCAATACACTGACTGACTGACTACCCTCAGACGAACTTCTTGCCAGTTTTCCATGTTCCTTCTTCAGCTGTCATAGGTAACTGAACTGGAGGGGCTGTAAATGTGGGGTATGTCATAGGGGCTGGTCAACCAGCACTGAGCAGGCTGTAAAATACCCAGACTATGACACAGTTTGTTTCAGACCAGGAATAGTACCAGGCTGTTCATTGGCTGCAGGCGGGCTTGCTTACCTGGAAAGCATGTGTAGGGCAACCCCTTGCCAAATGAACACCATCAGAAGTGGTGAGAGACATACAAGAACACATTCAACCTTCCACTACAGAGCAGTGTAAACATTGAGTATCTAATCGCAATATATAAGTACTTCAGGAATAATGGCAATTATTTAATATTAGCCTATTTATGGTATTTTCCCCAAGATAATCTTTAAAAGAACTATGACACTGGTATGCACTTTCTCTAAGGAACATGGGGGAGGGACACTACTCAACTGCACACATAAACACATGGGGGTTATTCATTAGATCAGTAATATGAATTACACATTATGTCTGGGTTAACGTTGACCACACTTGTGGCCAACCGAGCCTGGTTGCTTAACGCAACAAGCTAATTATTTGAGGTGCCAACTTTACCGCAGGGTGACTTTGAGCACTAGGCAATTTGCTTGTGATGAAGAGTTCAAATTTGACTCCCCAGTAATTACAGGAGTGAGGAGAGATGAGACAACAGACTGGAGGGGTCTTTCAAAGGACAACACCCTCTCCATTAAACCCAGTGCAATTGGTGTGTGTGTTTTTTTTTCTTGGCAGCTAATTGAAAAGCAAAGACGCATGACTGTTTCAGCTCAGCTCAGGCATACACACACCCTGACATAACATGCCCCATCACAGAGAAACTTGTTCTTGGCTCATACACGTTAGTTGTCTTCCAAGATTGCTTGACAATGGTTCCGCTCTAAGTTTTGAATGGGCACCTTTAATGCATTCCTTCATCTTTCTCTGGAACCAAAACCACAACTAAGAGGGCTACATGTACAAATCGAAACGCACAACTTCAGTGCGAAGTAAATGCCTACTGTCTCAAACACTGCATGTAACTTATAATGGAAAAATGCACAAGATTAACTTATTATTGGTCGGGATGTCATGGCCAATGTGTTATCCATTGACTGCCATCCACGTGGAATATCTAAAGAAGATGAAGTCCACCCATGCTTACTGCATATTGCAATAACAATACAGCTGCTTCTAATATTATAATAACTGACTGCCTTACTGGATATTATAAAAGCTGACTGCCATACACGTGGAATACCCAGGATAGAAAAGCCTGCATGCTCCTAGCAATAATAATCTTTCTCTTATTGCTGAAGCACAGCTGCTTCTAATATGGGCCATCATCACTGTGGTGATGGAGGCATGCGTCCCCGTCCTATGGAATGCCGCTACATTGGGAAGGATAGGTTGAAGACTGATAGGTTATCGGCAAATCCATTACGCACGTTATTACGCACGAGATAACGAACTATTTGCCTACTGTTGTAACGCCGTTATAACAAATTCTTGGAAAGTTCTTGGAAAGTTTGGAATGGGGGTTCTCAAGAGACAGTTAACTGACGATAGAGATGACATTTGTTAGAATCTTACCTTCTGTGTTAGTTCCATGAATCCAGCAGACGAAGTGTGCCTCGAAAAACAAAATGATTAACAGCTTTTCCATTCTTAAAAAGTGTGAATGTTCAGACAACTGTCTCTCGGTGTAGCTTGAATTCCGAGGTTCAGGGGGAGGACTTCAAAGAAGCAGACGCTCCGCTATATAGTTGCCTGTGAGTTTCTCATCAAAGTCTGCTTGAAATATCCAAAAACGCACTTCTGGCACCCGTTAGTGAAATACAAATGAGGTGTGGATGGTATTATCAATGCGCAGAATGTGTACTCTGGCTGAATACCTAAACCAGGGAAGGCAAACGACTCAGTGCCTCTTTTCTCCGTCTTCTCAGATCAACTTCGGAGGCTACCACTAGGGCAAGTGATGGCGCGCGTCGGCACCCACATAATTTAGGCTAACATCCCGACTGTGGTGACTTTCGGAGATGTTCATATCGTTTGTTTATTTGGTTGATGTATTGTTTGTTTGTCTCAAGTGTCACAAAGTGTCAAAAGACTTTGACTCCAATGACATCAGGTTTAAGAGACTCCGATGGTACCAAACTTGGTAAAGATGCAGCCCAGTGAGTAGGACAGGTTTTACTATTTAAAACGTGACGCATTAATGTAATCTTCGTGTGTACTATTTCAGGGTTAATGGGAAATTGTGAAACGCACTAATGTATTGCAGATTATAACAGAGAGAGTATATGTTTGCATGGGTATGTTATCATCACTGCATTCAGTAAAACCAACCAATTATCAGGGGGCGACTAATGAATTTGATGGGTGAGGAACAGAAACAGTCGCAACGGTCTGGGGGATGAAGTTGGGGAGCACTTTTGATGGACTCTCCCATAAGGAGGGTTTTTGTTTTTGTAAGATGCTTTTGCAGACTCTTTCAAATATTCAAAGAGCTCTTCCAATGCGCAATGGAAGACATGCGACTATTCAAAGGTGCAGGAAGAGGTTATGCTACTTTTATTGTATTTTATTGTAGGCCTACTGTTGGATTTGTTTACGGCCCAAGGGAATCATCTTTTTTAATGTCAGTGGATATCTGTTTTCTTTTTTAGTATGACTTCATTGAAATGTCTGTTCTGAAATAGTAATCAGTGTGTTTTTTTTATTTACCTTTTTTTAAATAGGTCAAAGTACATGGCACTTAATCAGGTCTCTAAAAATGAACACCAGCCAACCAGACAAATGCTGGTGAAAATTCAGTTTGGCCGGTAAATCAAAAACTGGCCACTTTGACAGTAGTTGGTAGTAGTGTAAGTGTGGCTAATACGACTATCATTTAGTACCCAAATTGGCTAGTGATGGGGGGGGGAGTTATTTCATAGCCCTGCACTTAATTATTTGGTGGGATACCAAGAATTAATTCCAGGTTTATACCTTTTCACCGGAAACCCGATCCTCAATGGTGACGACATTTCCCTTCTCTTGGAAGCGTCGGCAGAGAGAAAAAAGTTTTCCATCTGAAAGGCACTCGCAAGGTTTCTTCTTAACGTAGCTTGTTATTTCTGCCTGTGCGTGAAAATAGTCAAAAGACAGGATGTCTCCACCCTCTAGAAGGTTGCAAACCAAGCCGGTTATAACATGTCTGAAGACCTTTCTTATTTCCTACAGTCTCATATTTTGGGTAAGTACAACCGCTTCAATAACAATCAGTGATGACTTGGAGGAGAAAACAATGGGCTAAAGTTTTCGGCTTTGCTAGTGTGCGCAGTCAGCTGTTGAAGGAGCAAATTGAATCAGTTTAGCCAGTTACGGAGCCGATTTATGGCGTGCTTTCAGCGATTTAGGTCAAGATTGGCTTTCTTTTTCTTCAACCTACTTGTTGGTCTTCTTCAAGCCTCCCCCACCCGCTTGAATAAAGCGTTAGCTCGTCAGCGAGAGAAAGAATACCGCAGATGTCCTGGCTTGCCTGTTCAGCACAGCTGTTAAAGCCACTCTTGAGACGCGTTTCATGAGTGGCATCTGACATTCTTTTTGTGTCTTCGGTTGCTCAATTTTACCATTATTGATCACTGACTCTATATAGCCCACATTTTGTTTCTGCATCTCTATTGAAAAACATACAGAATTGTTGACAAGATTTTCTGCAAGGAAAAATGTAGCGATTGGGGTGCACGATAATAACAAAGTAGCCGAAGTTGTAGCCATCCCTCGCTCTCTTGCAACGTTTGTATCCGTTTTTTGAACGTGGCTGTGGGGGGTTCGAAGTTCAGCAGCGAGGCACGTTTTTATCCCTGGCATTTATTGTCCCGGTTGTTTCTTTATCAGCCAAACCAGATGGCCTGATGGCGTACGCTACTAATGACATCCTGAACTAGGGTTGCCAACTGTCAATGAAAAAAATACGGGACACTTCATCGTGCCGGAGGTCTGAGGATCATCCCCCAGAAAATTTAGCATTTCTTAGATGTAATTTCCTGCATTTTAACGTCCCGTGTCCCGTTTCAGTTCAATACGGAACCCGTACTTTTATCTCTAAATACAGGACGATTCCGTATTTCAAGGGACGGTTGGCAACCCTATCCTGAACGGACATGCGCCTGAAAACGGCAGCCGCAGGAGTTCAAACAAATCAAACGCTATATGGAAGTAGACGAAAGCCAGAGTTAAAGTTTATTGCCTACCATGCATGCTATAATAAACCATGTCATGTAGACACCACGTCAAAACACTGAAGCCATGCATGGGCTAGCTCCCAGAGCCCTAACTTGAAGTATTCAGCCAACTCCAGATAACTGAATGGCAAGGGCAGCCAAGGGACAGACCATATCAAGCCAACTTGTGTTGGCCAGACAACTTCAAACATAAATCGTTAAATGATTGTACTTTTAACCCATGCAACCTATTGCAGTTAAGTCTCAATAAAATTGAAAAGTCATATGCCATCTCTCTCTCTCTCTCTCTCTCTCAGTTCACAGGGGTGATCCTGCTGGCGGTGGGCGTATGGGGCAAGGTGAGCCTGGAGGACTATCTGCGGCTGAGCTCGGAGAACAGCACCAATGCACCATATGTCCTCATTGGGACCGGAGCCATCATCGTCATCTTTGGCCTGTTCGGCTGTTTCGCCACATGCCGAGGCAGCCCATGGATGCTCAAACTGGTCAGAGGCCCTCACTGAATCACCTCAGAACCCACAGTGTCTTGTCTTTTAACTGATTCTTTACACGTTTGTTGCTAGTACTATAGGATTGTAAATGTCTGTGTGACGGAGGTCATCTTGCACCTGTTCACCCCCCTCGGGGATCGAACGTGCGACCTCGTCAACTACAACAGTTCGGCAATGGGAGACACAGTATGATACCGCTGGGCCAAGAGACTAGTCTCTCGGCCCAACGGCACGAGACTGTATGAAGCTATCGGAGGGAGGTTTACCAACGTTCCACGCCAACTCTGTGCTAGTTAGCCTCCGTTACACTCTCCCCCTTAAACCTCACTCCCATCCGGGTCACGGCACCACTGTGACGGAGGTCATCTTGCACCTGTTCACCCCCCTCGGGGATCGAACGTGCGACCTCGTCAACTACAACGGTTCGGCAATGGGAGACACAGTATGATACCGCTGGGCCAAGAGACTAGTCTCTCGGCCCAACGGCACGAGACTGTATGAAGCTATCGGAGGGAGGTTTACCAACGTTCCACGCCAACTCTGTGCTAGTTAGCCTCCGTTACATCTGCCAAGTCCATTTTCTAACAGATGTTCTAATATGATATTCATGGACAGTATATAGGTCAAGTAATTGTCATTAACTGCATTGCCTCAGAACAAACTCTCTCTTTCTCTCTCTCTCTCTTTCTCTCTCTCTCTCTCTCTCTCTCTCTCTGTCTCTCTCTCTCTCTCAATAATGTATTGTTCTCATTTCCCCAGTATGCTATGTTCCTGACGTTGGTGTTCCTTGCCGAGCTGGTGGCAGGCATCTCCGGCTTCATCTTCAGACATGAGGTAATATAACCTTCAGCCACATGTGGTTATGTCTGTCAAAGTTGTCCAGTAATCAAGGTGACAGACCATTCTTAGTATATAATGTTAGAGTGTGGTTTGCACACTAGGTATGAGCTCAAAAAATTGCAATGGCAAGGACTAGATTGACTCAGGAAGATCCACTGGTGGATAGAAATGCTGCTTGTTATATAATAAAGGATATATTTTTTGGAGCTTATACAGATCACTCGGCTCACAAGATTCTCATTGAGTGCACGTTACATCAAAGATTTTCAATCTGTATTCAAACGGAATTTTGTTATTCATTATTCTGTTTTAAACAAGAGTTTGCATGACTTGTCAGCAAACCAAATACTGGCAAAATTCTGTTTAGAGTATGGATTCCAGGGAAGTGCTCTGTGAAGGCCTTATGTGCCACAAGGAACAAAGTGGATGGGTAACATTCCAGGGTATTGGTTGAATTTGTTGGGTATTGTTGTCTGTCTCTGGGTTGTGGGTCGATCTGATGTTGAAGCATTTGTGCAGTTGGGCCAATGAATGTGCTTGTTTTGTTTGTGCTGTGGTTCAGATGTAATGTACAGCTGCATGCAGGGCCGGATTAATGCACAGGCTAGATATGGATGCAGCCCAGTGGCCCCCCACCTGTCAGGGGGGGACTTGACTGGCCAAAAGTGAAAAATTGCAGAATTGTGACAGGATGCAATATTGAAAAATTCATCTGTCATGTTGAGTACAGTTGGTAGACATTATATCCCTAATTCCTAGCACGTAATTATAAGTAAATTTGTCGTGGATTTTGCTTTCTGGGGGGCCCCACATCAATTTGTAGCCTAGGGGCCCCAGGCCATCTTAATCCGGCCCTGGCTGCATGTGTTGAACAATTATTTTGTAATATATAGAGTATATGTAGTAATCCCAGCATGTAACTCATCCAGGTCATTTTAATCAGTTAGTCACGGGGTTTGGACTAAGAGGTCCTCTCACCAGAGATAAACAGTACCTTCCCATTCCCACATCAGAATTATAACCTGAAGAAGTCTGTTGAAACAGATGAAATGCCTCCAGGCTGCAAAAAGTCAATTTGCCTACAGCTAAACTCCTTTGACCATGATGTTATCACTGTCATGTCCAGTTAAGAGCTTCACCCATCTACTCCAGAGACGACTGATGAGGAGGAGACGGTTCATAATCAATCAATATCGATAGCATATACAGTTCTCAGCTGCATGTCTATGAGCTCCCATGCCCCCTTTAGAGTTTAGTAGGGGTTCAGAATGAGTAGAGTTCAATGGGGACATTTTTCAGTTGGTTTCAGAGACCGGATTGATCCCACTTTGTACAAATCATATCAACTGTCATTTTAAACTTCTTTCTGTATTCCCTTTCAGATCAAGGGAGTGCTACAGGATATCTATGTTAACGCCCTTGACACCTACAACCAGACAGACTCCCAGAGCATGGCTGTGGACAAAATTCAGGAAAAAGTAGGTGACCTGTATGCGATGCAAACCATGTTACTTGCACTCTGTTTTTCTTATATCGGTGTATTTCTTATGTCATTTAAGCAAAATTGGAGCTCAACATTTATTTATGGGATTAACAATTTAAAGCCCTGTGTCTCTGAATCCTGAGCACACAGCTGTAAGTCCTGTACAAGTCCTGTAAGTCTGAAATGGCTTACAGCATCTGTACTGTATGGCCTAAATAAGCTCTGATTTATGTTTTGTGAGCATATGGTGACTCCACATACCAAGGAGAAAAGAATCCCAAACTGCCTACACTCTGCAGTTCAGTTACAGTACTTGGCTATTTGGCTTTTTCTTGTTCATTTTTTTTAGATATTTTTGGGCTTTTCTTGACTTAATTGGCTAGGACAGTTTGAGAGGAGACAGGAAAGCAATACGAGGGAGAGACGAGGAGGGTCAGGAAATTCCAGGCCGTATTCGAACCCGGGTCTCCGGCTTAACAGTATGATGCCTTAGCCGTTTGAGCCACGGCCATGGTCGGTATTTGGCTTTTCAATGGAACTGTAAAATCTCTCTGAATAGTGTTTTTTATTCTGTATATTATTCTGTATATTAAGTTGTCGTCATCATGTTCCTGTGCTCTGCTTGGCCTTCAGCATCATGTTCCGGTCATGCACAGTCATTCCACCTACTTCTTTGAGCATTTTTAGTGGTTTATTGCCGGATTGCGTGTATTCAAGCAGAATGATAAAATGGGGAAAAAAAATGCATTTCAAAATGGTTGACTGCAATAGTATGTCTTTCAGTATTTCATGTTTTGCTTACATTTACTTGCCGCAGTTCAAACACACTGGTAGACCAGTGAAAACCCATGAGAGCAGACAACATAGTTTAATTTCATTTCATAGCTACAGCTAACTGGGCTGGCTTAGTTGGGAAAACGCCCACCTAAACCACCGCTGTTACATTTGGCAAAGAAGCACCAAGCCATGATGGAGAGGATGACGCACATTTCAGTCAATTAAATATGCCTATATATACCCAGCCAAAGACTACTGTGGGATGTCGCATTGACGGATATTTATTCTCCAGTCACTTCTATTGGATCATTTTTCAATTCAGATCTGATCAAATCAGAGTTGGTCAATAAGCGTATAGCATTACACTCCTCAGAGCTCATTAATAAAGACGTAACTGGATACCTACTAGATATCCTAATGCAATCCTTTATTTTAAGAAATGTTAATGGCACCTGCAAATGCACAGGTATACTGTTATCCTTCAAGCCTCAAGAAGCATGAAGAATAAAGGAGAGTAACTTTTATTAATCCCAACAGAAATGCACAAACACTCAAAAATACTATTAATTGCTTGACCTATTAAACATGTAGGACAGACAAACAATCCTGTGTCTCTATACTAATCCTGATAAACCTCTATACTAAGTCTATTAAGGATCTCTTAGTATTGATCATATATTAAATCTCTCTCTCTCTCTCTCTCTCTCTCTGTCTCTCTCTCTCTCTCTCTCTCTCTCTCTCTCTCTCTCTCTCTCTCTCTCTCTCTCTCTCTCTCTCTCTCTCTCTCTCTCTCTCTCCAGCTGCACTGCTGTGGGCTGACGAACTACACTGACTGGAAGACCAGGCCCTACTTTGAGAAGAACGGCATCCCCAAGAGCTGCTGCAAGGAGACCACAGGCTGCACAACAGAGAACCTGAAGGACCTGCAGAAAGCAGCAGATGTGGTCTTCCCTGAGGTGGGCATCTCACCAGTGGCCATCCTACAATGACTTGTGTCAATGGCAATGTGACCTGGCAATGTTCAACTCCCGCGCCCCCACTGGTGCCTCACCCCTGATTAAACATGCCATCCCCCCCAAAAGCATAATGGTAGAAACATTAACTGATAAAAATGGTAGTACCATACTATTGCAATGTTGAGGTAATGGAATGGATTTGTCTGAGTTGACGTTTTGCGATGGTGTAACCCCCTCTGATAGTCCGGTTTCCACATCTCTAGTACTGCCCCTGCATGTTACTTTGCTTTGTTTTGTGTCGACCAATATCAAAATGGCCGCTTGTTTCAAATATTATAACTTTGAATGCAACTGTGTCCCATTGATCCACTAACATTGACTTCTTGATTGCTGCTGGCACTGAATGAGGTCTAGTGCAGCAGCAGCATCTAACCCCTAAGCAACTTTCATAGATTTCTTTGAACATTAGAGGAAATGCAATGTGCTGTAATTCATCCTCTGGCATTATTTTAAACACACATGAAAAATACTGATTTAATCTGCCACAATTGCCTCCCTGCGGCTTTCTAGAAGAACCACGTCTGAACCTCTGAACAGAGATGTGAGAGTTCAAACCCAAGTTTTCTTACTTGACGTAATTGGTTGACATAATGGTGACAGATGTGTTTTCTTTACTCGTTTGTGTTTTTAGGGTTGTTTCTTAAAAGTGACCAAAGTAATGGAGTCCAACCTCGGCATCATCGCTGGAATATCTTTTGGCATCGCGTTCTTCCAGGTTTGTAAAACAAGAAAAGTCTGGTTGTTGTTTTTACAGATAGCCAAGGCTGTTAAACTAGCACTCACAACCTTCCTGTGACCCATGAAGTGGTGTCTTATCTGCAACACTGTGATGATGGGTAATAAATGCAGGAATGGGTTTGTGTTCATGTGCATAACTGTGGCTCTAAAATGACAAGGCATCACTGCCCTTTGGCTTAATACTGCGATATTGTTTTATCCGAGAATAAAGCAAGCTCTCAACAGGACGTTTATTACATTTTTAATGATAATTTTTTGGGGGGTTGTTTTCTGACATTGGCCTACAATCAATATTGAACAAATCTAGTGTCCCGAAACATTTGTGAGATGATCGCAAATGTCAAGATAAGCTTGAGGGCTTACACTGTGGCTTAAGTATTGAGGGTTTGAGCACTGAAGTTGAGCACTTATTGTTACCCCTGCCAAGGAGGTTATGTGATCCTCTGAGTTGTGTGTGTGTTAGTTCGCTTGTATGTTTACGGTGCGTGTGTTTCTGTCCACCATAGGGTGGAGGAGTGCTCTCTGAGCATTTTTCTAGTTGAACATTCTTTACTTTGTTTATCTTTTTATGTCATTTTCATGTTTTTATGACATTTTTAAATGTCATTTCAGCTCATTGGAATCTTCCTGGCCTGCTGCCTCTCCCGGTACATCACCAATAACCAGTACGAGATGGTTTAGCAGTTCCCCTTCTCGGCTATACCGTAACTTTAGTGCTGCTGGTAAGACTTTTCACAAGTTGTTTTTTATGTATTTTCCCTCCATCTCCAGCTCATTTGTTTGCTCACTAAAATATGTCACACCTGTGACTTAGGCCCTCTGCACATCGGCTCCGACAGCACTGCGCAGAACTTTCGCTTCTGACACAATTCCGACCCCCGCACACAATTTCACCACAGCAGAGCATGGATAGTCAATGGGTGGCTCAGACAAAATAGAACTCGTCCCTAATCACCGATGTCCGCGGATGAAAAGAAAGAAAAAACAAGCTTGTATGAATTCTAGACATCTTGTTGACAAGGCAGACATTGTACTATCAGATTTACCGTTAACCACATCAAAGAAGGAGGTCATCTGATAACCTGAATATACTCAATGACCAGGTTATTCCATCAATGGATTTTTTTGTCTTTCCTGATGGTGCTGGCATGTTCCAAGATGAATATGCCATGATTAATTAGGCTGAAATTGTGAAAGCGGTTCAGGGAGTATGAGACATAATTTTCACACATGGATTGGCTACCACAGAGTCTATACTAGTGTTTCTCAACGGGGTCTCTACAGCACCCCAGCAGACATTAGGGAGCCCTCAGAGGGCATCGAGGCGGTGGCAGCTGAGAGGGGGGCGGTCAGTTGCAAATGGTGGGCATTAGTCTATTTTATGTTTTAATACAAAGGTGGGGCGTTGGCAGGATTATGATGAGGCCAAGGGAGCGTTTGTAGACTTGTGATGATGTCAATGGGGCGATTGCATGCTTATGATTTGGTCAAGGGAGCGTTTAAAAAAAAAGTTGAGAAGCACTGGCCTAGAGCCTATGCCCATCGTGGGTCTTTGGGATGTGTGGGAGAAGACTCAGGACAGCGGTCAGACTCTAACATTTGTCATCAATGAAAGATCTTGGGGACAAATGAATGCAATACTGAATGTAAATAAATCTTGTGACATTACAGAAGCTTATCGAAACAATTCCACAGCTGATGCATGCTATGATTAAACTTCAAGGTGGTCCAGCAAAATATTAGCGTGTGACCTGTTTTGGTGGCAAATTTTATTTTTATTCATGGACAAGCAGTGTATTGTATTATATTTGAGCTGCTGTTGTACTCCTCTGGGGAGTACAAGAATGACTGATTGGTCTAACCCTCTTTGTCCATCTCTACTTCTCTCTAGGATCCACTGTCCACAGAAGATGGATGCTTGTTCAACACAGGAGCCCGTAGTCTTTTAAGTTTTTAATATATGAATATACTGTATGTACACATTCACAACTTAGTTGTTCATTTCCTTTTTTAGACAATACTCCAGCTGCTTTTTTTTTAAAGATGAAAAGTTCTCAGTGCCATCCAGTTAGAATGGTTTGTGTCGAATATGAAAAAAAGATGAGGGATGTTTGTGTAATTGTCTCTGATTGATGTGCCGATGTTTTTTCAATCTGTGAGTGGATTGTCTTGGGTGGGTGTTCTAAGAAAATGCTTAAGTGATAAACCTAACTGGGTTAACCTACAGAAGGTGGAATACCTGCTAATAGATAACCTGCAGATGTCGTTCAGTGTCATTCAGGCTTCTTTAGTTGATATACCACTGTATCTAGGCTAACTTAACATGGTTTACTACTGAAACACCTTGAACACCCCCTTGGTTGCTCAGTAGTATATGGAACTGGAGGGAAAAAGAAAACGACATTTGAGTTGAACGATGTATGACTGTAATCTCCAATAGGAGTGGACTTACCCCATCTCTGCTCTCCGCTCTCTACACATTAGCGAGTAGAATCCCTTGCCTAAAGGGAATGCTGACTTTAGAATTTAAAACGCCAGATGGCCCACTTTTTTGTTTCTGTATTCACAGCATCTCCGTTAAAATGCAGCATGGCTTTAAGTACCTAGAGTTTACATTGGATATATAGAAAAATATGTAGATTTGTTGTTTTTTTGTTTGTTTGTGTGTCCATGGACAAAAAGACATTACTTTATAACAAGCAAATTTATTGTAGCTTTAAATAATGTGAAATGTTGAAAAGTGCTGATGTAGAATCTGACGGAAGGGAAGAAGAGCTGCTTATGGGGTCTCCAAAGAGAGTGCGATATAAGCTGAGGAGTGGTGCACCTTGGGAGTATTCCAAGAAGCTGGTTGGGTACTAGCCCAGGTTAAGTTAACCTTGAGGTTGTGGTAAATAGTCTAATAGAAGAGCCTGGGTCCTCGTTTTCTTAGCTAAATGACTTCTTCATGCTATCTATTATGAGGTTTACCACTACCTGGTTGACGTCAGAATCAGCTTCTTGGTATAGGCCTACCTTTTAGGAGTAGGGGTTCAGTGTACCAAGAGTTCTTTCACACATAAATCACACGTTTCACTCAATGAGTAGGCTTTTGTCATTAATTTTGGAAAAGAAAACAAGTTTGGTATGTTTCTTGGGTGTGTTTATGAGTATTTGTCTCTACATTTCCTTGTGAAGTATATTCATACTGAATAGATGTAATCTTCTTTGAATCTGTTGTCTTGTCATTCCCAGTTAAGCTGTTGTAATTCATTTCAGTATTATTATTTGTTCAGGTGTGGAAACGGCATGGCATTACTTGAGAAAAAAATTAAATACTTATTTTTCTCTGAAATCTGTTTCATCTGTCTGTGTTTGTGAATTAACCATTGGGCCCTGCTCAAAACCTAGGACAGTGCCCTTCCAAGTGTATCAGCCTAATTAGTCACACCCAGTGATTGGATACTCTTTATTAGTCACACCCAGTGATTGGATATTCTGTACAGTTCACCAAACAGTATCCAATGACTGGGCGTGACTAATTAGGCTGATACACTTGGAAGGACACTGTCCTAGGTTTTGAGAAAGGCCCAATGTCTGCTCAGTTAGTAATTGTATGGTCAGTGTGAATTTCAACTCTACTTCCTTTGTTTCTGTGACAGAAAAGGCACACTTATATAAAATATACGGAAGGGGGCAGCAGAGATTCACTGATCAAATGCGGCATGCGCACTATGCATAGCCCTAGTCCATGCAAAGTAAGTTAAGGAGACTATGGTCTGTTCGTTAAGTGATCTCAAAACATTATATGGTGGTTTTGAATGTATTAGTCTTTTTCTACCCTTAAAGTAATCCCTTAAGCAGACAAGTCTTTGTTGGACTCGAGCTTGGTCGCTGTGTGCTTCTTTGGAGTAGACGCGCAAACCATAGGCTACGACTGATGGAACGTGTCCAAAAGACATTTCTGAATAATGTTTTATTTAGCGACAGTGGGTCATAAATGCAGGGCGAAAGATGGTGTTTTTTGATACCGGCGTATCAGATGTCTGATAATATCCCCATGCAATCATTAAAATCAAGGAAACGAACATGGAACAAGAGTAGATGGATCCTAGAAGGCGGGGTCTTTGACTTGTCCTTGCTGAAAAGCTGTTTTGATTGGTGATAGCAGCTGTCAATCCTGCCGGCGTCTAGAGTATAAAACCCGCTGCTCAGCTACATCACCGTCGAGAGAGCGAATTGTCTTCTCCAGGGCTGAGTACACCATCAGAACATGCGAGAGCAAGTCATCTAAGCGCTTAAGAAACCCATCAGTGCTCTCCAGCATCAGTTGAAAAAGGTAAGAGCGGTGTTAAACATTGTTTATTTCGATGGCAAGTCAATTTTAATTTAACTGATCTGCAAGGTCAAGGAACTCGAGGACATTTTGGTTTAGAACTAGGGCTTGGCACGTAGGTTATCTCCCGGAACTGATGGCTGCAGCCGGCGTTACAATATATTTGCATTTCTGGAAAACGTTGCTACCTGCTTGCAAAGGGATTTGGCGACATTGTTTCACACGGCAGAATGGTGCTACTGCGTTTGTTTCCATAGGCGTTTGCTAAGCTCTTAATACGCCGGAGACACAGTTTAGCTTCTAGGCCTGATCCATAGATTAGGTTAAATGTGTTTTGTAATTTGAAAGTCGGTGCGTGTTCAGTCTGAATGGAGAAGGCCGCTGTCTTGTAGTAAAATGCACACTTCTTGCAGTGTCCTAACACTTGTTTTCTCTATTATTTGCAGGCATTCAATTGGAGCTACCAGCCCTGTCCAAAAATTTCACCTCAGTCAGGACACCTTGTTCCCCAAGTCTCAAGTCACCATGATGCAAATCACCAGCGACCCTTGCAACAAGCACTCCCTCCTCAACGTGATGAACCGTTTCATGGCCGCGGCCAACAACATGGATGAAACCATCATGGTGCCAAGCCTGCTCAGAGACGTGCCGTTGGAGGAGCAAGAGGGCCAAGGAGAAATGGTCAACCACAACAACAACATCGAGCCGCTGCCCAGCAAACAGAGGGATATGTACGAGCACTATCTCCTGCTCAAATCCATCAGGAACGACATGGAGTGGGGCTTGCTGAAACGGGAGCTGAACAGCGGTGCCAGCTTCCTGGAAATGGCAGTAAAACAGGAGGGTCAGCAGCAGCACCAACATCACGAGAAGAACGGCGTGGCGGACGACGACGGTGCCGATCTTGAGGGCCAGTTCCACTACCATCTCAGGGGACTGTTTGGAGTCTTGGCCAAGCTTACAGTGCAGGCCGACCACCTCACAAATCGTTACAAGAGGGAAATTGGTGGCGGTAACTTCATGAGATAAAGAATGGACGTTACTCATTGGAACACTGCTCCTCGGAGCGTTTTTAAGTGGCGTGGGTTGAAGCCATTTGTACCACCATGGGGTTTTTGTTTTCCAGAAGCCTCTCCCGTTTCAATTGGCCAGAGATGATCAGGGCGACTGCCCGGTGACTTCCATCTTGTACTGCTGTGTAGCAGTGGCTCAGTTGCTTCTGTGCTCTCATTCAGCCGCACTGCCAACAGAGTGACAGAAAGGAAAAAAACTTAACCCATTCTAAGTCTAGCCCTCCTCATATAGTTTACTCTGTAAGGGTCATATGAGTGGTATGAAAATAAAAAGGCACTGTTTCAAGATGAGGAAAGGCCTATGTCCCCTTTTATTTTTTTAATTTTAGCTGTACAACTCTGTGCCATCAAGAGCCCAAGTTAACTTGCTGTGCGTTCAGCACCCTGTGTAGAGCACTCAGGATTTTAAATGTTCACCCCACGTTCTGGTTTGAGAAGCTGTTAAAACAGGCCACTTAGAGGGTTTTGGGTGGGGTGGGAAGGGTTAAGTGTCCCACCTTCAGCTTCTGACTTCGGAGAAAAGTGATTGCTGGCAATTCTGTACCTCCTCCTGTATTCATTCGGCTTGTTGGTAGCCCCTTGGTGCGTGATTTTACTCTGAAACACTCCTGGTTCTTGTCAATGTGCCTTGAGTATCTCGTGTCCCAGTCTTCATTGAGCTGTGTAAATGTTTTACAGGTGACCTTGATGTATCATTTTATGCAGATACTCTCCATGACATGGTCTTGTAAGAACCACTAATTTTTTATGTTCTCTTTTTTGTCCTAAAATATTTCAAAAGATTTTATATTGAACTGTAACACCAGTACAATGGTTTAATAAAGAATAAAAAAACACCAACTTTGCCTTGCTTTTTATTCAGTTCCTCCAATCTAGTATAGGCCTATAGGTCCCTAGATGAGCTTTTTTTTATTTAGCTGATTTTGTGTTGGGAGACCTTGACATGTCACTTCACTGCCACACTTGTGTTGTGTGTATGGCTTTCATGCTCATTGCACTCTATTCAGATTTAGTTTGCTCTTTTAATTTTTGCATCGCTTTGTATATCACCTGGTGTATTCTTGCTTGGGGTTAAGCTGCTGGGGTTGGGTTAATGGTGAGGTGCTTGGAAAGGCCGAAGAATCTGACGTCAAATGTCACTGACTGCACTCGACCTGTACACATTCTGCTCAATATTCAGTATATGCCATAGCCACAGGCCTTCTGTCAGGGTACCTTTTCAATAGTGCTTGATGTGACTAGGTGATTTGAGTTTAACAGTTTTTTTTTTCACTCTTGCTGTGTGTAGAACGTGATATTTTGCAGGGTAAAATGGGTAGGTGTCAAGATTTTCCACCTCACTTGGTCTGTAGCTAGGCTTACATTGTGTGGCGTTATGGCCCATGTTTTCCCATAGCAACAGGCCTAACCAATTGAAAATCGGCAAAGTTTTTTTTTCCTCTCCTTCCTTCCAAAATGTTGTCAGAGAAAAGTGCAGTGGAATCAACGACACGGAAGAAAATCTTGGCTGAGAGAATGGCACGGCCACAAGTCAAAGTATCTTGAGTTAAACCTTTGCCATCACAACTGAATCATATAGGGAGCAATATAAAGCGGTGTCCATCTAGTCAATTTGATGGATGCTGGTAGTGACATGCTGACTATACTGGGGCCAGCCACCAGCGCAAGGAAAATGTGGGTGGTCTCTAGTACACACTTATCCATGGCTGAGGTGCCCTTGACCAGGACAGCTAAACCCACATTGCCCCAGGGACTACGATACCCTGTAGGCTACCACGTCTTGAGTTTAGTAGTGTAATATAATGGAACTGTAATGTCTAGTGGAAGGACAAGAATGAGCAGAATCAGCAGCAAAGCCCTGCTGCAGCAGGTCGGACCCCTGCGCTGCCCACTCATGTATTAACTAGGTCACCCCCTTTACTGCTCTGCACGCAAGAACTGGGCCAGTTGGCCACTAGAAGCCGATCTGAATGGACACAAATTAAATAATGAAACAAAAAAAAACATGGAGGGGCTCCGCAGCAGCATCTGTTGTGTACATAGGCTTTACACAGCAGAGGGAGGGAGGGGAGAGATGCAGACACAGAGTAGGAGACATAAACAGCTCGGCATAGTATTGAGACAATGCAAATCCCCCATCCGCCCCCCAGCCAAATTGAAATATAAGGGGAGATTAGGGTTATGTTGCATTTGCATTTACCCTTCCATTTGCAATTGCATTGCATGTTATGATGGCAGGACGAGTCACCGACAGCTTATGCCGGGCCGTGGACAAAGTCAACTGAAAGACTCCATGCTAGCGACATAAAATGTAATTAGGACCCGATTCTGAAAACTCTCCTTAGGCCCCGGACAATTGGCCCCTTTGTCCCCACCTGTCTCACTTCCCTACTGGTGGGTTTCCTGTTAAGGTTATTGTGAACTGTGGTGGTGATGCTTCAGAAGAGCATGCAGCCAGCAAAACGTGTGACATTGAACTCACATTGTGCACGTAGGCTCGCTCTACATCACAGAACAAGGGAGCGAGGAGGAGAACCCTGCCCAGATTCCCCCTGCGTGACTGGGCTCAGCTGTGTGGTCCAGGGGACGGGACAACCAGGTTCAGCCAGGTCTTTGATTGCGTCGAGGTGGTGATAGGGTTGGTGGTCGGTCAGTCATGCTTGGTTCTATTTGAAGGACATCCAAGTTGGCTACCGTAGTGATGTGAGAATGAGCTTGCAGAATCACACAGATTTATTTATGGCTGTCAGACTGGGGTCAAATGATAAATTGCTAGCTCGGCTGAGGGTTCAACTGAAGGGCAGAAATAGATGCCAGGGAATAGTTGCCAGGGTCTTTATCAGTGAAGCCAAGAACGAAGCCACTGATAGCAATTCTCTGAGGCATCCTACAGAATACGGTAGAGATGCTGTACATGAAATCCATTGGGAAAATCCAGCTCTTTAAGGTGCACAAAATATGCAACTAAAAAATAATCACCTTAACAATAAAGATAAAATACAGTATATTCTGTAAGAAGTTCTAGTACTCTCAAGGCCAAAACTGAGAGGGGCCAGTCCTCTGTCTGTACTGGTGCATACTGGCCCACTTAAAGCTCTGGGAAAATCCCATCGTCAAGTGTAGCTTACTCGGATGGCCTTTGTTCCTCTTAACACAAGTGATTATATTAAGTAGTTCATCTACCTGCCTGAAGAGTTGTGCTAATAGGGATTAACTAGTATAGGCCTACTGAACTGGGTTGGAGCAAATGTGTGGTAAGACCAAGACTCAGGGCTATTCCATTCTGCTCTACTTATTTTGTTCTATTCTATTCTATTCTATTCTATTCTATTCTATTCTATTCTATTCTATTCTACACAGTACAAAAGTAAACAAACTGACTTGGAGATGAAGCACAGAAAAGTACAGAGCTGTAAAGTGAATAAAAGAGTTAAGGAACTGATTAGATTCAAGTAGTGGAGCGCACAAATTAGATCAAGTGCACAGCAACAGGAACAAGCAGTAACACGTGCGACAGAGACATCACACCACCACTCTGCTCTCTTCCCATTGCCTGTCTGCTGCTGGTGCATGCAGACGGTGCGTGATCAAGAGACATGATGAGGCCTGGCACCGTCTTCGCCAGACTTGCAATCGCACCACCCAGCTGCCCTTGTCATACCCACTTGCCCTGCTGGCATTTACAGCTCTGGGGTTGCCCAACCACTATAAAGCGGGCATCTGGCATGGGTTTGGTGTGTCTAAAAGTGTGTGTGCACTGTATGTGTGTGTGTGCGTTCGTGCGTGCGTTTGTGGGGGGTTGTCCAGGGTTCACATCATCCATCACACTATAATATCTGGTGTGTGTGTGTGTGTGTGTGTGTGTGTGTGTGTGTGTGTGTGTGTGTGTGTGTGTGTGTGTGTGTGTGTGTGTGTGTGTGTGTGTGTGTGTGTGTGTGTGTGTGTGTGTGTGTGTGTGTGTAAGGAGAACAGAGACATAACTCTCATTCGGCCAAGTTGTATTTTTCCCTCTTACGAAATTAGAGCACCTCAGATGCACTACTACAGCACATTTCTTGGCTGACTGGAAGTTAGACGCGTAAAGCATTGAAGCAACCATCTCACAATGATACCATTTATGTCTGATAATCTACAAACTTATTATATTTCTATTATTATGCATTTTTACGTTTATAGCCTACTATATTATACAATATTCTTTTGTGGAATAGAGCAAATAATGTGTTAACACACACTTATTTGAAACCATAGCCATACGGCATATTTAAATTGTGGAACTGAGACTTAAACTGTGAAAGAAATGAAAGGTCTAAAAGATGCAAGTGGACTGCAGGATTTTTTTCCGAACATTTGAAGCACAAATTAATGTCTCTCAGTCCCTAAAGTCTCTCAGTCTCTAAGTCCAATCTTACAATGTTTTGAAACGTGTGCATTGAGGCAATATGCCGGATAACATTGTAATCAATCGTGGTACATCTTATCTTTTTGGTAATTTTTTTAGGATTGTAATGCCATTCTATGTCATCTGGTGTTCTTTACCCTTAAAAAAGAAAAAAATAAACATTCTGAGAGACAAACAACGTTCCTCGAGTTCACAGGAGGCAATCTCAATTTGGCTGTGAGGACACGGCATACTCTCACTAATCTGAACACAACATCAGCGCTCTTTTAACGTCATCCCTGGCGCTGATGTAAACAACTTCCCCTGGATGCACCGAATCACCTCTTTGAAACATTGAGCGTGTTTGTCTCGACCAGACACAGGGGCTGGACTGGTGGGATAAAAACATCCAGGCATTTTTTTGTTGTAACCTGGCCTGGTGTAATCTGTTTTCATGCTGTCAGTCCACTGTCTATCGAAGATGGACTACTGGGCCGCCCCTTCTAAGCTGTTTGCCAGTCCCTAAGGAAAAAAACAAACAAACACAACAACAACAAAAACGAACCAAAAACAACAGCGTTGACTCTTGAGGCCTGTCAGCCCACAGGGAAAATGGCCTGTATGCCAGATGACCAGTCCAGGCCTGGCCAGACAGACAGAACTCTGTTGCTGCTACTGTAATGCCAATGGTAATGGCCAGTGGCTGACTGCAGTTAGTGGCGCGGGGGAAGAGCCCACCCCGTTGAGCATTACGCAACATCAGCTGGTTTGATGTCTTCTGCTCACACCATCTCCTCGTCACAAAGGGAGGCCTTGTGGATGGCAATCAGAGCCGGCACGCAGCAACCACATCCCACCCGCATGTTGCACACACACACAAACACAGAGACACAGATATACAGATACATACACACACACACCTACATACAGATGCACAAGTACATGCATTTGAGACAGAAAGTATGCACAGCAACAACCAGATTCCACACAGCAACCACAGCCTCACATTTAACACACACACACACGCACGCACACACACACGCACGCACACACGCACGCACGCACGCACGCAGACACACACAAGCACAAACACTCACACACACACACACACACACACACACACACACACACACACACACACACACACACACACACACACACACACACACACACACACACACACACACACTTATGGGTAGCAATCAGTTCGAATGCAGTGTCCAGGCTTCTGCATCTCAGCTGGCAGGGTGAAAGTACAGCTTCACTGCCACTGCTCTGCTGCACAGAAGACAACAAGATGCCTCTTCTCACTCGTGTGTGTGTGTGTGTGTGTGCGCGTGCGTGTGTGCGTGTGTGCACGCGCGTGCATGCATGCATATGCTTGTGTGCTTGCACATGTGCTCTTTTGTGCACGCACATACAGTATGTGTGTGCATGTATGTGTGCCTTTGTGTGCTCGCACGTGTGTGTGTGTGTGTGTGTGTGTGTGTGTGTGTGTGTGTGTGTGTGTGTGTGTGTGTGTGCGTGCGTGCGTGCGTGCATGCATGCGTGCGTGCATGCCTGTTTGTATGCTCACGAATGCGCGCTTGTGCGCTTGCATATACAGTATATGTGTGCGTGTGTGCACGTCCTCGAGGGTGTGTTTGTTTATGTGAATGTAGGTAAAGGGTAAGGGGTGTCCCCAAGCTGCTCCCTCTGAGTTAATGATTACCATGGTGAAGTGCAGCTTTACTTTTCCTCCAGTCTAAGAGGAGAAGGACAGAGGTGATAATAAAAGTGGGCAGGGCTGGATGAAAATGTTCTGGGCCTGGGCCCGTAGGTTACAGGTTGGTGTGCAGATAACATGTCTACCAACTGTACTCAACCTGACACGTGTTTTTTTTCAATATTGCATCCTGTCACAATTCTGCAATTTTTCACTTTTGGCCAATCAGGTGCCTCCTGGCAGGTGGGGGGCCCTAGGATTCAGCCCTGCAAATGGGATAACCATTAACCTTAGAGCTGGGTTGGAACCAACATAGCCATGCCAGTCAGCCATGATATCACTGATTATACTGCATGGTCGCGTGATTGCGTTCACACATAATAAAGTGAGATTTTACAGCTGGTGTCTGCTGAATTTATCAAGGAAGGGAATCAATTTTTATAAAGCTCTTGGTTTAAGCTCTTGTCCACGGTCCATGGAGTCATTCGGCCTGGGTTGGGTCATACATGGCATTTGAAATACGGAGGAAAAGAATGACAAGATAACTGTCCAAAGTTGTCGTGTTGGAGTAATATTGGCATGTTGGCATGTAACTTGACCTTGTCACTTAATATTTGAAATAGCCAACTTTGGGTTTTGGAAGAAGAGCAAAAAAGATATGAAACTGGGCCATGAAACTGTGCCAAATCTGTTGGATTAAATATTGTCCATGGACTCAACGCAGCAGTTGGGCCTTGAGACTGAACATGTGAAGCATGAAGAATGTGGTTTGGGAGACAAACAGCAAGATGGAATGATGTGTTACTCCAGAATGATTTTTGTCTTTGACCATTGATAATAAAAGGCATAACCCAACATGCTCTATTCTAGGACAACATGCAAGAGTATTACTTCCTGAAATTGTTATGGGGTCTAAGAAAATAAAAACAAAAAACTCTCCCATATCTGGAGTGAAGAACTCATCTTTATTCATTTCTCATTCCCATGTTCTTTGATTGTTGAATTAAAAGGCGTACCCCGACATGCAGTAATCTAGTATACCATGCTGAAAGGGATCAAATACACTTAGGGCAACTTTGCTCACTTCCTGGATGTTGGGTTGGGTGACAACTGTATGACAGCAAAATGATATTTTTTTAAACGATGTTAAATACTTTTAAAATGTGTTTTCTCTGAGCACACACACCACATGTGTTGAAATGTAACACTATTTGTGTCATTTCTGACACAGTACTGTACTTTTTTTTTTTTACAGTGCTGTCAGATATGGCACAAATTGTCTTGCATTTCAACACATGCTGTGTGTGCTCAGGAACAAGCAATTTTGTGTCATTTCTGACACATTCCTTCTTGGAGTGTAATAATAATAAAAAAAAACCCTGTAAAATCCAATGCCCTAATATAGAGGGGCATGTAGCGTAAGAATAACACCTCCTGAAAGAGTTTTGGGGTCAAAGAAAAGAAGAGAAATGTAAACTCTCCGAGATCTGGAGTGCAGCCATCTTTTCTCCATCCCCCTCAGCAGCTCTCCTCAAGCCTTTTGTCTGGCCACAGCTGTTAGTCTAGCTGGAACATAGTGTTCCTCATTGCAGCGGAGGGCTGGAGCACCGAGTAGGCTATGTTTTGCGTAGAAACACACACACACACACACACACACACACACACACACACACACACACACACACACACACACACACACACACACACACACACACACACACACACACACACACACACACACGCACGCACGCACGCACACACACACACACACACACACACATCCCACCCCCCAAATTTACTCCACCCCTCACTCACTCAAGCAGACTCTTCCACCCGTCCACCGTTGAGCATATTTTTCATGTATGTCTCCACCCTCACGTCCCCTCCCACTCATCTCTCACCCCACCTCACTTACACAACACCAGCATTCAACATTCCCCCCATCCCCCATCAACTAATGCACAACACCATATGCAGATATTAATATCTATACGTATACTGCATATGTCTCTGCACAACAGTGCCATAACTCATGCGCAAACCTCCAACCTCCGTCAACTCATACATACGCACCACCACACACCCCTCCCTACCACCAGACATCTAGCCCTCCCACCACCAAACCCACTGACATTATGTAACAGAAATGTTTTTTCTCAATATATTAGGCCTACTTGACAATTGAAAGTTAGTAGGCCTATTTCATATTAAATATTAGGCTTTATTTTATAGGAATATACTATATATTTGGAAGGTGTACAAATAAAGATGTAAATAAATTGTATTTAAAAATGAATGAAATATAATGAAATATACTGTATACTATTGTTGTAAGGGCCCCCCCCCCCCCCCCCCCCCCCACACACACACACATTCACCACCATGCCCACACTCACCATCCACCCAACCCAACACATCACCCCCACCCTATAACTCACACCACTCCTCCCCCCTTCCATCATGCACCCCCCCCTCCCTCCTCTTCCTCATCTTCCTCCAGCTCCTCCTCTTTCTCCTGTAGGAAGCTGCAGGCCCTATCCTCACAGAAGGGGCCTCCACAGTGAACAGTGTTTAGTCAATACAAGTACACTTCTTTTTATTACGTAAAACAGCGGCCTCAATGTAATATTTGGTCAATATAAGTTTACTTTTTTTACTGAGGTAAAACAGTAGTCTCCAAGTGTGTGAGAGTGAGCATGCACAGTGTGTTTGGTCAATAGAATTGGACATTTTTTGGATTTTTTCTTACTGAGTGGCCTCCACCGTGTGTTTTGGTCAGTACAAGTGGACTTTTATTGACAAAGCGTTTGTACTTTTTTCAACTGGTTTGTGCTTTTTTTAAAGCCTCTGCCCTATCTCTGTCAGGACTGATACAAAGCGCCGCTCCACTGCGCACACACCAAACCCAACCAAACTGGTTGCACATTTGCTGAATGCACCCTTTACCCTGTGCCACCTTGCCCGATCTGCCCCTCCCTGGCTCTTGTTCTCTATGAAGCAAGGCGTGTGCACTGAAGCCAGCAGTGGAGTAGTAGACTACGTGCAGAAGTGCTGCTGAACTGGTGCCAATGTGGAGAGAAAAGAACACAACAGCAGCACACTCTATGAGACCTAAAAAGCAAAGTATCACACAGGAAACATGTCCCATCCCCTCATACTTCCCCATGCAAAAAACACATGCATGCACAGACATGTACACAGGCGTGCATAAACACACAAACACACACACACATACACACACACATGCACACACACGCACACACACACACACACACACACACACACACACACACACACACACACATGCACACACACACGCACACACACACACATGCGTGTCTATGCACGTTTGTGTGCACAAACACACACTCTCTCTCTCTCTCTCTCTCTCTCACACACACACACACACACACACACACACACACACACACACACACACACACACACACACACACACACACACACACACACACACACACACACACACACACACACACACACACTATATATATATATATATACCTTTATCAGCAAACATGAATATAACCCACACATGCATAGACACAGAATAAGACATACAGACATCCATATACGCTTGCAAAGCTCAAACATTCCTCTGCAAACATATCGATAACCTCCGTGGACACGCAACATGCTCACACGCGCACACATAAACACACAGAGACAGAGAGAGACAGGCCAACAGAGAAAGAGAGAGTGAGACAGACAGAGCAGGGGGGGAGAGATAAAGACAGCGAGAGCGAGAGAGTGGGGAGAGAAAGAAAGAGAGAAAGAGAGCGCTAAAGAGGGAGACAGACATACAAAAGACAGACAGACAGACAGACAGACAGACAGACAGACAGACAGACAGGTAGACCAAGAGAGCGAGAGAGAGAGATAAAGACCGACAGTCAGATACCCTAAAACTGTTGCAGGCAGCAGTGAGGGTATTATGTAATCTGCAACAGATGGGCGTGGGGCCCAGCCTGCCTGCCTGACTGCCTGCTTGCCTGACTGCTTGCCTGCTTGACTGCCTGCTTGCCTGGGTCTGTTTGCAGTCAGGCACAAGCCGTCTCCACGGTCCCCTCCTACTGTTCTTTAGCTGCCATCACTCCATCTGACTGACTGAATGCCAATAGTTTGCATGTTGAACAGTCTGTAGTGTTATCTGTCTGTTGGGCACACTGCTGTCCATGCCCTGTTTTTACTGTATGTGGTTTATGATCGCAGGCCAAATGAGACACTACTGATAAAGAGGGCACTTCTTCATAGCAGGACACTGAACTAAATGCATAATGGCAGGCTATGTTAGCAGAGGTGGAATATTTTTGGTGTGTGTTCAAAACACAGCTTGCACTTAAAGAACAATAGGTAAAGGATCACAATTAAATGGAATAAAATAAACAGACAAAAGTCAGGTGACAAATAGATAGATGGATAAAAATGAATATAGGCCTATATAAATGTATTGCAAAAGAGTTTAAAAAACACACCATAAAAAAAAACTTTTTCCTTAGTTGGATTGCAAAAAATCAGATGACATTGGAGTCAGAAACACAGCTTGCACTGATCAAGGTAAATACTAATGAAATTGAGTAAAATAAATACACTTAAAAGTCGGATGACATCAAGAGACAACAGTAAATAGCAGACCAAAGAAGTTTTAAAAAACGACGGTAAACACATGGCGGGGAAATCACGTTAAGTCAAAGTAATTAATCAAACGTGGAGAGCCAGAGGTGGGAGCTGAGATCTTCCCAGGTTCCCATGCCGCTGCGACACGCATCCCGGCATGCAGCACTGCCTCAGGCAGGCCCTGAGCTTCCCCCACGACACCCTCATGAATGAAGCCCTCATGAAGCTGTTTGTAGTTTAGACACAGGAATCGGGGACAGGGACGTGTCACAACGTCTGAAAATTACAGCTGACTTCTGCTTTTTTTTATTTTTATTTTTTAGCAGAGGCCTTAACCTGGTCTTTGGTATATAGGAACAGAACCAGAACAATACAATCAGAATTAGTGCACCTTGCACCATGCCCTAGGACAGTGTGAAGGTGTCTAATGATTGATCATTCGTCATCAATCAAAATGTTTTGCATTCTTTAAAAAATAATTTCTTTAGTAAAGTACACAGAATCAATCATGCATTAAAAACACTTCCCCCTTTTAAAGTTGTCTCAACTGCCTCATCACAGCAGCGTTTATAAGTCGGCATCTGGATGTTGGTGAGATAATGTACATGCATTAAGAGGATTTGTGTTGGCTTTGTTCGTTATGCAACAAGGTGAACGAGTGGTGTTCTTTTAGTAATGTTTTGCTTAGTTGCCATTGGGGGGCATTAGTCCAATTTATTCATACTGAGGAGGGTGTTGGTAGGCTTATGATGAGTTCAGGGGGGCGTTAGTATGCTTATGGTGAGGTAGAGGGGTCTTTATTCCAAAAAGGTTGAGAACGACTAGTCTAGATGCATGTTTGTACTGTATGTCTCGTTACCTTTCTCTTGTCATAGCCTACCTTTCAATTGCAAAAAAGTCCCACACAAGAAAATAATTTATGACTACATTTCGAGCATTCAACTTTTTCATGTGCTTGATGAATGAACAGTGTGCAGAGCTTTTCCTAAAAATAAACTACAACCTTACTGGGGTTACAGTGCAATGTAAAAGCACTCTTGCTTGAACTCTTTACCTACCTTTGCCTTTTACATTGATTTATTGCAACAGACCTTAAAACAGTAAGCATTGATTAAGTCCTTCCTGGCGAAGAGGAGTAGCGAGGCAAGAAAAGATGAATCTCGTGACCAATAAGGTGTCTCTAAATGCTGATTGTTGTCAAGACAACAAACAGATGAGGATGTTGAGGAGATTGCTTGAGATTGGGTGATGTGGGGGGTTGGGAGGGTGGGTTGGTGGCAAGGCAATGTGTAGAGACAATCTGGTCTGCGAGACTCTGAGGCTATACGGTAAGAGATGCATGTGGCAGGTACGTGACAAGTTGCAGCCCAGGCCCCTAATAGTGTCTAAATATAGCATCTGAAGAGAGTCGTCCACCTAACGCCGCCAACGGGACAGAAATAGTGACAGATAATCTTCTCTCCTTTGCACTAAGGTTAACCATGCCCATGCACGAACCCACACGCGCACGCTGGCAAACGCAGGCACGCAGGCAGACACAAGCGTGCACACGCACGCAAATGTGCACACACACACCCTCTTACATACACATACACATACATGCCGCATGCACACACGCACATGCATGCCGCATACACGCACGCACGCACATGCCTACTGCATACACACACAGACACGCACACACACACACACACACACACACACACACACACACACACACACACACACACACACACACACACACACACACACACACACACACACACACACACACACAGTACTCATACACACACACACACACACACACACACACACACACGTGTGTGTGCTCAGCTGTAACCAAGCCAACACTTGTAGGCAAGCTGGCAGTGAGGCAGGCAGGCACTCATTAACCTGCAGGGACATTAAAGTGGACAGTAATGTGGCTGGTGTTGCCTGCTTTTAGTGCAAAAGCCCTCGGTTACATAAGTCCAGACAGAGCAGCAGTACTGTATAGTATCAGTGGGTCAGGTTGGTTTCCCCGCTAAGTCTTCACACATGAGTACACACACACACAGAATGTGTACCGAGCTGACGAGTGACAATGTAGCCTTGCTGATAGCTACACAATACAGGTGAAAGAGGCATCCCTCTGTCTCTTTCTCTCTCTCTCTCTCTCTCTCTCTCTCTCTCTCTCTCTCTCTCTCTCTCTCTCTCTCTCTCTCTCTCTCTCTCTCTTGCTGGCTGGGCTACACACTATTGCAGAGTTGTGCTATGCTTTAAAAAAAGCCTGCTGCTGTCTATGCGTATCAGTGGTAGTCTGAGCGGCATTGAGATGCCTTTGTTTGGCAGAGCAGAGCATGGAGACTGACAGTGTGCAGTTTGAATAGGAAACGGCTGAAAGGATGTTTTGTGTGAAGGAAGCTGCGAAGCCGTGCAGCCGAGCTGCGAAGTTGAGACTCAGGCACTCTGAAACTCTGGCCAGGGCTGCCAGATGTGACCGATGAGTTCCAACCCAAAATTGCTGAAAAAACGCCTGGAGCCACTGAATCCCGCCCAATTTGAACCAAATTGTATTGATTTCTATGGCCATAAATCTACAGAAAAACACACAGATGCCTATTTTAACCCGTAGATGCTCATCCAAGACAGCACAGTTTGGTGGGAACCCGCCCAATTTGGCAACCCCAACTCTGGCTATACCCCTTTGCTTTTGTGAGGGTGTTTCCTTTTTTTAGGTAGGTTACATAATCTCAGGGCTAGCGATAAAAAACCCGCTGAACTTCCCTAAAAAAGTCAGGCAGGAGTGACTTATCACAGACAAAGTACACAAGATTTGACACAACTTTGTACGACAGGACATAGTGTGCTAGTGAAATGCAAAGATCAATAAATTAAAGGGAAGTTGTTGTGTTTTTTTTCCCACAAGCGCAATGCGAAATCGAGAAGTGAAGTTAAGTAATAGCAGGCAACAACATCAAATTCTTAGCTAACTTCCCTATGTTGTTGGGAGGGGTTGTTTGTTTTCTTCAGAAGTATTTATGTGTTGCATAAACACCATCTAAGGCACTGTGCTTGGCACCCAGAACACTTTCCAGTAACAAATGCTGCATACAAAAACATTCATGAATGGTCACATTTGGTTTTGACTTTTAACTGTATTCAGTCTTTTTTGACTGTGCACCATATCTCCAACCATATCTCTATTCCCAGTGTTGCTTCAGGTGTTAAATTCCTTCTCGTTTTGTGTGACTAACAGGTTGTGGCCACCGAGGGCTGAAACTGAGTGGCGCTGCACTGGACCTGTATCAGGGAATCTGTATTCCCCCAAGGCCAGCAATAGTTCACCTCTTTTCAGACCAACAATGGCCCCTGGCCTGGAGCCACTAGAACCAGCACACAAGCGCTTGCCTGCAGACTGATGCCGTTAAACTTAGCTGACCCTCTGTGTGCTGTGGAGGACGAAGGTGCGGAGAAAATTAAGACTAGACTCAACGTGGAGACTTAACGCAAGACTTAAGGAGACTTCAGTCACCACAGTAGTCTCCATCCATGTCCAGTTTTAGATCACCTTCAGCTGGTCCTGTCTAGTCCCAGACTAATAGGGGTTAAAATACCCTTTCAGAGATATGGGGAATTACCTTTAGCTTCTAAAAACATGTGTACACCAATCATATATGCAGCCAGCTGAGTTGTTGTACTTCGTAGCTTACTTTTTTTTTCAATCCATCGCTATAAAAAATACTTCCACCACAATAATAAACACCCAGTTTTTCCCTAAACTTTAAAACCCACACAAAATGGATGCCAGATGGACTCAGTAAAGCTTACTCAATAGGATATAGTAAGAAGAGGCAACATTTAACAGCCTGGCGGAGGGAATGCTCATGTGTTCCCTCTCTAGACGCTGACATGAAATGCCAGTCAGCCTTGCACAGACATGTCCCAGTTTCCACCCAATCAGAGCCCACTGCCCTACTGTGAGTAGCCAATCACCCTGGCCGGCTCACAGGGGCTCGCTGAAGGAGTGGCGCTCAGATATTCCAGTCCGACTATGAGCTCACCGTGGTAGGGGTAGGGGGGTTGGTCTTTTTAGGAGTCCCACTCCCCAACTGACGACTTGAAGAAGGAAAAGAAAGAAAAAAAGGAACCATTTGGGGGGGATTTTCCCCTCCCACTTTTCCTGAGCAAGTTACCTAAGCCTTTCTGAACAGTTTGTTCCTTTCACAAATCTGTTAAGAGTTTCCTGGTGGTTTTTACAAACCAGTGTTGGTGGTTTGGGTTTTCTTACATAAAATCCCTGAAACACCAAGCAATTTTCAAAAACCAACCAAATCATCTACCTTCTAGCAATGTTCACACACTCACATCACATTCATCACGGCTACTTGGTGTGTCAAATGTGATGACATGTACATTCCTGTCGGCAGTGCACAACGCTGCAGTATATGAACTGCAGTAACCCTTGCATGCAGGTTTGCCCATGGCACGCATGCTTCCTTTGACTTCCCACTGTGGCGTCAACCAATCCCACGGGAGAGCCGAGGCAGGGCGCCGGGGGCAACGACCTGAGCGGTCGGCAGCAGCAGTGCCTTCCACAGACCAATCAGACGCTCTTTGGTATGTCAGTATGTCAGTGAAGGATTAGCGCATGGGAACACATATAGTGTATAGCACACACAGCAGGCCGACGTGCATGAGGCACAGGGAAGGGGAAGTGGGGGGTGGGGGGTGGGGGCCGTGCAATATGTGCGGCAAAGCTATGGAACTGCGTGCCAGCTGTGTAGTTTCGTTAATGTTTGTTGAAGAGGGTTTTCTACCATAGTACTACCACTACTATGACATGACACAGAGTTCTTAGCAACACATTAGGTAACACTTTAGGATTCACATGTTAGCCACTAATAGATTCCTAATAACTGCTTGTATAAGTGACTTATATGGCATGTGTCAAGGGCTTGGCCTACTAGGACCTTATTACGATTGTATAAATAATAAGGGCCTTATTGGCAGTGAACAAAAAAATTGTGAACACAAGCCAAAGAAATGATTTCGCTTAACACATATCTTACAGACACTTACAGACAGTTATGCATGTAACACTTGAACCTTAAAATAAATTGTCAGCATAAGTTATGATTTCGCCACTGCCGTTCTGGTAACTATAAACGTATTACGTTTTTGCACGAAATGTATGGACAGGTGAACTCCTCTCTTATCATAATACAGATATCTTGATAAGGGGCCTTCAGAGGAAAGTGTTTAATGTAGAAAGTGTTAAATTAACTTTTTATGTTAGCTGATGGAAAGGTCAATGACATTAACAAATGATTTCCCGTTGAGTTGTTCAATCAGTTTCCTTATTGGGAAACTAATCTAAGTTTCCTTATTAAGATCGTAACCTTGTAAATTGTGGGGAATTGTGACTAAAAAAAGTTATCCGGAAGGGACTTGACTTTACGGTCTGCGGTTTATATTACAAGTTGGGGGAAGTGGCCAACACGTGGCCTTCGTCAGAAAGCTTCTTTAGTTTTTATATCAGCTCCTGGTGATGGTTTACAGTGACATCAGCGCATAATAAGTTGCTGATAAATGGCCTTCTTGGAATCTTTAACTTCCATATCAGCTATACTGTAGAGTGCAATGACATCAGCTCTCATCAAATCATATTCCATTGAAGTGGGCAGTCAGTGTCCTCATTGGGAGTTGTTTCCTTGTTGTAAGGCAGGGGTGGGAAACATATTCATCCGAGGGGCCACTTCAAAGGTTATAAACTCCCCCAAGGGCCATACTATGAACACAAACCAGGATTGTGGTTTGTGGTTACCCCTGCACTTTAGGCCTATATTGAAAGTGGCCACCTTTACAACAGACCCCACCTTCATAGGTCCCCTGAAATATACCTTGATTGTATTAATTGTATTGCAAATGTAATATCTAGCATTTCTTCAGAAAACAGTGCCATATTTCATGTGAAACTGCATAACATCAAAATTATGTCTGGGGCTAGATAAGACAGCCTCAGGGGGCGTAAACAGCCCTCAGGGCATAGGTTCCCCACCCCTGTAAATGAATGGTATTGGTGTCTATCTGCAAAAGAATACATTAATAGTGGGGGGATACTGCATGTTTACATTGCCATTGCAGGTGGGTCCAGGTGTGGTGCAGTGCACTAAGTCAGCCCGCCCAAATATGGGTTTGCATCACCCCATCTCTCTCCCCCATGTCTCTCTTGAGTCTGACCCATCTCACTCCCACTACTTTCTAGTCCAAAATCTTCACTGTTCTATCTCAATAAAGGCACAAAAGATAAATATGAACACAATACATTTTAAACTTTGCTCATATGTACTGTAGGCTTTATCAAGTTTTAGAGGCTGGAGTGTGGTTTGTTATAGGCCAATATGTGAATAATTACACATTGCAAGGATTCAGCTTACAGTGGCCAAAGTGTCACACTGTGTACCAGGTGGCCACATTGGCTACGTTTACAAAATGGTTTTAATTCTGAATTAACAATTCTGAATGAAATTGTTCGGAATTTAAGTTATATTCACTTTCATTTAATTCCGAATGAACTGAATTCAGAAATAGGGAAGTATTTACATTATGTTTTCAAAGTCGAATTAGCTTTTATGCAGAATCAAAATTTAATTTGGCAATGAAATGTCCCATGTAACCGAATGCCATTGAGACACAATTACTTGTGCACAGTGAACACTGTAGCGTAAGAATGGCAAGGCCAGTCTAGCAGCTCTACTTGTTCCTAAAACGTACATTGTTTGAAATATGTAACTGTGTCATTTCTCACATGATGCTAGAGGACAAGGGAAGTATGATTGGGAAAAGCTATCTTTTGTCATGGATGTGATTTTGTCAAGGAAAAAAACAAAGGGAGCAACATTTAAAAAAGATTTTAGGCAATATCAGAGGAGCTTCATTAATTACCACAAAGTCCCTGTCCCCACCAGAGATTAAAATAATTTACAACAGCTGGGGGACCAGACAGACAGGAGGACATCCCTCCCCATCCCTCCACCCCACATATCACCGCCTGGCTGCCTACGTGCTTGAACATGCAGTATGTGAGGCACGGCACTCAGCTGTTTAATAGCCTGGCTGAACGGACTCCGCTCTTATCACACAGGAGAACACTTGCTGACTGATAAGGGGTCTTCTCCAGAATGTGCATACGTTTATGTCAGCTGTTGTCGTGGGGAATGACTATAACACCGTATGATTCAATGGATTTATATTCCATTGAACTGGTTGATCAGTTTCCTCTTTGGGAGTTGTTGTTATTGTCGTTTCATGGTGGTGGAGAATATTATCTCTATGTTATTGTTCTTACTAAGTGAGAAAAGTTTAAATTGTGACTAATTGTGAGGAAATGTGCTGTTGTGAGGAACTATAGCCTAGATTATGCCTATATGTCTGTGTTGCATGGGATCTAAAAGGGTAATTGAGAAGATTGGTAATTGGTTGTGAGGAACTACTAAATCGTTTCTTAATCCACATCAAGACTTCTATTGCCTATGCAGTTTCCACTACAAAGAGACAAGAACACAATGGTATCAAAGTGTCAAGTCTGAACCATTGTGTACTGTATTGTCATAGTACATTAGGCCCTAATCCATCTGTATTGCAGCTCAGCAATAACACACAAAAGGGAGGATTTACACACACATCATAAACATATTCCACTGATTTAAGAGCACTAAGAAAACTTAGTTAATGACAAAACTGATAAAAGATGAGGAGTGGTGGTGTATATTCACCTGGAAATGTTAATCATTTGCATGAAATGTGATGTAGGCCTATATCGATATAATATCATGTATCAAAGGCCATGCAACAGGTACATATAGATTACCTCTGATTGTTAGGACAGTCGAGGAAATACACTCATTATGCTCTCTCTCCTGAAGCCAGTTGGTACAAATTTCACTCATTTGACAATGGCATTATTGGTCTGAATACTGTACAGCAAGCGAATCCTGTTCATTTATCCAATTCAGTGGCAAAATGTCAATGAATTTAAGCTTAGGCTTCAATGGACAAAGCCCCCCCAATCTCTCTCTCTCTCACACTGAACACGAGTGAAATTAACAGGTCATTTAGGTTATTTGGTGAAAGAAAATTGTATTTTCAAATTCTGACACCTGACACCAGATTCTGTGAAGCATCTTCTAATGAAGAGAAGTAAAAACAACATACGCTTTGAGAATGTGAACTATTTCATGCCCCGAGGCAAGGCATTTCAGTTATGTACCAGCACTGGTGCTGGCTAGCCACTGACTGTCATTAAGGCTCTTGTCAACTTTGCACATTGGGCTTACTTCAACTTTGGCTAAATTTGGCTGATCAAACAACCACCAAATGCACATTCAGTTGCCTCTTCAAATAGCCGTTCCCCTTTCAAAAGCAATGTAATCTTGTGTAGGCTGTAGTCATTGTGAACTGATGCAGGTTCTTTACACAATACAGGCATGGCTGCTGACAGCTTTTGCCAGTCCTAGGACAATGCTATCTGCAAAGGCCGTCTTGTAATGATGCCCAAAATCAAGGTCCACTCTTTCCCTGGGCACAGGAAAAATTACCCGTTTGTCCTCCCTTGTCAACCTCAATGCTATACAGGTTGCACTGAAACCAAAGACTGTGGTGAAGTGCTTCAAAGCCTAACTTCCACAAAAGAGACCGACGCCCGGCCTGATCAAATGACATTACCCCGGATGAACTCAGGGCGAGACACAGAGAGCAGGACGCTCTGCACAGACCCACCAGCGCCTCCCTGTGGTCACTGACTTCATGGGCAGCCCGGCAGAATGGGAGTTCAGAAACTCTCAGTTCTCATAAAACAACAACAAATTGAACATTTTGGACACCAGATGGAAATTAGCTTTTATGCTCTGGCACATTTACATGTATGTATGTACATGTTCATTAATGTGCAATGTCCTGAAAAATAAAGGTAAAGTAAAAGAATATAATAATAATATTAGCATTATTATTATAGAAACTAACCTGTGGCAATCATTTGCACGTCTAATTATGTGAATCATATTGATATTGACTCATGTAGAGTAGAAACAAAATCCCCTCTGGCCTCACCATTTCAGTGTCCTCATTTAAATATCATTTATTGTTTTTTTTCTCGTAAATTCCAAACAAAACATCATTGATTGTCAACACAAAATCTAGCTTAGCACCAGTACAATAAAACTGTACCTTCGCTTGTTAAAATACTGTCTGCAGTGAGAAGGGAACAAAAAACAATCTCTGGGCAAAAAGGATTTGTACATTTCAAATAAAGCACCAACCATACAAAGCCGTTTTCCATATATCGTTTTTTCAAATACACAAAAAGGTCAAATATATTAATGACTATTAAATTAAGCACAAATGACAAATTTAACAGTGTAAAGAAGACCAAAAATAATCCCTCAGTCACTCTCACACGCACGCACACACACAAACACACACACAGACTCCATTCTGGCGCCTGTTTGCAGAGTGGATGGGGTGGGTTATGCTGGAAAGGTGGTACGAGGACAGTTGGTGTATATCTGAGGGTGTAGTACAGTTTTCCCCACCCTCGTACAAGTGTTGCTTACAGCGCAGCAAAGTGCAGTTTTTAGTGTTGATGGTAATATTTCCTATTGTAATGTTCCTGGAGGGGGGTGAGTGGGGTAAAGGAGGGCCCCTTTAAAGTTGAGTTGGGGGATGTTGAGGGTGTCTGGGATACCAGACGATCAGTCTGAGAATCTGTTCATTTCATGATGTTAGAATAAAAAAAAAAAAATCATAATCATGACTCATAATAGGCAGTTAGCCAAGTACACAAACTTCCATTATTTGTTTGTTCTGTCAAATTGGGAAAAGAAAACCCTCATTACAACAAAAATGCCAATAGAGCATGGCTTTTTGCCAATACAATCAACACAAAATGAAGGGAAAAGGTAAGCAAACAAAAAAAATCTATGCTTAGTGTTAACTCAAAATAGCATACTATGAAAATTGACCAAGAACTATGGAGATTGAATACAGATCCAGAGAGGAGCTGTCCAATTACTCCATTCAACTCTGTGAAACCAACACAAGGGCATCCCACATAGTTGTGATGTAATGAGCACACACAATGCCGCAGCATTTAAACCATAGAGTCTGGCATTTCTGTGATAGTCTTTTTGTTAAAAAAGCAGCCCTCCATGTTTAAGACATTACCTGTGTTTAATCTAACGATGATAACAGGACCTTCCCAAATCTAGTAATTCCACACATATCTATGAAACTGCAGTCATTAAATTAAAGAAAAGATGAAAAGAGGTATGACTCTCTAATGCCAATATTTTTTGAAAGCACAGCTTTCAAGTAAGTCAAGACGGTGTTATGCTTTCACCGCTGCAGTTGAAATTGAAATCATGAGGGATGAGGTAAGGGGGTGGAGTCACGATGGATTGAGGCGGTACTATGGGTGGGTGTGGGGCTATTTAGATTTTTAAATGTACACTGCCCATTTTTGGACTTTCAAATGTCCTTGGCCCATGTCCATGTGTGACTGGCTGTGCATTACCCCCATCTCAAAATTATCCTGGATATTATTCCTGGAGCAAATTAGACGAATGAGATTGTATAGGAGGGTGCTGTGATTGGTGTGGGTTGGGAGTGCGTATTTAGATTTTAGATTTTTTAATGTACAATACATGGTCCATTTTTGGATTTTGTTATGTCCGTGGCCCGAGAGTGTGTATGTCCGGCTGTCTGAGTATACCCCCCTTCCCCATCTCCAAAATCATTCAGGGTCTCTTCCCAGGAGCCATCCCAGCCAGGGTTCATGCAGGTTTACCAGCTAACCATCTGGTTCAGTGGCTGCCTATCTAAGGCAATCTGAGGCTAAGCTTCTTACGGCTCCGCACGAAAGTTCACCAATTAAGAGGACCAAAAAAAAAAAAAAAAAATCCCAAACAAAACAAGCCTTGGATTATCTTCTGGGACGGGGGAGGAAAGCAAGAACAAAACAATACTACCATCATCGGAGGAAAAAACACCACCCAATGTCAATGAAAACAATATCGTCACACATAGATTTACAACCAAATTTGTTGTGGTCACCCTGCTGGCAAGATATACATACAAGTATATTATTTACAAGTACACATCTGGGTTTCTTTTTTAATTATCAAAAAACTGCAGGTTGACTAGTTTAATTTTCAGGGCATCAAAAAATGACCTACAAGAAAAGTAACCTGAATGTCGCTTTCCAACACCCTACACGTGCCCCCCTCCCCCTCGACCATCCATTGGTGGCATGGCCATACGAGGTGACATCAGTGTCGTCTGACCCCCTGACCTCTTAGTGTTTACATAATACCCAGGGTCAAAGGTCAACGGGGAGCCTGGGAAAAAAAACAAACAGAACAAAACCAAAACAAAAAAGACGACAGAAAAAATTCTGCTGGAGTAGCTGAAACGCAGTAGAAAGTGCTGGTACTGGCTGACAGGAAAACTGGTTTGTCATTGTTGTAACCCCAACACCACCACCATCGTCATCACCGCCACACACACACATACACACACACACACACACCCCACACAGGGTACACACACTCATCTTCTGTTTTTTTATTGTCTTTTCTTCCAAAGTCACTCTGAACGGACGGCACTTCAGTCACAGGGTCATTTTTGATCTAGTGCTCTCTTAGGAATCCTGGAGAGAGGGAGAGAGGGAGAGAGAGAGAGAGAGAGAGAGAGAGAGAGAGAGAGAGAGAGAGAGAGAGAGAGAGAGAGAGAGAGAGAGAGGGGGGGAGGTCTGGTAAGAGGGGTTGGGGTGTTTGGGTTCAGGTGTGTGGTTCAGTTCCAGGTCCAGTTTGGTGGGTGGGGTGTGGGAGGGAGGGGAAGGAGGTCCGGCTACCGGCTGCACAATCTAGAACTGTCACTCCTCCGCTTCCTCCTCTCCTTCTCCACCTTCTCCCTCTGCTCCTCTTCCTCCTCCTCCTCCTCCTCTCTCTCCTTCTTTTCCTCCTCCACCTTCTCCTCTTCATCATCCTCATCATCAGCTCGCAGGAGCTGAATGTCGGAACCAAGCAAGCCCTGAAGCTCCGGAACACACCTCACTAGGTCCACCATCACACCATCTCCTTCCTCCTCCTCCTCCTCCTCTTCCTCCTGCTGTTCCTCCTCCTCCTTCTCCTTCTCTTCATCCTCCTCGTCTGTGTGGGACTCGGTGGAGGTGGTGTTGTTGGTCTGGCTGACAGCCAGCTGCTTCTTTAGCTCTGCCTTGGGGATGCTGGCCACCTCCAGGTGGGGGTAGCGCGCTCGGAAGATGCGCGCCGACATCTTGAGTCGCTTCAGCACGTCCGACAGCAGGAACCAGTTGCAGAATCTGAAAAGACAAGTGCCAAAATTCACATTCAGGCATGACACATACTTATTTGTTTTGTGTCAACATTCTGCAGTGCTTTTTCCATCAGATTTTGAGGCGAAAGTTAAAGCGCATCATGATGTAGTGATATAAGATGCGTCCGCTGAGTTTTTCATCAACAGTATGATATAAATAAAACGACGTCACTCACAACCAACTGTGCTAATGCAATTTTTTTTACTCGTCACATTATTTTCTACCAACATTTTAGCTAAATATAACACATGAGATTAGTACAAAGAGAGAATATGCTGCATGAGAAGCAACACCTGGGGTTCGAGCTTGTGATGGAACTCTCGAGTCAGGTCCAGTCGTATCTTCTGCACCTGCGTGGCCATTCTATACTGCATCAAATCTTGTCCATCACTGCTGTAGCGATACAACTTCCCCTGAAGCCATATATTTCGAGCGAATTAACTTAGTGCTTTGGAGCGATATAACTTTTTTCCATCACATGTTACACCAACTTCTTGATGCACATCATGTGGAAAAGGGCTTATAACTCTTTTTCCATGTTAAGGAGTTAACCTGGCTGCCATTGCACTGCAAGCTGTAACCTGGTATGCATTGTATGTGACAAATAAACTACTCTACTCTCTTCTGTACTCTGCATTTATTGAAGTCTGCATCTGACCCCTTGTCTTCAGCTTCTTGGTGCAATCACCATACATGTCTTTACAGATGTCAACAAACAGTCATTACATACTCAAGTACAACTTTACAAATGTGTAATCGGCATCCACTGGTCAGTCTATTTGAGTTTTTGCGTCTGGATAGCAATCCAATTTCGATATGTTAAGCAGCATGTTGAACGATTCAAACAAAACAATATCAAAAACCTTTTTCTATCTCCGCCAAGGAAGCTGTTTGGTAGAACATTTGACTATGTTACACCCACATTTTATTACAGTCCTTCTGCCTTGCTTTTGTGGAGTTAGAAACTGGAATGTAAAAATTGCCCCCATCCCGCAGTGGTTAAGAATCTTTATGAATGTTAGCAAGACAGTGACCATGTATTTTTCCATCAAGAAGTGTGATAACCTGACATCTTTGTCAAGGGGGAGGGCATAAAAACTGTTGATAATTTTAAGTATCTGGGTGTTATCATAGACTCTAATTTGTCATTTAAAAATCACATTAAGAAAATATCCAAATGTGTCAAGGCTAGTCTAGCGAATTTTAGGCATATCAGACATCAATTGCCACTTCCTGCAGCGAAACGGTTTTTACATTCAATGATATTTTCACACATGTCATCTGCCAGTTGGTCAAACCCTTAGTTTCTCTCTACAAAATGGCTTTGAAGGTTCTGGACAAAAAGCCAAGAAAGTATCATCACTGTAGCATTATTTCAAAGTACAATTTACTGTCCTTTGATAGTTTTATCTATTTTGCTGATATGTGTTTAATGTATAAAATTACTAATGATCTTGCACCACCACCTCTTAGGCAATGCATATCACGCTGCACAGATAAATTAAGAGTGTCAAGGTCCTCTGTCAGATGCGATTGTTATGTGGGATACAGGAAGACTTCCTTTGGTCAATCAGCCTTTTCTGTTAGTGCAATTGAAAAATGGAATGCAATTCCAGTTTTTATCAGGGACAGTGTAAGCTTTAACCAGTTTAAATTATCACTAAAAAGATGGCTTTAGGCTAATCAAAAATGTGACCACTGATCATTGTGCTTTGTTACAGTAAGCACTGCCATATGGCATGTGCATCATCATGTGTGTATTGCCTTGTTGTGATAATGTGATTGTACATGTTTTTGTATGTTCTAGTAGGATTCTGCTGCTGCTCCATTTTGTGACTTGTAGTGGCAACAATAGTGCATGTATTGTCTATGTTTTTAATGTGTGTTTGTTTTTAAGCTCCCCTGCCCAGGGATCGCAGATGTAAACTAGCTTCTAGCTAACTCTGGTACAAGATTCTGTCTTGTACATGGTCCCGGTCAAGTAAGCAATAAACTAAACTAAACTAAACTTTAAAAAATTGTATCGCTTGTTCCTTTTGTCATGTCAAACAACTCCACAAAATTTCATCCAAATCCACACATAACTTGCTGTTACATAGGGTGTGAAGCACATTGCTCTCTCCTTGCACTATACTACACACAGTGATCAAATGAAGGATTAAAGATTGAACCAAAACAAATAATTAAAAAAAAAACATTTTATAAAACATTCTAAATGTAAAAGATTCTAAACACATAGAACAAGGTCCACATGAACTCATGTGCAACTTCAGCATTGCATCAAGAAAGACTCGGGCACTGGCAGGAACCAGTTCCAGAATCTCCAGAGGGGAAAGTTAGCATTCGGTCATCTAGATGTGATGGATCTGGTGCACTCCGACACACTGACCCTATAGGACATTTTATGCACAGAACACACAGTCAATGCTCTGCCATGCACAATCTAGACAGGAGATTGACTCTAGGCATGGATGTAATCAACAGATCTGCAGAAACCAATGGCAGAGTCTGTCTGTGTGTGTCAAAATTTACATTCTGTGATGCACTAAAAAGGTGGAAGTTTGGCACACAAGCAAACTTTTGTACAGCTAAATTAGTGAGCTAATCTTAAATACAGATACACGAGTGTCAATATAACATTGATTAGGGAGGCAAACAAAACCTTACACCCAATTACCCAAAGATACAAGGGTAGAAGCCAGACTTGCACAATACATTACAGAGAGCAACAGAGAAAGATAGAAAACTAAAAGGAAAGAAAGAAAGAAAGAAAGAAAGAAAGAAAGAAAGAAAGAAAGGCAGTCAAATAGAAAGATGACAAAATCCCACATAGGACCTGTAGTTGGCCATGACCATTGTAAGGTGGTATTAAGACACTCACCCCTGGGTCAGCGATACTTGGACATGGTAGCAGGGCAGCAGGGGCTCCGAGGAGAACTCGAAGAGCAGGCAGTCTGCATCCCCATCCCTGTCCTGGCCAAACACACTCCTCTCATCACCACACCACTCAGCATCACCAGGACCAGACAGCAGGAAGTCCCAGCAGGGGTCATCATCCGTTTCTGGCAACAACAAAAAAAGAGAGACACACAGCGATGAACGAGGGGGAGGGGGAGCCAGAGAGAGAGAGAGAGAGAGAGAGAGAGAGAGAGAGAGAGAGAGAGAGAGAGAGAGAGAGAGGTCACAACATCAGGCCGATGTCCGCAACTCCCAGCTCAGGTTTCCACCATGCCGAAGACTCCCTCTAGTGGACGGTTCAAAATTAGCACCTTTTAGGTTCCACCAACACCAAGCACAATTCAGAGAAAAATCTAATCTAGCGTATTTAAAAAATATATACAGTACTCATCCTGGACCCCAGGAGTGTCAGTTTACAATTTAGGTTGCTCAAGGGAAATTGTGTTGCAGTCAAAATGCTAACAACTTAGCAGCTTAGTAGGTTGCAAATGTGAAATTGCGTTGCATAAACTACTTCCTTAAACGAGGGAAAACACATGTGTTCAGAGAAAAAGGGGGATGGAGACATCGGCAATGTCACAGCTTGATTTCCAGAAACGCTTAATCTGGCGGGGCCCCGTTGCTGTGACAAGGATTAGGCGGGATAGGTGTCATGCATCCCTGAAGTGGCACCAGGAAGAGATCAGAAGGGAGAAGAATGAATTAAGAGCAGGAAAATATGATAAATGTCATGTGTGTGTGTGCCTGTGTGCACGCGCATATGCGTGCATGGCTCTTCCTGTGTGTGTGCGTGTGTGTGTGTGTGTGTGTGTGTGTGTGTGTGTGTGTGTATATGCATGTGTGTGTGCATGTGAGTGTGTGCATGTGTGTGAGTGAGAGACTGTGTGAGCGACTGAGTGAGTGTGTGTGTGTGTGCCTGCGCGCGCGCATGTGTCTGTCTGAGAGGGATTTCCCTCAGTACGAGTCTCTTACCGAACACGGCACTGCTGTAAAGCTCCCAGGGAAGGCCGTTGTCCTGTTCACTACGGCCCTCCAGGTCAGTGAAGAACTCTGCAGAGGAGCAGACACCAGGTTAGTTGCTGATCTTAGAGCAATATTATGAGGTAAGGCCGGTGAAAACAGTAAACTAATAGGATACAGGATAGAGTGCAGCAAAAACATTAACCTGAATGTGGACATTCTGAGTTTTTGATGCATATGATATACAATTTCTTATACTTAATACAAAGCAAGTGCAATGTGGACATGTCTAAAATGTAATGGTAGGTTTCTTAACAGCTGTGGCTTAGCTTGGGTTTAATCCCTGGTGCTGAACAAAAAAAGACTTAAAGAAAAGGTTTGCACACTGCTTTGGGTTTGTAAAAAAAAAGGAGTGTGCAAACCTTTTTTACAGCACATAATGCATTAAAATCTTTTTTATGATTATATGGTGTCATTGATATACCTGCCTTCCTCAAGTACATGCACTTAATATCCGCATACTAATGATTCAAGGGATATTCACTGGTCATAAGATTTTTATATACAATAAAAAAAGTTATATTGTGTAATAAACTAGCCAGCGCTGGCTCAGAGTGCAATAAACTAAATATGACCTAACTAGCATCAATGCATGTCACACATAAAAATAAATTACTTGATGTTTGATCAAGAACTAAAAGTGAAATAACAACAACAGAACTCTACCTTATAGGGACATTATCCAAAATACATTTGCAATATGGATTTTTGCACCAGGTAAAAAAAACAAGATGATAACAAATTGTGTCTATCAGCGTCTTTCAAGATTGCTCTTAAATAAATCAACAGGTATGAAAGGACTCCATGCAACATAAGCAGCTCTTATACAGCACAGCTAGGCTAGCTAGCACATTTGACTAAAATGCCGTTGTAAAGACATAAACACAACTTATCTCCATGTTCCTTTATGCAAAAATCCATATGTTTGTGCCTTTCGCCAGCTCTCTTGTATGAAAGAACAGCATGTGCTCCACATTCAGCAGTTCTAATGCAGCTCAGCAGCAGGCACATGGAAATCAAAACTTTGTATCGACACTATATCTCTTCTCTATCTTCTTTTTCTACAGTAAGAATCTGTGCTTGCTAGTGTCGTTCTACACTTCTATTGTAAACTTAACAGGCATAAAGTAACTTCTTTGCACAGTCCTTCAGATTTTTCTTCCTTTAAGTTCGTTTTTTGCTGTTTATTCATTGATTGACAAGATGACATTTCAGCAAAAAAGAACCTAAAGAGGAAAAATCCACACGAGTGTGCAACTCCCCCCCCCCTTTTTAAGTCATCATTTTCTTGTTCAGCACTAGGGATTGTGACCAAGCTAAGCCACAACTTCATGCCACACAGAGTGAGGATGCAGAACAGCTGCAGCCCTCCACAGTGCACAGCTGACCTTTGAGGAAGCTCTTCATGGAGGGGCTGTGTGCCAGCTTGACCACGGTCTGGCCGGAGTAGGTGGCCAGCGTGGGGTCAGCTCCGTGAGTCAACAGGATCCACGCTGCCGGCAGGTTGTCAGCTGCCACTGCGTCGTGGAGTGGCCTATGGATGGAAACACACATATGCCCATGCACACACACACACACACACACACACACACACACACACACACACACACACACACACACACACACACACACACACACACACACACACACACACACACACACACACACACACACAGAGTTAATATACAGTAAGTTATTAGACATCTACACGTACGCATCATGACATCTACAAACATAAGCGTGAGTGATCAACAGTTAATAAGCAGTCACCACATAATGGAGCTGACTGTGGACATTAACGTGTGCCAATCAGGTTATACACAGCCATAAAGCCATTGGAATTGCATTCTGAGGCAACCTATTCAGCCCTACAGTGCAGTAACTGCGCCAACATTGAAATTGAGAAAAAAGGCCTTGGTTTTAGGTTAGATATTGTAGTTAATGCAAATTTGACATAGCAATATCATGACACATTTTGACCATAAGGCTTTGTCACAAGATAAAAGAGGTGTAATGAAGACCATTTTCAGGCTGAACTCAATTTTGACAAAATATGTAATTACTGCACTGACTTTGTAGGGCAGGCAATTATTCATAATCAGCGTGTTCAGTAACATGTCTTGAACTTGTCACCAAAGCCACACAACAGAAAATTGCAATAACAGCAGAAACTGCCACAAAGCCTTCACTTTTCCAACGGCTCATAGCTTGTTGCTGCTGTTGCTGCTGATGCAGTTTGTACTGCGGGGAAATAGTAACATGCCCTGCACTAGCACATCTCTTAAATGGAATAATTGGAGGATTGTCAAGGAGCTTGTGAAACTCTATGTTACAACACAATAACACACCACTTTGCAACTGACAGTTATTCAGGTACAAGGAGCAGTCACAATATGGGGATAGACAGATGTCTTGCTCAAGGGCACTGGTCTGGTATGGTGTGGCCGATCGCCCACGCACATTCTTCTGACTATGAGACTAGAAACTATGATCATTTGATCCCAAGTCAACTCCTGAACCATCACATGGCAATGCTGGAACACTAGAAAGGCTGAGGAGACCAGGACGCCATACCTACAGTATGTGAATTTTCCAGGGCTGTAAACTAGCAAAAAAGCAGGACACCCCAAAAAGCAGGAACATTGTGTGACATAGTTACAGCAGATTGTGTTATCTATGGTTGCAGGTGGTTTTATGTAAACAGAAAACACCCATTCTGTGACACTTACATCAAAATCCACACAAACCTAGGCCTAGTCATTAGCTATAAATCAAAGACGATTGATGAGGTAGAGACAATTCAGATGCAGTTTCTTCCGGAATCCATATTTTGTAAGGCTCCAAACTGCAATCCTATGGCAGCCATGCCCCTTTAGGAGACTAGGACACTAGGAGAATAAATGGAGTTCAATGGAAAGTCACGTCCATTTAGAAGACCTGACTTGATTCCACTTTGTTGTATTGGTGATGCGTCCCACGACTTATCTTGGTCTACCATATTTAAAACATTTGTATAAACTAGTCAGTGTGTTCTTCCCATTATCTTAATTCCTGTCGTCCCTTGTGCTTGTGGCCCGGTGAAGATGTCGCATCATTGACGACAGAAGTTTAATTCAATTTAAGAAGTTAACATCGCAGAACCGCAATTCAGATGTAATTTTCTAATTTGCAATCAGGATGTTGAATAGAAAAGTCCCCCAAAAGTTGTTGTGGCTAGGTTGACAGCGGGTAAACTAAATTGATTTCTTCACTGAGGTGGGGCATCAGCCAAGTGTGAGGTCACAGGCACAGGTCGAGGACAGGAGTCAGGATAATGGAATGAATCCAGTTTTGTGCCACTCACCGTGTGCCGTCCTGGGCACTGCAGTTGACGTCCGCCCCGTGCTCCAGCAGTAGCTGCACTATCTGGGTCCAGCCCCTCGCACACGCCTCATGCAGTGCTGTGTAGCCCGCATTGTCACGCCGGTTCACCTCCTGAGCATCCTTCTCCAGGCAGTACATAACCACATCCTGCACGAGAGAGAGAGGGGGGGGGGGTTGTTGCTATAAAGGCTGGCAATGATGGAGCCATTCGTTTATTTGCTTAACAAACCAAAGATAAAATGCAAAAAATTGTTGCAGCTGAAATTGAATTGCCATTGAATTGCCATGGACTGTAATAAAGCAAGACTTATCTGAAACGAAAGGTATTTCCTGTGATAAAAACAAGTACAATTTGATCCAGTGTTTTGCATCATCAAGCATGATTCACTTTCAATGAAATAATGTCTATGCCTAAACTAACCAAGAAGTTAACATGTGTAGTCTTTGGGAAAGAGGGCTCACATAAAGTAAGGTCAACTTGACCACCAGCCCTACCCACTGCTCGTCAGGCTTTGAACAGTACATAATATAATGACTAAAAAGGCTTTCTTCCATATTCCATTTTATTCTGACTTTATTCTATTCAATTCATTCACCTTTGTCATGACTTCCCCTGTTTGATCTGTTTAATGCCAAGATTCAATTTCATTAAGTGCAGAAGAGTGACCCCTGGTTTCAGAAAGTGAATAACACCATATGCATGGCGAAGGGGAGGAGAGAGAACTGTTGTTCCAGATGATTTTCAACTGGACTTCCGGAGCACCACATGCTCACTCTGACCACGATGACAAAGAAAATTGAATCCTGGCATTAAACTGATCAGAAAGGGACAGTAATGGCGATTGTGACTAGAATAGAATAGAAAACCTTTTTAGTCATTATATTATACTCTGTTCAAAGCAGATCGAACAGTGTGTATGCAACAGATGCCAACTAGCCGAATTTGGCAGTAGATCGCCGGTAGACCTCCATCCCGAAGCTTCATACAGATACAATAGCACAATAACACTTCACTGACGCTTTTGTCCAAAGCAACTTGGATATTTACAGGGTATTGGTTATAGTCCCTCGAGCAATGTGGGGATAGGTAGGTGCCTTGCTTAAGGGAACTTCAGCCATGGATGGAGGAAGGGATGGGTGAGGACTGACCACGCAACCCTGTGATCTACAGTCCAACTCCCTAACCATTACACCACGACAGCTCAGTGGTGTTGCACCTGTGCTCCCATGCCGGAGGGTTGCTGTGAGGACATGGTCAGGAGTGAGCACCGAGTGGCGGAATGTGCAGGGTGACTTCAGTTACACGCAACTTGCCCACACCTCCAACCACATTTTAACGCCATGAGCCCAGATTTTTTTCTGATTAACTTTATTGAAATCCACAATGTGTGTCACGTTCCTGTGTAATAACCATCATGGCAAATTGGAATTACTTCACTGAAAAACAACTCCATTCAGCTTCATTTAAAAAAAAAAATGCTACTGTAGTAACAGGGTGATTGTAGTAACTATTGTGAATGTTTGTCCGTTTCACAAATGAGATCATAAAGAAGTTCCACACAGTTGAAATCCTTTTGATTGGTTACTTAAAAAAAAAATCATCTCATGTTTTGCTGATCCATTTTCAGATTGTGTACTAAGTGTTTTGCCCTGCTCCTTGGCGTAGAGGTGTGCACAACCTTTTGAGTTATAACCATTTCATTAATGAATCTTTTAATTTGCCTCTGAAGAAAATGCTGCACATCGAAATGTCCGTCACTTGCACCAAATAAAAAACAAAAAAGCAGTAGTGTACTCCAACTCCTCTTTTACACCATCACTGTCCTACTGTGAGGCACCTGCCAGCTGGATGATACACAGAGTTCCCTCTTAATCTAGAGACACTTAAATGACTTTGCGAGTGTTGTAAAAAAAATACTAAAGTAAAATTCATCAAAGAAGGCCTTACAATGACGACGTTGAGCTTACAAAAATAATTGAGAAAGCACCTAACAAAAAAGCACGCGTGTGAAAAGGGTGTGTGTGGCCATAGCATACCTGGTATCCAAGACGGGCAGCTCTCTGTAACAGGGTCTCTCCAGCGTTTTTATTGACTATGAGCCGGCGCACTTCTGGTGGGATGGGGCGTCCAGGGGGGGACTCTGGGACCCCTCCTCCTCCACCTCGCCCTGTGGAGCCTCTCCTGATAGACACCGGTGATGACGACCTCTTGGGAGAGGACAGGGGGCCTCCTGGTTTCTTAGTCGGGGAGGCCTCTGACTCGTCCGCCTTGCCCAAGCTCCCTCGTTTGGTCTTTAGCTACAGAAGAAGGAGAGGAAAAAAAAGAGGGAGGGAGGGAGGGAATCAGTGACCGTTTTTTCTTTCTTTCATTGAATGAAAAAAAAAGAATAAAAGAATGTGTGTGAGCCTAAGCAGAGGATGCGTCATCAGAAAAGATGGTCGGCAGGCAGGCAGGCAGGCTGGCTGCGCTGAGAGAACTGCCTGGTCTGCCTCGTGTGGGAGAGAGAGAGCGCAACAAAACCATCGTCTTGCAGTGACTTTTTACACCACAGCGGGGCAGCAAAAGACCAATGCTGTCAACTGAGGACTTACAACACACCCAACATCGAGGTTTCGCTCTGACGAGACCAAATACCAAAATTGAGGCGAGCGATATACTGCCTTTGCAACGCGCTCACCTTCTTCTGGTCTTCAGCGTCAGCGATTAAGTGCTTGCTTTTGAATTTGCGTTTTCCTGCCGGCTTGTCGGTGGTCTCGGTGGAGGTCGGACAGTCCTGGCGTCGCATGGAGCCAGAGCGTGTGAACAAGGATCTCCGGGGACTGGGGTCCGGGCTGGGTGACCTGCGGTTCAACGTAGCGCTGAGACGCGGGTACACGCTGGTCCTGGCATCTGCGAAACCACAGTTGCACCAATCACAACAGGTAGAACACAAAGGCTGAAAGAGCTCTGAAATAAACAGGGATGCCATCATTGGCGTCACCGGGCCTTGCACCGCAAGCAGATAAGTACCAGTGAAAGACAATGTTTAAGACCTTAACACAGACAGGCCGTTTACTTGATATATTAATTTGAGGTCAGCAGCTATAGAAAGTCGGTGCCTCTACATTTATCAGAAGTAGGCCTACTGAATTCCAGAGAACGCCACAGACCGATCAAAATTCTAAATGTAGTAGCCTACCTACAGCGCACCGCGCGCGATAGGTTTCTGGCGAGATTAGGTGAGCCGAGCCTTGTATTAAATAGGCCTAGTCTACACCCAATTTTATAGAAACTACCACCATATAGTGTAGCACACTAAGACACTATTCTACAGCGTTTCTTAATAGACGATTTAAAGACATTTTCAAACGGAGAGGAGTGTGGCAGGACAAAGTAAACTGAGAAAGGGTAACAATACTGTAGGCCAATCAGAAAACCGCTAAATGTGTGGTTGCTTAAATGTTCACGAATTATTACGCGTTATTAATTTAGGAAATGCCAAAACATATGAGCAATTCAGCAGCAGACCGCATGAAAGGTTCACCATAACATTGTAAATTAACGTTTATTCATCACCAGCCAAAATGGCTAGGCCTACAGATTATGTAGCCTACCAGCCAAATACTCAGTAATAGGTCGTGACTAGTAAGTTGGTATTTTCTACCAGCCAAACTGAGGTTTTACCAGCATTTGGCCGGTTGGCTGGTGCTAATTTGTAAATCATTTTTTTTCTGATTGGTCTGCTGTGGCATTCTCATAACCATTGAAACCACAACATCGCTCGAGCGTCTTGTGAAGTGCACGCGCCATAGGTTTCTGAGGACGAGGCGAGCTGAAGTTTTGCATCGGAGTTTACAACATTTTAACGAAACATTCGTCATGTATATGTTCATGCAGTATTGGTTTACATGACTAAAATGACATTAGTAGATTTTCCGAGAGACGAAACCATTGGTAAAGAGAAACTTGAAAGGCGAAGACGGCGAGATAATGGGCGCGACAGCCCAGTGGAGATATGAGGTAAAGTACAGTAGACATGTTTGTATACAGTGTAGCATTTTAACAAAATGTAAGCTACTGCTATTCAAAGGCAAAGTACAGTAACTACATATATTCTCAAAATTCAGTTTAGACAGAAAACGGTCTACATTAGGCCTACACATCCTTCTTGCGATAAAGCCTTGGTCCAAATGTGTCCCGTTTTACATAAATTGCTTTGTCATATTCGCAGAATGTTCTGATAAAGAAGTCTCGGCGAAACTGACAACACCAAGGGGGCGCGAGGTAACCTCGTCGGTGCCACTGGAGATGACAGGTAGGCCTATGTTTTTCCTCAATGTTTTGCATGTTATTCATGTGCGGGTTTAACGGTAAATGTTTAAGTGTTTCAATGGGTAATTTTTTATAGGCAGATTTTGTTTTTGAAGATGTAGAATCTCGGTCAAAGAGGAGCAGTGACAGATGAAGAGCACGTGACATGCGTGTGTAGTCCGTGACACCTAGCCAGATGGTCAGGGTTTTTGTGTGAACCGATCGCTTTGGTAAAACATAGAACTCACACTCAGATAATGATGAAATGGTCGGACAACATGTTGCAGCATTCATTTAAACCAAAGGCGGCGTATTAGTTTTTTTTTCCAGAGCAAAACCATTTAGAAAAAAAAACTTTAGATAGGCTACATTCCTCATGCACGTGTACTATTTGAAGAGGACGGTGCAATTGAAACAGTGTCCAGAATGAAGCCGTGCAGAGCCGCTGGGAGTGTGGACATTAATCCATTGATCAAAACACAAGGTAGGTTGGGCTTACATAGCATTACGCACGCTCAACACAGCAGACGTATCATTGCCATCATCATGCACGCCAGACATAATTGACACCTTTACACACTATTTACAATAAAAGCAGACATAATTGACAATGAACTCATCGACAAGGCTTCCAGATAATAGGCTAATATCTGATCTCTGCTCTATTGACTGAAAAGCCTGGGCAAACCCATCATAGCCTATACAATTCAAATGTGATTACTTTGCAAGATGTATCCTATCATTTAAAGAAAAAGAAAATGCAACAAAACGATTATAACCATGGAACAATAATTATGAGCATTATCGCGATCATAATTCCAAAATCATTTCCAGCGTCATGTATTGACTTTTTATATAATCAGAAGTGACCAAGTAATTGCCAATTCAGTTTTACAGGTCAAAATGAATAGAGTAAATAGGAAAGTATTATGAAAAGCTCAAGGCATATTGCTCTTTAAGAAAACAAATAAATTAACAGCCCTTACCTGTTCCCATGCGTGCACTCTGCCTGGTCGAGGTGTACCTCTCCTCACGCTCTCCATCCACAGCCTTATGCTTATCCGTAATATACTCCCCATTCTGGTACTTCCTATTTCGGCACCGTCGTCTCTTCTTCATGGCAGGCGACTCACTGGCCTCACTGCTGGCCGGGGGCGGCCTCGGCTGTGCCTTACCCAGCTCCGCATCCTCAGGGGGCAGGGGGTTGAGGCGTGGCCGGCCCCTGGGTCTGCGGACGGGGACTGGGGGAGTGGTGGTGGTGCTGGCCTGGGATGAGGGTGTAGGCGTGGAGGTAGGGGGTTCCCGTGATGGCGCGGGCGGTGGGGGAGGTGGAGGGGAGGATGGTGCGGCAAAGCTCCAGTCGTGAAGCCGGTCTTCTGAACGCCGACGACCCCTCCTCGGTCTGGAGGTGGGCGTCTCGGGGGAAGAGGGGGTGTCCTTGCCCTGCCGGCTGGGGGGGCTGCTGGCTCGGGATGTCTGCTGTTTCTCTGACCGCTGGAGACTTGTGGCAGGGGTGTCTTCACCTACTGGGACAGGAATCAACGCAACTGCTTAATGATTATAGTCTTTTGGTCATTGCAGTAAACTTTATACAACAGAGCTGTGGCCAACATGATATGTAGGTTCTTAACAGAAAAAAAACACCTGAAAGTTTATTTTACTTCCATTTATTCATCAAAACATATCGAAAGGCATGCACCAGGCGGTTTGTGTAATACGACTACAGTACATCATGTATTTGCATCATGTCTGTGTAATGACAATGCATTGGCTGATTTTGTGGAATCCCAGCTATAGCCAATTGCATGTCTGATTGAATGACAATGGATTGTTATGGGGAAATAGCTTTCAAGACAGCAGCATACTCCATTATATTGCTTTATCTAACCCACTAGTGGGTCTAAAAAATGTACAGAATCGTCAGTGCTGATAAAAGTAAATACACATAGATAGATGCTGCAGCCAGTGTTTAAAGTGTTTAAAGTTTAAATTAAAATACCCACAGGTCCGTTTCCTAATCTTACTCTCGGGTTAATCACAGATGCTGTGGTCTATAAGATGAGAGACTGTACTGCATGTGTCAGTTACCTGGTCTGGGGGCCTCGGGTGCTGAGGCGGGTGAGTCGGTGGCCTTCCCCTTGCGGCGCTTCACCCCATTGTCTGTGGGCAGTGGCGTTAAGGAGGGGGTCTCCTCCTGGGTCTCCTTCTCTGGTGCTGGGGATGAGGCTGGTGGTAATGTCTTTCTCTGTGGTAACAATCAAATGGCAGCAAAAGTATTACATTACAATACACTTATATTACATTGCACATGACAAGCGGCACCTATTACATTACAAACTTAAAAGGCACCTTTTCCAAAGCAACTTATTAAACAGGATGCCCACACCAACAAAATGTGTGGAGGAATACAAAGTAAGCAAAGGACAAAAAATACCATGGCAGGCAGATGCATTCAGATGTCGTAATGCCTTTTAAATGAGGACAGTTTTAGATTCACTCTATTGCATTCTTATTTATCACACTCAGGATTCAAGGAATGTGCCAAAATAAGTTTTGGTACAGATTTTGTTTACACATAATTGCGCCTTGTGATTCTTAACAAAAAGATGTTTCTGTGTGGGGACAGGCAAGCAGTTTACTTGCTAGTGTGATTTATATAGTAGAATAAATATCAGTAATAAAAACATTGTGCAGACACCAAAAGCGAAATAGCACTGACAGAATGACAGAAGACGTTTCTAAAAACTTCCCTTGGTTAATTCAAAAAGGTGTCACTGATACTTTAAAATGATCCCTCAAGCAAAATAATTAACCAACCAATGCTTGCAATTAAACAACAGCACTGTTTTGTACTAAATAAAGCTCAACTGTCTGGGAACTATCATTTGTGTACTTTTAGATGGTAAGTTGAGTGGAGTATAGTGAAGAACAGACCATCAGCAAAAAGCTCAACAGTAATCTAATAATAAGGCTGTAAATTGTATACATTTTACAAAATGCATTCAGAAAAAATCCTTCAAATGAGAGAGATTTCAATGCTGTGACTGACTTTGACTACTACAGTAGTTACAACTTTGCTATTCCATTTGTAGTTCTAGTTGAGAAAATATTACAAATGATCAATGACAAATGCAAAATCACAGAATATGCCGACAGTAATAAGTTTACTGCGTTTTATATTCATACATAGCAAACACAACAGAAATACTGTGTCCTAAAACTCTGCAAATACAATTGATGTGTATTATACGATTTACACAAAGACTGTAATATTCACAAAGCTTGCAAATGCAAAAAATGCAAAACCTACCTTCTTGACAACATTCCCTGTCTTAGTGTTGGTGCCGTTCTTGTCCAGCGGTCTCTTGGCTGGGGTCTTCTTCGGCTTGTCCTGCGCTGGCTTCTCTGCCTTTGCAGCTTTTTTCAAGCCGCCCGCTTTCTTCTTTTTGGGTGTTTCGGTGCTGCGCTCGTCAACAGGGGAAGAGGCCTCTTTGGTGCCGTTGGTCTCCGTACTACCCGCCTTTGTCTCTATTGCACTTTGACCCTGCAGGGACCCTGGGGGTTGCGTGCCCTCCACGGCCTTGACTGTGGTTTGTGGTGCTGGTTCCTTCCGCACCGCTGCCACTGCCCCCTCCTCTTCTTCTTTCTCATTGTTGGGTGCTGGTTCTTCTGCTACGCTTTTCTCCACCGTCTCCTCCTTGCTACCTGAAGTGCCGCCACAAGACAACGTGCTTGTTAATGGGGTAAATTTGCCTGGCACTTCCTTCTCTCTCTCCTTGTTGGCCTTATTACTCTCCTCCGACTTTCCCTCCTTTCCCACGCTAGCCTCTCTCTGCTGCACTGCAGCCGCTGACTGTTTTTCTGGACGTTTGCTGTTTTGCATGGGCTCCCCTGAAAACGGAGCTCTCTCAGGCTTTGAGTCTTTCTTCTCTGCTGGTCTGAAAGGTGGGCCTCCCACGGCAGCAGCAGCTGTGACTGGATGCTGTTGCTGCTGCTGCACATGCTGTAACTGAGTGGTCTTGCCTCCTGTTGCCAGGGAGCTTGTTACCTCTGTTCTGCGGAACCCGACCGAGGGTAGGCCGGTGTACGGCTCCCCGGTAAGGGCTGTGGTCTCCAGGGCTTTCTGCTTGACAATAGACTCCAAGTTGGACAGCGGAGACTTGTTGTTGTTGAGGTTTTTGCCCATCCACTTCTCATCCTCCGTCACCTTGGGCGAGGAGTGGAACAGCATTCTGTCACAGCTTGTCGACGCCTTACTTTTTGGGCTTCCCTGCACGGTCTTCCGCTGGATGGACGATGTCCCCTGCGGGAAAACGCCAGGTTTTTCCCAGAGTGGCGGCTTGATGTTGGCTGGAGGGTATGGGATTGGGGCAGCCTTGCCGACTCCAGACTTTCGGTGGAGGTGCGAGTTGGCCAGCGGTATAAGGCCCGAGGGGACAGCCTCCTTTGATGGGAACGACTGGTGTTGCTGCATTCCAGCTGAGCTGGTGCTGTTTGAGTGCTTCTGGGTGCTTTTGCAGTGCTGCTGGGCACTTTTGGGTAACGCGAATGGTGACGATTCTTTGCCAAGAGAGGAGAGCTGCTCTCCTTGGTCCACAATAGAGATTGTCTCCTGCTTGGCGAAATTCTGTAGGTCCTCTACAAAAGCTGCCCCTTTACCATCTTTGCTGCGTAGAGTTGACGCTAATATGGGACTGGCCACACCTACGTAAGTCCCAGGTATGTTGTTGATGCCACCTTGGGGTGAATGCTTGGACCAAGACGATGCTGGTGCTGGCTGGTGGGTTTGATGATTGAGCAGCTTGGATGAGGACGCCTTTGGGTTGGAGCCATTGCGCTGGGTATCAGGTAATATGGAACATGGGGCTGAGCTACAAGCTGTGGCCTGAGGCCTTTTCAGGGCATTTGGAACGTTCTTTTTATTGTTACCCATGGGGCGATGTTCCCCTGAAATGGCCGCAGTTGCAGGACTGTGCTGGACGTCTCCGGCGCAGCCCTTCTGTCGCTTTGACTTGGAGGACAGATCCAGAGGAACGTCTCTCTCCTCGGCAGAACACTCAACAGGCTGTTGCTTCTGCTGCCCCTCTGATCCAGAAGGCTTCATTTTCAAATACGGTAAGGGATTCTTTTCACCGACACGGTGGTGATAAGTTGGACCTTTGTCCATGAGGTTCAACAACTTGCTTTGAGTGGTAACGTTTGCCAGTGAGGGGCTACAACAAATGGCAGCAGTGGGGGACATGGTGAAGCGTGTTGGGGTTGCAGTGGCAGGGGGCTGGGGATGGGGCTGTGGCTGAATTGGGACGGCAAGGCTGGGCGGCGAAACCACAGGAGCGATGCAGGGACTTTTCTGTTCCACTCCCAAGATTTTGGAGTTTTTGCCGCTTGATGCGTTGCACCTCATCTTTGTTTGCGGCTTCGGCGGCGGTAGTGGCCGCTTTTCGGGCACCCGTCCAGGTTGAAACTGATAAGGGTACGCTGCGTGTATCATAGGGCCCACAGTCACACCACCTGAGCTCTGGACGTTCTGCAGATTTTGGGGGGAACCCTCGGCGGGCATCTTCTGAAACTGGCCGGTAGTGGCATTTCTCAGGGAGGCCAACTGACCCGGCCCGGGGGGTAAAGTGATCTTGCAGAGAGGCGGGGCGAAACCAGGCGAGGACAGGAACAGGGTGGAACACTGGAAGCCGGGGGGCAGGCTGATGACGGATGGGGACGGAGGGGCGCCGGCCTTCTTATTCAGGCCAATCCCTCCGTGATTCACGTTCATGCCACCCGGCTCCACCACGGCTGCAGCATTCTTACAGCTGCCAGTCCACGGGTGGGATGGGAAAACCCCACCAGCACCACCGCCAACACCACCACCACCACCACCACCACTGCCGTCGGCCTTGGCCTTGTGACACTCTGCCCGGTCGTGTAGAGTGGAGTTCATGGCTGTCAAATGGCCCGAAAGTGGAGTGCTGTGGCTGTGGCCCTTCTGGGTGGAGGAGGGTGGAGCAGGAAGTGGGCAATCAGGGGAGTAGTGGTGATGGTGGTGAAGGTGGTGGAGGTGGCGGTGGTGATGATGGTTGGAGTGAGTGGCCTCGGAAGAGCACGCGTTGTTGTTGTTGTGCTGCGTGGCAGGTTGCGTCGTCGGCGTCGAGGTGGTGGTGGTCGAGTTCTTGCAGTCTGGGGCGGTCACGGTCCTCAGCTTTCCCTGCTGGCTGTGCGGCAGGTCTCCACGGAGCTCGGGCGGCAGCGTCTGCGGCGGGTTGCCCACCATGGTCTCGCCCGCCGCCCGGGTTGTCGGAGGAGGAGCTCCACTCTCTCGGCTCACTGTACCGCCATCCCCTATATTCATTGGAGAGGGATCCACCTGTGGAAACAAGTGAAGTCAAATTGAGTCGTGTCAAGTCATTTTAATTTACGCATCAGCTGGACCAAAATGCTGTACAGACGGCGACAATTAGTGTTTAAGGAAAAACATGATAAAATAAATAACTTTTCATAATGAAATAAAGTATAGGTATAATGTATAATTACATATAAATGATAATTAATGTATTGATCAGATTCAGGTTCGGGTGGTAGGTGACGTGTAATAGTTAGCAAATTACAAAGACTAGTTGGTTTTTCCATAAATATACAGTACAAATCAATCGATTTTGAAGCAGTTGGGCACAATATACTGTATTTACAAGAATATACTGTACATCAGCCAAGTTAGGTGTTTTGGGTGAACCTATTAAAGACATACAGCTCGTAAAATTTGCACCAATAAATGTACCTGCATATGCGTTATTTTAACACTGCATTCCTCAAAGGTTGTGAGACGTCAAGTGCAAAACTGGAGAGAGGTATCCTCTGTGGGGGGCCAAACACTGCAAAAGTAAATAAACAAACAAACCTGAACAAAATTGCAAAGATGAGTATGATTTCTTGACATCTCTGTCCACTTTGTTTTCTGTCATTGTAAAAATTGAAGATATAGCCATACAGACACCAATGATGAATCAAAAGCATAGAAATGTCAATCATTATAGCCTTCTTGCCTTGCTGTAATGACAAACACCTACTGTGCTGCATTGCAAAAGCACAACATAACCATGTACGACCATGTCATTAAGTAATTAAGCAATGCTGAAGGCATGATCTGTAATACAAATCTTTAACCGCAACCCTAACCCTGGTCTTCAATGACCGATTCATTTAAAGTGTCTGAAAATTGTCATTCATCCAAATTACCTTAGTTCAAAGGATTATGTTGAAGGTAAAATGAAAAAAGTCCAGTTGCCAGCAACTTAACTCTTTCCATTCATTTTAACGGCATTTTACTCCTCATCCATTCTCACATTCATAGTGTTTCTGTTAACGCCTAATCTTTTACCTTAACTCTGGTCCACAATGCCCAATTCATTTCACATTTGAACTGTCTTTTTAAATTCTTTCATTCATTCTCGCATTGATTTGTTCATCCATTCATTCATAGTTTTTCATGGGACCTTACAGCAATGGCGGAGCTGACCCTAATGCCCCCTTTACTTAGGGGGAGGGAGCAGCCCCGCGGCAGCACCCGAGATTACAGAATTCAGAGGGGACTTAAGTTCAAAATGATCGTACAAGGAGGGTGGGGGCAGTTGTAAGCTTTGGATGTGTAGTGTGTGGGGTTTTTTTTGGCTGGCAAAAACATCAGGGTAAAACCACAATTGTCACCTTCTGCTTTACATGTATCTTACACTCTTGCAGAGCAGTAAGGACAGCAATAAAGAAAGCAGCAGTGAAGAAAAGTGATTCAGGAACATTACCGAATTGCAACAGTGTTGTGGGAATCCACTTTTACCCTGCGTAACAAGCAGTGCTTCATAGCAAGAGGAGACTACCAAACTTCCTGTTAGTGAGAAATGGTTCCCTTACAGTACATGTCACAATTTCCTAAGAGTTGCAGCCCACTGCATGGGATGGTCATGCAGTGGCTAAGCATATAGTATACAGTAGTAATGTCTGATTACAATAACAAATCAAGCCAGAACAGCATTTTGCAGCACTTATCACTATACAAGTAACATGAAGAATAAGGATTAGAGCTTACAACAAAAGCTCACAACATCTTTGAAATAAAAAGTGGTAAAAACACAGCTTTTTCGTTGATAGTTTAAAAAATTGGTCCGATATCTCATATACTTCATATACTGTATCTTGAGATAGTTTCTCAGCACTATCTGACCTCTGTTTTTTAAGGAATTAAAAAAAGCACTGTTGCCCTTTAATGCAACTCAGTCAACACGCTTGTGGAGCCGAAACATTCCAAGCGAGACCGGGCCAGAACACCTAGGACCCCAATACATCATTCTTTGCCCAACTCCACACAAAAGCCAATTCTGCCCCTCCTCAGCATCCATGTGTGTGTGCGTGCGTGAGTGTCTGCAAGCCTTAATGTGTGCATGTACACTTCTCCCAGTGTGCGTGTCCCTCCTGACCCTGACTGTGTCTGTGACAGTCAGCGCACGAGGAAGGTGGGTGGAGGTGGGTTTCTTTCACATCTGTGATGATCAGTCTGTGACCTTGCTCTTCCCACACATGTGGAGAGGAGTGGCCACGGCTCATTCACAGATCCATTGCACACCAGCCGAGCAGAGAGAGAGAGAGAGAGAGAGAACGAGAGAGAAAGCAAGAACGACAGAGAGATGAGGTGATTTTGGCAATGGAGAGAGGGCAACAGGACTTTTCCTAGTTCCTTAAATACTATGATGCAGGGCTGTTTTGACAAAGGACCTGAGGCAATGAGCAAAGACGAAAGGGGGAAAAGTATTCCCCATGGTAATTATAAAGAAAGATATGGATGTGAAGAAGATGCTACAAGAAAAGAGAACTAGACAGAGAATGGCAGAAATGTGCCCTCTGAAATCACCCTGGAAAGTAACCACCTCTCTGGGGTCAATTATATTGGCAATTAGGGATCTTAACAAACTATTAAACGGGTGAAATATCACGCTGTTTGACAGAGTGGTATTCGTGGCCCCGTGCGTGCCATTGCGCGCAACCAAGTAAGGATGTGGGAAGTTACGATACCAGACAACAATAATGGAAATGAAGGGAAACATGCACTTCCATCAAACATACTAAATAAAAAAACATATAACACAACATAAAATAACAAAATAAAGCAGTCGCTCGTTAATACTGTGCGTGTGATCCCAGATCCCCAGACATGTTGTCTTGCGCCAAATGATAATATCCATTTGGCGATGATCTGGCTAGCGCGTAATAAGGCTTTTGTCTCCAGAAAAATACACTACTGCCAGCGTGTCCCTGGAGTCCGAATGCATACGTTTCCCATGTAATGTAACCTGTGACACCCCCCTTCTCCCTGAGTGGTGTTTGTATGTGTATGTTTCCCCTCTGGATAATTATGTCTTCCCGTGATTGACTATGCGAGGGGGGACAACTACCACACACTCGTCAAAGTGACCCGTCGGCCAACCACACGGCAGACCACCTCGTGTTATAGGTTACCTAATGTATAACCTACAGAATACAAGTCTCAGGCAACAGCGCAGAGGGGCTACGGCTTCCCTGCGATTAAAGTAGAGTAAGTTGATCCACTGGCGATAGATCACTTATGTTTGGTGATCGAAAACCCCGCTCTTTCCATGCTGGTGACACTGAACTTATAGCCATACGGCCTAAGCATCTTCACGTTTCCTCATTTGCCCTAACGAATGCAAAAGTGTGCAGGTTAACGTTACGACAGAAATATCCCGTGTCTAGAAAATCCGAGTGCTTTTCGCAGAACGGGAGCTGCTTCTCGCTCCCTCTCGGTCAATCAGCAGCGCAGGCTGAAACCCATATGCACAAAGGAGACGCATCCGAGTGACAAGTCTGCGATAGATGATGCAGAAAACATAGTCACGGTCGACGACAGACCAGTGCTCTATATTAGGAAGAATAATTTGGACGTGAAGCTAGGCCAACAGGGTGATTATAAATGGTGTTTTTCGTGGGCATATTTTCCCCTCAAACTCCGACCAGCCCACTCGCTCGCTTGGGCTGGCGAACAATCGTATCACACAATACGAGGGCACGCCAGTTTTCAGGTGAAACGAAATGTGAAGTCACTTCAACGTGGTGCAAATAATCCCAGTTTTCGGCAGTGATCACATCTATTGCAAAGGTGTGATGCATATGCTCCTGTGCGTTTCTGACGAGGTATCGGGAACTATACGACTGCCAAACAGGATTTCCTTTGCCAAATCGAACACATCGTAGATGCACACACTCGCAAGACCACAATGAGCCAAACTACACGACACGTTCCCCTCGATACGTTGGTCAACATCCACGCAGCGCCAAATAGCCCTCCGCAAACATTCCAAACTCCAATAACCATCCTTTTCAATCCGTCAATAACACCACGAGGCCGGTCAGTATTCATGACGTCTTTTGGTGATAATAAGCTCGTATGGAAAAGACGAGTGAATGTCAGACAATATCAAGAGGTTGACATCGCCCGCATGAGGAAACATCGCACTTTGCCTGCCTCTCGTGCTCATTCCCTCATGAAGTCTCAGAAAACTAACAGAATGTTTAACAACAATGCTGCACTCAACTTAATATTAACTAGCAACTGTAACGCTTGCGACACACTGGGCACAACATGTAACCTTACTTAGCCTAGATGTTTGAAATAACACGAACAAATTTCAGATCCCTGCGCAGCGAAGTCTCCGCGAAGCCACTATCGGTCTGCATTACACATTGCTGGGCAATGTTAAGACAAGCCGTCTCCGACTGTGTGACACGAAAAATGTCCAAGACAGTCTCCAAACGGCCCGTATCGCGGTGACTCTGTATTCAAAAATAATAAGACCTAGACGACAGAGACAAGAAGCGATTTTGTCGTCTACACTGAATAATTCCAAAAGGTAATTAGCGAGTCAGATAACGATGTCAAATTGTAGAAACAACCACCAACCCGTTTGTCCTGCGCACAGGAGATAAGCATATATCAGGAGATGTGCGAATCTCGCGTTCCTGGTTCCTGGCCGTTGCAGCCCACTAATCTCGTCGGTTTTCGGTTCTGAAAGTCCAGGGGGGTTTCGTCAAGACAGACCGTACCGTATCTGTCTCTGGTCTGGTGGGAGAGAGGGGCAGATGGAGGATTTTCAAAATGGGATTTGTAGTATTCCGCTACACACGCCCTCCCCCTGCTAACCACGAGAAGGGAGGAGTAGGGACTGCAGGTACCAGCATGCAACACTACAGTCCAGCCGCTCAAGGGGAAAGGGGATCGCAACGGTGCGCTAAACTGAGAAAGCTTAGCTAAGTAGCAAAGTGAAAATACACATAGTCTTGGATGGACCACCTTCTGTTAACGAATTGTCCCACGAGCTCAAGAAATACAAACTGCAGAGTAGAACATACAGTCACTGTTTCACAGATCAGCGAGGCGAATGCAGCCCATGACGAACCTCTCCAAGGGGTCAAATAGAAGCACACACAGACTCGCATACACACATCAAGAGTTGGAGGGAGGTAGAGGTGGTGTCCAAACATTGCAGCGTAATTAACCACAAGCGGAGGCGCGGACGTGGTGTGTGTAAAGGCGGTATCTCTCAAGCAGCCCCGCCGAGCTTCTTTTCACCCGTGTGACAACATGTTGCTTTGGCAAGGCAGGTTGAAGTGATGGCTTTGTAAAGGCATACGTGAAGCTGCGCAACAAAGGTTGTTTTAAAAAAATAATAATAATGGACATCACTAGAATAGAATTCCTCGAAGTAGAGGTGTAGGCCTAAATCCTCTTTACTGCTGTTGCGTAAAGTTCAACCAATTCTGTAAGCCATGGAAACCCCCTTGTGCCATTTCACGACCGATTGCGCAGAGAATGTCACTGGCGTCCCTCGGATAATATACACGGATATATTTGTATCTTTGTCAATCTGTTTGTGCTGTTTGGTGGAAGTCCAACCCTTTACAACTTGCTGCACAATTAAATGTGTCACCTTTACAGCATTGTGCTGGACACCTGTGGCCTGCAGTGTTATTGTCTATGGAATGTGACTGTTATTTCCATTCTTTGACTTGCTCTGTTACCCTGTTGTCGGCGTTTTTTCTCAACTCAGATTTAGCTCTTTCATTTTAGAGATGACAGCAGATATTGCATTGAAATCTAAAATAGTCACCGGAACAGGGCGAAGAACGACCAGGGCCTTTACTTTTTTATTCATACTTCTTAGATCACAGACGTGAGGGGGATGGCATATAGCGGGTCATATAGGCAATTCATCAATTGAGAGGATTACTATGAATATCATTATTGTCCCTCTGAATAGGCTAAGTGACTAGCATAACTGAATCCAACCCTGCCACCCTGGGCAGCCATGGCTCAATGGTTATAGCGCTGGTCTTTAAATCAGAGGGTTGCAGGTTCAAATCCCACCCTTACCAGTATTCATCCATGGCTGAAGTGTCCTTGAGCAAGGCACCTAACCCTACATTGCTCCAGGGCCTGTAACCAATACCCTGTACCTAAAATAACTGTAAGTCGCTTTGGATTTTAAAAAAAGCGTCAGCTAAGTGTAATGTAATGTAATGCCACCCCTGAAGATTATTTCAATGTACATATACGTAATGTGAAAGTTAAAAAACGTGAAAGTCCAATTGGGAAACTCCAACTGCATTGTCATTGTGACACAGCACACAAGTGAACACTGCACACAGCGAAATTGCATTTATGCCTCACCCGTGCAAGTGGGCAGCCCTCAATGGCGCCCAAAGGGAGCAGTGCGGCGGGACGGTACCATGCTCAGGGCCGTTCAGTCAAGGAGGAGGATGGGGGAGAGCACTGGTTAATTACTCCTCCCACCAACCTGGCGGGTCAAACCAGCAACCTTTGAGTTACAAGTCACCCTACTGCACCCTACACCCTAACTGCTTACCCATGACTGCCCTAATGTAATAAAATGATTTCCCTTACAGTTACTGTTACTACAAAGAGATACAGCGTTTCTAACTAGCTCCCTTACCTTTCCTTAACAAACATATGTTTTACAATAAAGTAAGTTTTAACCTCTTGTGAGCCATTTAAAACAGTGCATTTTGAGAATGTAATGGATTCAGATCTCAGGGGGAAGGGCGGATGTTCGAAAATTACATTTCAGTATATCAACGCCTTCAGCAGTGGTCCCCAAAATGGGGGGACCCTGAGGTAGCGCAGGAGGGTCATGGATAGAGGGAGCTTTTGCATAAACCCTATGCTTTCATTAAACATAACCATTTCATAAATTGGTTATGGACAGGCAATATTCACTTGTATGGTAAATAAATGTATTTACTTTTTCAAATTTAAATATAGCAATATTAAGGGACAAAAAAATGTCTGCCGTTTGCAATATGGGGTGGGGGTTGCGAAAATATTTGTAGGCATAGAAGGCAGTCCTAGCAGAAAACCACTGCCCTACACCCATTTTTACCTGAAATCAGAAAATACATATTTTTCAGAACAGATCTTAGACTGAAGTCTTAGTCATCCCATGGGTCACCCGCAGAGGACAAAGACTTAAGTACTGCATGTCTTTAATAGATAATAATTTAAAGGCAATTAGGCTCTCTGGGTCCCACCTTGCTCCATGGACATACATCTGGAGCTACTTACAGGTGGTAGGGGAAAAACACTTGTCTGACATATTTAATGAGGTGCTACTCTTAACTACTCACAGATTCAAAAAATCCAGCTGAAATTACAGAAAAAATGTAAATCAATGAGTCCATTCGAGCGGCCATTGTTGTCTGAAACAGCTGTGGGGTTTCACATACTTTTCCCTTCTCCACTACATTCAGACAGGATGAAATGGCATTTAGTCATTATGGTGCCAAATGCTGGAACCAGCTTCCTGTCCAAATTAGAACTGCCCCAACAGTATTATGTTGTTTTTTTTTTTTTTTAAATGACACCTCGACAGCTTTATTTTCATCTGCCTTTGGTGATATTTACAGATCTTCTATCCATCATACTTTCTGCAATATGTTTTTTTTTCTCTTCTCTTTCTTTTCTCTTTAGCACATTGAATGACAGTTATGTATGATAATGTGCAATATAAATAGGCCAACTATTGCTACTATTGCTATTACTATTGCTAAATTTTGACTGATTGACATGTCTGAAAATCCTGCAATCCGGATTGTTTTACTACATTTTGTTTTGGGAGCAGGGCAAATCCGAAGATTCTTCATACCCTGGTGTGAGCTCACAAAGCTGAGCAGAAATACACAAGGGTCTGGCGAGAGTAAGGCTAGACTTGATAGGCCACCACATTAAGTTTTATCATTCATGACAACCTTGTGTACACATATATATCATAGGCCTACCCATAATCCAAACAGACTGACCAGAAAGACACAGGGCTCACTGTTGCACTTTCTGCACAACAGAAAGTCAAAAATAATCAAAATATACTCTGTCTCTTTCATGATGAACTTGATGTTTAATCTAACATCATGCTTAACAAATTAAGTTTGTGAACCTTATTGTTAACCTTGGTTGAACCTAACCTTAATCTTAGCATAAAAAGCACAAGGCACTCTTCCAGCCGGGCAAGAGGTTTTTTGGTACTTATCGGAATGAATCAGTTTGATTATTTAAACGTTGCTGTCAATAATGTCACACTGTTAAGGCAAGAACTTCAAAAGAATTTACTGGTAAGTCAATACCATGGGATTGTAAGAAGTTACATTCAATAAGTATACATTTTAATTGCTTTGTTTGACGCCTAGCATTGCACCATAGGAGGAAAAAAAATCACAGCTGGGTCATGAAATCTGTATTCCAATCACAATCCTCTGTATGTGCAGCAAATTTTGTTCTTATCTTTGAATCTGTGTAGCAAGTGGTTGGGACATGCTGGTGACAATAATAATAATAATAATAATAATTGTATTTGTATAGCACTGTGTCATACAAGGCATGTAACTCAAAGTGCTTAACAAATGGGAAAAAACATTGTTAGAGATAGATTTAAAAGGAGAGGAGAGATAGATTTAAAAGGAGAGGTATAGAGGAGAGGCAGAAAAAGCAGGAAGGCAGAGGAAGAAGAGATAGACAGAGAATGTAGAGTCATAAGGTCAACGTAGGTTAGGACCAGGATTCTTAGATGTGTAAGGTCCATAGTGGCTGGGCCTATCATAAGTCATAGATAGTCACACAGAGATTGGGCGCTCAGGTGCGGCCCCTGGTGGCATCAGGGGTGAGGAAAAACTCCCTTTCGACAAGGCTCCGTGTTCCCTTTACGTTTTTTTATTGCCATGGCGTCGCGTCGTTCGGCTGCCTATCTGGTGACTCCTACACCTGTGCAACTTTTTTAACTTATCTTTATGGATATAGTCCATATTTATCTTGCCATTTTGTTACATCTATGTTCGATTTTATCTCTGCATCGTGAAATTCGTGGTTAAGTTTTGTTAATTTCACCGGGATGTCCAGACGAAGCGGTAGCGGAATTATTATGGAGACAAAATGCGCATTCCGGAGGGGAAACGACTCTTCTTTCTCATGTTAGCGGATATCATGGGACAAGTAGGCTAGGTTACATCGTGGTGAAGGGCAAGTGCGATGATGATGTTTTGTCACCCTGTGAGTTTACGGCCATAAACAACCGTCTGCTACGCCTCCAAATAGGATTCTGTCCTCTCTTCAGCTATGGACAATGGACAATGTACCTACCCTTTTGTTTGTCTGTTTGTTAATCTTTCTGCACGATGGAGTTCACCAGACTATTTGAGACCACCATTCATTTCAAAATGGCCCAGTGGTAGTGGTGCTGGCCCAGTCGTGGGGTAGGCAATATGGAGGAAAAAATTGATCATGGCATGCTTTTCCATATTCCATCTTCTATAACTAACTGGACAAGCAGCTGGACAATAAAATCTGCTTGGAATATTCCTACCACATCGGGAAAAAGATTTGCACAAAGCTATCAATAGGGCAGAGTCAATAGCACTAACACCGAAGAAGTGGAAGCCTTCCTGGAAATTGATGTTAGCCCTCTAAGTTAACATGAAATGAAATCATGTAGATTGGACAAAAGATGGTGACAGGAAAGATATGCTTGCTGTGTGCCTTACATTTCGCATGCAACCGTGTGCGACTGAGTGCACTGCTTCAGGACAATCTGAGCACTTCACATGATACTGGAGGTATCATCTATGGGGCAGATAGCCAATGGGGCTCTTGGTAATGTTTTACCCACCATTGTTCGACTCTACTGTGACTTCAACATGGAAGTTCGGAAGATCACCCCTTACGGATTTGTCAATATTGCACGTAACGCATGAATCTGCATACCTTGTGTCAGGTGGTGTCCTGCGCACAACATTGACATGAAATGCGCATGGTAATGTGTTCATGAACGAAACTTCCCCATGTACACATACCTGGAACAAGCATATCGCCAGCCTAACTTCCCAAGAAGGGCAACATTCAGTTCAGCGACAACTGCAGGTCCACCTCCTGTTTTTGAAAGTTATAAATCCCATATTGATCAGAATGATGAAGCTCCTCAGTTGTGAAGTAAAATGTCATCAACAAGTCCAGTAGCTTACTACTAAGCTCTCTGGATAACATGACCTGGATGAATGAGAATCTTCACAGACATCTTTTTCCATACGCAACTTTAATACTACTCACCACACACCATACCCCTCAAACTCATATTTGCTCCATCCCTACCAAATCACTGATCAGTAAATCCACAACACCAACAAAGAACTAAAATACATCACTCCATACCACACAAAGAGTGGTTAATTAATTCCCTCTCCGATATGGTGGGTCGGGACTCGAACAGGAAACCTTTGGGCTACAAGTGTAATACCCTAACCGCTTACCCGTGAGTTGTCACACTTCTAGCTCAACAATACTTATCACACACACAGCACTGCCGCCACCTCTCACACCTGCTACTCACACAGCCCCAACCCAACACCCCCATGTTCTCTCCACAACCATAGTCGATCTCCATGCTTGCCTAACTCATCTCATGCCCTAATCTCATACCACACGCTGACTATCTCCCAACCCCTCGGCACTTCATGCACTTCAACAAGTTCACACACTCCCACACATCCAGGCTGGTAGCAGCAGCACTGGCACAGACTGCCTGACAGAAGCAACAGCAGCAGCACACGTGCAGACTGTCTGACGGTAGCAGCAGCAGCAGCACACGTCTTGACTGGCTAGCGACTGATCAGAAGCAGTAGGAGGGGTATCCTTGCAGACTGGCTGGCAGCGGTAGCATCAGCAGCAGCCCCGCAGACTGGCTGGCGACCGCAGCAGTAGCGGCATTACTTGTAGTCTGACTGGCAGCATCAGCAGCAGCATCCTTGCAGACTGGCTGACAGCAGCAGGAGTACCCAGGTGCACACTGGCTGGCTAGCAGCAGCAGCAGCAGCACAGGTACAGACTGGCTGTCCAGCAGAAGCAGCAGCACTGGGGCACACTGGCTGGTAGCAGCAGCAGCAGCTCATTAGTGCGTACTACGTAGCTGGCAGCAGCAGCAGCGGGGAAGACTGTCTGACAGCAGTTGCAGCAGCAGCAGCAGCAACATTACCCCCCCACCACATCCATCCCCGCACCCACAGTCCATGCTCTTCCACACCCACAGTTTGCAGTGGCAACCCACTTCATGCCCTCTCATACCACCCACTGACTCTCAGCAGCAGAGGCAGCACTGGTTAGAATCGGCACTGGTACACCCCCCCCCCCCCCCCCCCCCCCCCCCCCCCCCCCCCCCCCCCCCACCGACACACACACCCCAACACAGACACACACACACACACACACACACACACACACACACACACACACACACACACACACACACACACACACACACACAGTCCATACTCCTTCACCCAACAGTCCATAGTCCCCCAACCCCACAGTCCATACTCCTTCACCCCACAGTCCAAAGTCCCCCAACCCCACAGTCCATGCTTCCATAGCATCCCAACCTGTGCCCTCTCATACTACACACAGATCCACCACTTTACACTCTACATGCACTTCAAGCACTTTATTGATTGGGAAAGAACATGTTTGTCTTCCTGTAACTTTTGACTGTAGTGGCAAGTTGGCCAGTGTAGATTGACATTTTGATTCAGCAGCGCAACAGGACTCAAAAGTAATGGTCACAAAGTTTGAAGATTCCAATTCATTTAGGTAATGTTATCCAAAGCGTTTAGTTGTCTGCAACTGGACTTGGAGCTGGAGATTGCCAGATATGAGCCATCCATAGCACATAGCATCTCTTGGCAAGGTCGTTACCCAAGACCCACACACTGGAAATCTTTAATGCCAACCTGCAAAAGAAAGAGTGGACTGGCCAAGGATGAAAAGCTACAAAGATTGGCAGCAGATGTATTAGGATCTGAATAAGATGCTTGAAGTTGTTCTGACAAGTATGGCGGAATGGACAATTGCAACAGTGACTGTGTGACGGAGGTCTGCAACCTGCGACCTCGTCAACTACATCGGTTCGAAATGGGAGGCACAGTACGATACCGCTGGACTAAAGGACCAGTACCCCAACGGCATCAACACTGTATGAGGCTTTAGGATGGGAGTTTTACTAATGTTCCACGCCAACTCTAGAGTGACCACCTGTCCGGACTTCAGCCGGACAACCCCTTCCCATAACTATCTAACCTAGTGTCCTCGCGCAGTACCCGTGGCTTCAACTGGCTGGCTCCCCGACTTCGTGTCATTCTAAACAGCAGGCTGAAATCAGGAAGCTGCGCTGTCATCTTACCTCCAGTAACTCAGCTACCAAAAACAGTTTTAGTTGTAAAACAAGATGTTTTGGGAAGGATTTCATTACACCTACCTCCCCACTCCGATAAAGGAGTCATCAGTAGCCTAGCCTACTACTAATTTAAAGTTGTATCACAGACGGTAGAGTAGGCCTATACTACGATAGTCAATCCCTCCGTTGTAGTCTGTATTTATTTCATCATTTTTTTTTTTACACCTATTGGGAAGTCATGCATGTGTATAATAGCCTACAATTTATTTGATGTACTTTACTCAAAGTTAAGATCAGGAGTGTGTTTATCAGCGGTGTTTTAAAACGAGAGGCGGCCGCTTCTGTTAGTATTTTTCCCCCTGCAGACGCTTGGATAACCATAGCAACAGCATACGGTCAAAATACAGACAGACAGCACCCGTGCAGAAAGACGCTTTCTTTGCCCTGGTTGAAAAGTTGTGAGAGCCCTCGTTGTAATGCATTTAGCGAACAAACTTGCTTGCACTATGCATTGCCAGTACAGCAATACATTTAATTTGTTGTGCGAAGTCTGGAGTAAAATCTGGAGTAACATGGCGGCCGCAGATATCGAAAACACGACCGACTGTCAATCTAGTTTGCGTCAATGCCGTTGCCTCGCATATCGAGGCCATAATCACAAGGCAAGGAGGAGAGGAAAGACAAAGAGAGGAACACATGAACGTCATAAACAGGTCGTAAAAACGGACCGATGGCCACCCTAGCCAACTCTGCTAGTTAGCCTCCGTTACACTCTCCCCCTTAAACCTCACTCCCATCCAGGTCACGGCACCACTGTGACGGAGATCTTCCTGCACCTGTTCGCCCCCCTCGGGGCACGAACCTGCGACCTCGTCAACTACATCAGTTCGGAAATGGGAGGCACAGTACGATACCGCTGAACTGAAGAAGGGAGGGAGGTTTACTGATGTTTGACGTCAGCTCTGCTAGTTAGCCTCTGTTACAACTGCAAGAGGCCAAGAGTGATTGCTTCATCACATTAATCAAGACAGGTTCACCAAAGATGTCATAGGAGAATCCAAATTAGGAATATGGACCAGCTATGGAGGATGCTGTGGAAGTCCTATGCTAAGGTCAACATACTGTGATTCATACAGGTATGAAGATCTAGGCAGCCACCTGAGGATCACCAGTTGGATCCCCCACGCTCAAAGCATCTGGAACCTAGAGAGCTGAGAAGAAAGTGGATAAGGTGGTCAAAGACGGAAAGCGAAGCATCAGCTAGATGTATTGTGGCAGAGTCCAGAATGTTCTCATAGATTCTTGTCTGTGGAACTTGAGGTAGTTGGAGGAGCACCTGAAGTGGCCATCTGGATTAGCCACATGTTAATATGTGAATATAAAAGTAAATATTGAATAAAATAGATATAAAATAGAAAAGAAACATGTTTCAGGCTGGTTTACAGAAGACCGCCGGCCACCATGTGTGGATATTGACTCCGGTGACCAGCAACACGGACGAGGCATCCAGCGTTTTATGTACTGTATGTCTGCATCAGTCCATTTACCAACTAATTTACTCAAAGACGTCTGCAAAAAATGTGAAAGGAATCTTCTGAGATCATAAAGCTCTCCTTACTGAGTGTAGGAGCTAAGATTTTACTGTCAGTTTAGTAAGATGAATGAGAAGCCACATGACAGACAATGGTAAAGGTAGCCCAACAGTAGCCTGGTTGAACCTTGCCAATGTACAGTATATGGGTCTATGCCCTCTATTCTCATCAACAACACAATGGTGCTGTCAAGCATGACAAGAGCAGGCAGATAATTAACAGCTTCCTGAGTCAATCAAGCTGTGGTTCCAGAGTGACAAGTCCACCATCCTCCGCATGGCAGCCACTGATGGCAACCACTGCAAGGAGCAGGCAACCCCCACTGAATGGATTCATCACGACCTTACAACTGTAACAAGATGTGCAGGCATGACAGATCCTGAAGACTCTTGGGGGTTTTGTCATCATGAGTGAGGATGGGTGAGGATGAGTAAGGTAGCCTGATTATCATCGACTTTCAAATCTCTTCGAGACTTGGTCTGACCAAGAGCATAACAATTAAAGTTTCCCAAATGGCATGGCTGACCCGCCTCCCTTGGTTTGCTACTGGTTGACCGGTGTCCAACAAAGTGGGTGGAGTTCTTGATTTTTTGGCAGATCAGAAATTATATTTACATTGCTCTTGGCCTGACTAGAAGCAACGCCGCAGGTGCTACGTCACTACGAGGTTCATGGCCTGGCTATGAGTAAGGCTGACTGAAGGTTGGGAATTTCAAGCCCAGAAAGTCACACAGGATGGTGATGACAGGGGATGGCAGGGGTGATGGCAGGGGAAGCTTACAGCATTAAGCTTATTTCTTGTGTTTTAACAGATAAAGAGTTGCAACCTACTGCATATAATGTATTAGGGGTGGGTATTGGTAAGGGGTTCACGATTCAGTGCGCATCACGATACACATGCCACGATGCGATACTATCACAATGCACTGCAATACATGTATTATAGCGATGCATTGCGATATTTAGTTCATTAATTTTATTTTTCACCTTTGCCAACATTATGCAATAAAAAATATAAATAAAAACTAATATAGCTTATACGTAAAATAGGTTGCAAAAGGCTAACAATTAAGTTTTAAAATAATAATGATGATGATTTAAATCTTGGAAGCACTATCACATCATATCACATGGGGCAGTCATGGGTAAGCAATTAGGGCGTCAAACTTGTGTCCCAAAGGTTGCCGGTTCTACTCCCGTCCCAACCCGCCAGGTTGGTGGGGGGAGTAATTAACCAGTGCTCTCTCCCATCCTCCTCCATGACTGAGGTAGCCTGAGCATGGTACCGTCTGGCCGCACTGCTCCCTTGGGGCGCCATTGGCAGCTGCCCCCTTGTACGGGTGAGGCATAAATGCAATATCGTTGTGTGCCGTGTGCAGTGAACACTTGTGTGCTGTGGAGTGCTGCGTCACAATAGCAATGGGAGTTGGAGTTTCCCAATTGGGCTTTCACTTCACTTCATATCATGTGGTTGATTTCTGCACTAGAGGGTAACAAAACTTTGAAAGGACACATCACAATACTGCGCCCTTGCATCGCGATACAGTATCGTCACTGCGTATCACGATATCGTCTGTGGAAAAAGTCACAGAACAGAGAAACTGCTGGTAAATAAAGACACTTGATGCAAGGTGCACACCTTTTTTGTTACATTTGAAGTTTTCATTTGGTCCAGTAGGCCTACCCTCAAAGTAATTACTGAACACTGAGTAAAGCCCGCACCTTGCTACAATTGGGCCATCGACATTTTCTTCGATGAAACATAATCTGATTTAAGGTTTGCAAAAGCATTGAAATAGTAACGTTCCTGATGAGGCTGTGTTGGAAAAAAAGTGTGCAAGTCCTACTTTCTAGGGGCTGCGTGATATTGCAGCATCCACAATGCAGTGTGGTAACAGTAGCCTAGTCTTACCATCCCTCACACTCATTTTGCAGAGTGGGTCTGGACCTGCATAATTGAGAACCAATTTCAGGTGGGGGGCGTGAACACTGTTGGAGTAGGAAACAATTGGATTTGATTCATCTAATGGCTAACATTTGATCGATTGAAAGAGATGCGGAAAGGTTATCATCACACAGTGATAACTGCGATACATTTCATTGAAAGATGGGTTTGCATCTGGTGTCGCCATGGCAGATCCATAAATAAAAAACTACAAGCTTGTCTTTGTTGAGTAGCATGTCTTGCTGTTATTCCCCATTCTGTGATTGGCCCTGAAACTCAAATGAGCATTTCCGTACACTTAGCTGACTCTTTTATCCAAAGGGACTTTCAGTTATTTTACAGAGCATTAATTACTGTCCCTGAAGCAATGTGGGGTTAGGTCAGGTGCCTTGCTCAAGGGCACCTCAGCTTTGGATGGAGGTGTAGGGAGAGGTAAGGGTGGGATTTGAACCTGTGACCTGCCTAACCATTAGCCCACGGCTACCTGTGACCCTTTTGGTCATGGTTTCCAGGCTGTTGAGCAGGTTACAGGTATATAGAGCAAATCAGCAAATAGCAAATCAGCAAGGGAATTCTCAGGCTGAAAAAGATGCACCAGCTTTAGAGATATACCATATGATCAATCATTGTGATTAAAGTAAATCACAATCTTCGTTTATGATCGCTTAATTACTGAGCCGTGAAGATGCAAAAATTATGGGAGGAGAGAGATCTGGTCCCTATGGGCATGCAAGCCCAATTGTGTAGAGGTGTCTTAGCGGCTACATCACAGCGCACCCCTGCCCAGTCTGCTCTCCATATGTAATGTGGGCCTGGACTGCCCAGGAGGACCTCGGATGCAGTGGCTAAGTGAACCCACCAGGAAGCTGAGCGGGTTAATGAAATTGATGCCAGTAAGAACAGTTCAATGTTGTAGAATGTTAGTATACCTCTCTTCAGACACTTCCAAAACATGCACCACTGAATGAGTTAATAAGCTTGCTCCTGATGCTTTCCGTTCCCTTGGTAGCACATTTGGCTCACATAGCAGCATTTGAGGCCACAGGTTCCCTGCTGGGTTTGGACCGTTACACTTACATTACATACAGTATACAGAAGCATCTTTTAAGCCTATTCTACATCAAGCCAACGGTTGGGTATCGGCGAGCGTTGTGGACAGTCGGTAAGAAGTGGCTCGTTGTGTCTCGTGTGTTTGGGGGAGTTGGAGGACGTTGGTGCCCGTGGATCTGTGTCGGGTAGACTTTCGGCATGTTCAGTTGGGTTGAGAAGCGCGTCGGTGGTCGGGTTCCATACACAGTGAAATAATGAAACAGCGAGAGACAGAGATACGGTGTCTTGATGGATAAATTATGAATGGTAGAGGGACTTTGCCTATAGGCATTGTGTATTTAGAGTAAGGCTACTTGTGAGAAGTAGAGAGTTGACTTTGTGAAAATATTTGGCTAGGCCTACTTAACAGGGCCAGTCGCGAGCACTCAAATGCAGAAGTTTCAACAAAATCCCTCCGGTGCCAGCCCCGGGGGAGTGTCCACGGTGAGTGAAGTCGACCTGGTGTGTTCAGGAAGAAAACTGTGTTCGATGAAGACAGGAACAGACAGACAACTGCCTAATCATAGTTGGAAGTCTGGTGGCGTCGTTCTGGTGTGAAAGAGGCTTTAAATGGGAATGGACGGTGCAATGCAAGCAGGAATGAAGAAAATGGTTGGCGCAGAGAGAAGTGAATGGACAAAGCCAGTAACATTTCAGGCACAAGATAAGGTACCTGTAGTTGAGAGCGCTTGAAAGACAGCAACCTGATTGGCTGAGTCCGATTGACAATTGTGTGGGTAAAAGCCCAGCCAAACATACAGTGCCAGGGGTTCCAGCCATAGGCCTAGCACCAAAATCTGACTCCTATGCAAAACGAGATCACGTGTGCCCCCCGTCATCTAAAATAAAATTCCAGACTCCACTGGGCCCTGTTAACACAATCTCCTTTTTCACCCCACTATACAACACCCCTGACAGCTATGACGCAGGATTATTTTAGCTGGTATTTTGCTTTTTTACCTTTCCTACAGTTGACTGAAGTACACATGGTCTACCTTTAAGACTCCTCTGAAACATTAGCCAATGTTTTAATTATATTCCTCTTGGAAGTACATCATTCTACAATACTAAATAAAACAAACATTTCTGACAGAAGAATACCATTTTCTACACAGACAAATATGGGACTCTAATTTCCTTGTTTTTCAATTATCTGTTCCAATTATTGTCTGCTATTGATGTCACACAAAAGCAAAACATAAGGGGGAAATGCTGAAATGAAAATCACCCAATGAAATGTGAAAAATGTTCCTTGAGCATGCAACTTCTCAATTCTGAACTGTTCACACCATTTACAGTATAAAGGTAACAGCAACATAGTGGTGCACACAAAAATAAGAAAACATTGGAACCACCGTGTTGGTTGTTAAACTAATCTTTGTATACAAGCAAAACTAGTTACACGACAAGATTACCAGACATCCCCTTTTATCTTTGTAGCCTAATAACTATCTAGCCTGATTACCATCGACTTTCAAATCTCTTTGAACCTTGGTCTGACCTAGAGCATAACAATTAACGTTTCCCAAACGGCATGGTTGACCCGCGTCCCTTGATTTGCTACTGGTCGAGACCAGAAAAGGCTGTGCCGAAGTTTAAACCATTTTCTTAGTCCCAATAGAATGTCTCTTCTTAAACCATATCACTGCCTTGAACACACCTCTTTCCAGGGTCGTTGGAGCTGTGCAAAGTTCCTGATTTCTCCAGAGCTCAGAAACGATATTTGTATTGCTCCTGGCCTGACTAGAATCAACGCTGAAGGTGTTGCATCACTGGGACGGTGCGGCTTGGCCTATCTTAATACCCATGTTGAGGGCCTCAGATTTCCTTGCTTAAATCCTCCCTGTGTATGGATAACAATATAATTATCATTCCAGTAAACTAGTTAATAATATAGAAAGTAACTCACAGGTACCTCACATACCTTCTGAAGTGTGGCTGCTATAATCATTCAGGTTCTCACACATTTCGGAACACACAGTCTGTTTTACTTAAGCTTAATTTTAGTTTGCACTGTAGCAGTGTAGTGAAGGTGAAGAGAAATCACACCCACCCAGCTTCAAAGGCAGATCTCTGGGGTACAGAGTATATGAAGCCACCCCGACCTGCACCAAAGAGCCAGGCTTGTTAGCATGGCGATCCAGAGCACAGACACCACCCTAGTGATGGTCAATCCATCACAGTGGGCCATTAAAAATATAGGCTTCATATGAATGTCAGCTATAAATGATGTCCATTATTATAATAATAGGTGACCAAAGCACAGCTGCCTCCAAGAAAGTGTATATCCCCAGTCAAAGACTGAGTGATCTGACAAAAAACAACATTTCAACTAAAAATTGGTGGACTTTTATGATATTATGATGGAATTACATGATTTATGACAATTTGATGCCTCCACAGCCACCTTGAAAGTCTGCCTTCTTCAGAATGAATGTACTTTTTATAAACCATTAGTATACACTGTGCAATGATATTTGATCAAAATCTGTCAATCCATTCAAAAGTTCTCACCCAAACAAAACACTGTGACAGACAGATGTATGGCCGGCCAGATGACGAGACGACAGTATGCAACTTCATTTCACCATACCACCAAGACAAATTTCATGAACTCATGAATTCTTAGTATTCTTAGAATTGTAATATCTTATTTCTTACCCTCATCTCATCTCAGATTTCAGATCTGTTGATGTGGATATCTGAGCAAAAGACCTTATCTGCCTCTGTGTCTGTAAAGTGAAATATGGAATGGTTTAATTTGTTGTGTTAACATAGCTGCACACAACACAGTGTGCACAGCCGTTGAATCAGATATCAATTGTCAGGGGTTTAGATATCAATGAAGCCCAAGACTGCATCTTGACAGCCGAGGAAAAGGCCATGTTAGTGGCTCTGACACTGGGCCTGGCATTTAGCAAAAACGCTGGATGATTTTCAAAACCTCAGGATCTGCCAAAGGAACTCACTTTATGCCAAACTAGACACTGGTGCAGTATCGTACGCTGCCTGAGAGAGAGAGAGAGAGAGAGAGAGAGAGAGAGAGAGAGAGAGAGAGAGAGAGAGAGAGAGAGAGAGAGAGAGAGAGAGAGAGAGAGAGAGAGAAAGAGAGAAAGATCGCAGTGAAACGGGTACTGCCTATACAATCAGCCCACAGCCATCAGCCATATTTCACATATTTGAGATTTTAGTGCAGTACTCTCTCTGCTCTTATACACATCAGCCCTGAATCCCAACCCATCTCAGACATAAACAGTAGCAAACGAAAAAACAAGTTTTAGGGAAAAATATGAATGAAATGCCATATCTGTGGAAGCATATCCAGATATATATAAGGGGATATATAAACTCCCTTGAAAGACAGGAATATTAGGCTGTGTCGAAACATTCAACATTATTTCAGTTTTACAGACATAACTGGTCATGTAGAAAAGCCTTCAGGTAAACAACACAAAACACTTTACAGTAGAGTTCAAACACAGCAAACAATGTCATCTCTCATACAAACACAGTTTAAGCCTACCGGAATGAGTACCGCTTCCTTGGACATTACCTACGTAGATCTGTTTATAATTCAACCTCCTCCTTCCCTCCCCACATTCTCTTAACTCTGACCTTCACTCCCTTTCTTACTCCATTTCTTCTTTCATCCTGCCGTTCGTTGTCTCACTTCCTTGCGGCCTCCTGAATCTGCTTTACTGCAGCATTTTTGCATCACATTACACCACTCATCATCTGCACACCATCAAGATTTATACTACTTAACCAACCAACCACACACACACAGAAACACACAGACAGACCACAGCAAACAGCCAGTGTGTATTGTCTGACGACTCTTATTGTGCTGTGTGATACCTCCATGAGAATTCCTGTCATGGGTATCTCTCAAAACCTTTCAGCCTGATATACTGTGGTGCTCTGTATTCCTCCTCAAAGTTGTTGCGGTTTATGTCCTCTTTCGTAATTACAGATTTGTATAAAGTGTTACACTACAGTATGGTACCGTTAACACTTTTATCCAAAGTAAGCCACAGTAACACATTTAGGCACAGGGTATAGGTTTACAGTCCCTGGAGCAATATGGGATTTGGTACCTTGCTGAAGAGCACTTCAGGTATGGATGAAGGCGTAGGGCGACCAGCCACTCTTCTTAATGGGAAGGGTGAGACCTACCTCTGATCTCTAATGAGCTCTGAAGGGTACAGCTATGAATTGTACAGCTTGTCCTCTTGCAGCTCATTGTTATTAATGCTATGTAGAATATTGTCAAGCCCAAGCCCAATTTTCAGTATTGTTACTGTTTTTAAATTTGACATGTGTATGCAAATTAATACGAGGGCCCATCCTGCATATTCAGGTGTTATCTTGGACTCCTTCTCATGATGAGGGACACACAGTTCTGGATTTCTCATTGTTTCGTTTTCTATTGCATGATAAACTCACAACAGCTATGGGCAACTTGTCTTCTCTGTAAATTTGAAGGAATGGGGAATCTTGTAGGCTATGGGCCATTTGATGTAGGGCCACTGATTCCATTACATGTTTTTCCAGCTAATAGTCTTGCCAGTGGCTATGGTATATGCAAATGTCTGAATATACCAGGGGTGGGGTGTTTTACGGCCCTTGAGGGCGTTTTACCCGGCCCGATATAATTTCAATGTATGCAGCTTCACATGAAATATGAGATATTTTGTAAAGGAATCATAGAAATTATATTTTCAATACAGTTAAGATATATTCAGGGGACCTAGAGAAGGTGGGTCTGTTTTAAAAGGCGGGTTGGCTTCAATATAAACCTAAAGTGCAGGGGGAAATCCTGGTTTGCGTTCATAGTACGGCCCTCTGAGGACTTCTACGGCCCTTGGAGGAATTTGAAGTGGCCCCTCCGAATGAAAAAGTTTCCCCAGCCATGGTATATACCATAGCCACTATGCTGGCTGGCGTCTTACTATAGGGCTACTAGTAGGCCTATCTAACTATTGTTCCAGAGGTGGTATAGAAGTTTCCAGTTTCAGTCAACAGCACATCAGTAGGTCTAATCACAGAATCGAGAAAACAGCATAATTACAAAATATTTTCATTGAGGTAAAAACTTCTGTATTTTCTCCAAATGTTTGATGAATAAGTGATTGGAAAAAAAATATCATAAATATTTTTCAAATTTGCGCAAGCGACTAAGCCCAATTCAGACAAAACAGCCAAAACCTGCGTGCAAGGTCAAGTGCGAAAGAGAATCGTGGGTGAAGTCACCCTACCACACTCGCTGCCATGGGGCAGTTTCGCACACCTTGATACCAAATGTTTACACCCGGAAAGAACACGACGGAGACGCGGGAGGTCAATAGGCCATTTCTGCTGAGAAAGCAAGAGTAGCAAGAGGAGTAGGCTAACCAACCAACGGCATTTCCAGACATCGCCTTGATAACGCGGGTGTGTGCTTGGCATGTCCGGAACAAGTTTTCGACTTCTTACATCCTACAGTGACTAAAGCCTTGTGCAAAATAAAATTCTGCAAAACGATGACCTACTTCTCCCAGCCGAACCGAACTGCTGGACATAGGCTACCCTGGTATTAAAATGCAGTGACTCGGTAGGTGAAGCGAAACTGTAAAGTGCTTGTGCTCTGGCAAGTTGGTGTGTGTTGGTGTTCTTGACGAGCGCGAAAGGCGGAGTAAATAAGCCTGTATTAGCGTATTTGGAGGTTATCAGACACCTCCTGACAGCCTCTCATCGCAACGACGGAATGGCTGGCATGCCATATTAAGCATGCCAACTATTTTGCCAAATCAACGCGGGGACATGGTCAAACATAACGACCTTAACCTGAGGTGAGAATGCACCGTCGCCTGTTTGTTGGTCCGGAGATCTCACGTGCACAACGTTAGCAGGAACTAGATTTCCCCGAGACCGCTAAATGGCAGGCAGGCAAAGCGAGGCATGCGATCCCAGCAGTGACCGACTGCGCGAAGCTTGCTCCCCAATTATCGACAGTAGCCAACTCCCGCTACTTGTCGAACGTTTCGAAATCGATAGGTTGCGCTACGTCAGGTACAGGATAGAAAGTAATCTATTTTACATCCTGATTTTACAACACGATACATTAAAACAACACTACAAAGTCCAGCGTCTGAGCTCGAGTGGATTACATAGCACCCCTTTAATATGGACCAAGGCCTTTTCGCTGTCTGCGTTTTAACCACAATAAAACAGGACGACCAAAATCAGCCGCTTAAAATTAAAATGGCCAGAAAGCTAAATTTGGTCACCTTGAGGACCCATCAAGTCAAAGTCTACATGATGGTGGCTTTAGCACAGTGAAGAGTACCATATTTCAACCTATTAAGAAAACTCTTAATTGTGCAAAAACTCATCTGGCCTTTGAAGCAGTTTGGAGAATAGGCTACTGCCACTGCGCGTAAAATGGAGAATTATGCCACTGCGTTTCTATGAAGCCCAGTGGCCAAATGCATCAGCCAAACCCCGTCGTTACAGTCATCCAAGCCCATATGACAGGTTGAATGTGGGATGCCACGATGTGTGATGCATACAGACACGTTGAAAATATTCCACATTCGGTAGGCTACTCAACAAGCGCATCCATCTCGCCTTCCGTTTCTCCAGTATTTCATTTGTGTTTATTCAAATGGAGCTGTACATTTGTGAGTAATATAGTTCACCTCTGACACGTTTTGGCTACCCTGAAATTTGAGTAGAAGTGCCCTCAATAGTTGTTGGTTATTGTGTAACCCCCCTTCCAATACATGTAAACACATTGTTGCAGTCGCGGCATGCTGAGTTTATTGTAGCCTACTCCTACGGACGTGTAGAAGTTTAAAGAGTTGACAGTCGTCCTCCATGGCGTTGTGCATTGCCCCCTCTAATGCCCCCCTCGCTCGCCAGTAGCGCCTTTGTTATTGGTAATCGCATGGTATTGCGCCGCCTTACCTTGCGACCCAGCGAATTCCCTCAGGGTTTCCAAGTGAGCTCGAATCGCCAACAGAAGATGGTGAATTCGAAGTAGTGACTTTTCGGCTCGTTGTATAGTGTGGGCTTCAAGTGTATTCAATCCGGTGTGAAATTTTGGGGGTTTCTCCTCTCGATCTTCCCTCTTCGCCAGTTTTCAGACCGCAGCAGCTGGAGAGGGAAAATCGCGGACCCTGGGTCCTAAAGCCGACTTGGTCCCGGCTACAGGTGAATAAATGCAGGTTCAGCTCGCTCGGACACAGGACGACTTCGAAGGGGAATTGTCAATTGCCTTGAGATGATACTTATTGTCACTGTCTACTAGTCGTTAAATCCAACTAGTGGCATTATTTTGCATATTGGTGCGTAAATGTGCAAGCGATTTGGTTAAATGTGATAGGCTGTCATGCAGCCTATTAAATAGGCCTAGGCCTACTCAACACTCCAATATGTAAAAATAAAAGTAACAAAACTTCACTGAAGACATTTTACATGCCAAAGTAGACAGTGTAGTTATACACCTATGTCCATGGACAAATATAATCACTGTAGTAAAAAATCATTAACAAACGTATAGATTATAGTTTTCAATGACACACCACCTCACATAATTCCCATGATTCCCCCATACTCTGAACGTCTAAACGTCACATTAAAAATGAAGTAAATGGGAGCATCGGTGTTGCGGTTTTCCTTTTTTCATTCCCCCATACTCTGGAAAATGCCTTTTCAGTTGGACATGACAAAAAGACAAGGCATCTGAAGAGTCTGGTGGATCAGATTTCTTGTGCGTTAGGCATTGATGGAGAAATGTATTCAGAATGCAGATTTACCTGGCTCCAGTCAGGGAATAAAGTGGCCCAGGAGGGAAAAAAAGGATCCCCAAACAAAATGTAGCCATACCTTATGTTTTTATATTGTTAATTTTGCACACATACAGTTCAAGCACAATCCACACAAGCCTATAACACACAACACACATAAAAATACCTTTACTAAATTAGTCTCATAATCTTGCTACACCTTTATGCTTCCATGTTGTCAACAAAAAGGGTTTTTGTCCACCAAACCAAGATTGTTCCACAGCGGTGTATGAGCAGACAGTAGGAGATTGGGGGAACATTGGGGATTTTACTTTACATCAGAGGTGGGCAAACTCAGGCCCGGGGGCCACATGTTGCCCGCTGAGCAATTTCATCTTCCCAACAGAGCCTTTTCTTGCTTTTCAAGTAAGACAACGTTTAAATACAAAGTGATACTCTCACCAAACGTCCTTAAAATGGCTACTCACGACAGGGGTCCTGTGGGTTTGAGATTAACCAGGTCCATACAGTAGACTACTACATTCATCTGAATGCATTTCATTACAGTGTGTAGGAATGAAATAGCCAACAAGGAATAGCAGCACATTATTTCTTACAAGAAAATGCCTGCAATGCCTGATGCTTCGCTATATTCTAAAGCCAATGGGGCAAATGAGCCAGAACAATTGTACCTCTGCCTTTCATGGATACACTATGCTACCTGGTACATGACGCCCTTTAGTGGGTGGGAAAGTTCAGTTTGTCTTGGTTTCTTACCTACCTGTAGCTGTGTCCTGTTGGCCTAATCTGACCATGGCTCCAGCAATATAATCTGCACTACCAACCCTGTGTCTGGCGAATGCTGTGTCTATTTTGGCACAATCAAATGGCAACTGTTTTAGCCATATGTCTCGTGTCTAAAAGTCTTGGTTTTATCACTTTCTCTTTTTTTGCCTGTTGGAGGGACGACATTTGCCTGGTTAACACCAGACCTAATCACAAGTGAGATTAGGTCTGGGGAGTTGCCTATTGTAAATTCCGTATGTGGCCGGAATACTTGGCTATTATGACACACTGCCCTGCTCTCTGATTGGGCAGAGAAACTGTTAAGGTCGGAATGCTTGGCCATTATGACACAGATCCCATGATCTTGTACGTTATGAGTCATCCTCGCCATACTGTCTTTCAGATCGAAACGATTGTGTAGAACTAAAGGCAGTATGGGAGTTCCCAGGCTAGGACGACATTGCTCTATGCCAACTTTAAGATGGAAAGCCTCATAAGCCATATCCAACTGAAATGCACTAGTGGGAAGGTGCCCTGCTCTCTCTCATGGAGTCTTCAATGGCATAGCACCATACACTCACCGGCCACTTCATTAGGAACACCTCTCTAATGCTGGGTTGGACCCCATTTTCCCCTCATAACTGCCTGAACTGCCTGCAACTGTACTTGGGTAGGCTGTGGCATTCCAACAAAGATGAATTGGTACAAATTGGCCCAAATTGTGCTAAAAAATATCCTTATGCCATTATCTCCACCCTAAAATGTTGATGTAAGGCAGGGTTGACCCATGTTTTCATGTTGTTGACGCCAAATTCTGACCATTCCACCTGAGCGTTGCAGTAGATATCAAGACTCATCAGACCAGGCAACATTTTTCCGATCTTCTAGCGTTGCTTTTGGTGAGCCTGTCCAAATTGTTGCCTCATTTTCCTATTTTTAGCTGACAGGAGTGGCACCAAATGTGGTTTTCTGCTGCTGTAGCCCATTTGCCTCAAGATTTGATGGGCTGTGTAATCAGATATTGTCTTATGCATACCTTGGTTGTAATGAGTGGTTATTTGCCTTTGTATCTGCTCAAACCAGTCTGGCCATTCTCTTCTGACCTCTGCCATCAACAAGGCATTTTTGCCCACAGAATCGCTGTTCACTGCATTTTTTTTCTTTTTCGTATTATTCTTTGTAAACCATAGAGATGATTGTTTGTGAATATCCTAGTAGATCAGTCTTTTCTGAAATACTGAAATCAAGCCCTTTCGGCCCCAACATCCATGCCATGTTCCAAGTCATTTCAATAACCTTTCTTCCCCATTATGATGCTCGGTTTATACTGCATCAGATCATCTCGACCATGTCTACATGCACAAATGCATTGAATTGCCACCATGTGATTTGCTGATCAGAAATTTGCCTCAATGAACAGTTGTAACAGGTGTTCCTAATAGTGATGTAGCCTACCATACATGTGACTCTAAATAGGGATGTCAAACTCAGGCCTGGGGGTCAAATTTGACCCGCAGAGTCTTTTTTTTTGGCCTGCAAGATCATTTCAAATGTGTAGCCTATTACAGTTGGCCCACATGCACATTAGTATATTGTAATATGACTTCATGTACAGTATGCCTCACATGCTCATACAAGTGCATCAGTGATATCTCCCACTCCCACTCATACAGTATATCACGAAAGTGAATACACCCCTCACAGTTTTGCAGATTTTTGAGTATATCTTTTCATAGGAAAGCATTACAGAAATGTAACTTTGACACAATGATTAGTGACCTTTTAACAACATATTTAACCGCTTACATTTCTTGTTCACTCAGAAAAAAAACAAAATACAGCCATTAATGTTTGAACATGTACTCACAAAAGTGAGTACACCCCAGATTAAAATCCGGTAGAGAAGGGGCTATGTTGGCTCGAATCGTCTCGAAATGAAAAGGGATGACAAGGGAGGTCATCAGTGTGCGTTTCAACCTTTCTTTGCATTGAACTTTTACATTTTGAGTCTGCATCTGGCTTAAATAGATTGGTGTGAGATTTGAATGCAATCCTATGGAGAATATCATGATCTGCTTCAGTAGTCACAGTGCATGTTGACATGTATGTTTCTTTTAGGTGTATTTCAGATTGCCAATGTTGACAGCATTCATGCATCCCCAAACCATGTCAGTCCCACTACCATGCTTGGCTTATGAGAGGATACACCTTTTTTGTAAAACTCACTTGTTTACCACCACACATGCTTGACACCATCTAAAGCAAATTTGTTTATCTTGGTCTCAAGAGAGATGAACAGACCAAGGATATGGATCACTGGAACCATGTTGTGTGATCTGAAGAGACCAAGATAAACAAATTTGCTTTAGATGGTGTCAAGCATGTGTGGTGGTAAACAAGTGAGTTTTACAAAAAAGGTGTATCCTCTCGTAAGCCAAGCATGGTAGTGGGACTGACATGGTTTGGGGATGCATGAATGCTGTCAACATTGGCAATCTGAAATACACCTAAAAGAAACATGCATGTCAACATGCACTGTGACTACTGAAGCAAATCATGATATTCTCCATAGGATTGCATTCAAATCTCACACCAATCTATTTAAGCCAGATGCAGACTCAAAATGTAAAAGTTCAATGCAAAGAAAGGTTGAATCGCACACTGATGACCTCCCTTGTCATCCCTTTTCATTTCGTTTCATTTCGAGACGATTCGAGCCAACATAGCCCCTTCTCTACCGGATTTTAATCTGGGGTGTACTCACTTTTGTGAGTACATTTTCAAACATTAATGGCTGTATTTTGCTTTTTTCTGAGTGAACAAGAAATTTAAGTGGTTAAATATGTTGTTAAAAGGTCACTAATCATTGTGTCAAAGTTACATTTCTGTAATGCTTTCCTATGAAAAGATATACTCAAAAATCTGCAAAACTGTGAGGGGTGTATTCACTTTCGTGATATACTGTATACAACATACTGTACAGAAATATTTGAACTACAATACATGCTGGGATTGAGTGTTTCAGATTTGAGAATTTGAGTATTTTTGGCATGTGTGTGCATGCACAATTTAAATTTTTTGAAAATTGAGCTCGGCCCACAGATTTAGATTTTGACCCCCTCTGATTTTGAGTTTGACACCCCTGGTTTAGAGTAGGCTAATACACATAATGCATGGATATACAGTATAATACACATACAGGTAATACACAAATGAAAAATATTGCAAGACAGATTAAATCTATGCAGCATGCATTTGTGTTACATTACATTTACGTTTGACCAAAGCGACTTACAAGGAGGACATTCAAGTAAGTACAGAGTGCAGTGCAGAGTACAGCAGTATCCAAGTGTGTGTGTGTGTGTGTGTGTTACTGTGTACCTGGTTTATATACTTCTAGGTGGTCTGTCTGTCGGTATCATGAGTTCAAGTTTGTGCTCTATGCCTATACTGTAGCCTATATATTAATCTGTCATGCAATGTAGGCCTATACGTTCATTTGTGTATGCTGCTGACACCTTAATTTTTATTTTGGGGACAAAGTTACTGTACACACACGTGCCATTGAGGTGGATCAAACATGTTGCCTAAAGGCTCAGTTATGCTTCCTACTTGTGCCACAGAGTGAGCTTGACGCAGCCATGATGCAGTTAATTCTTGTTTATGCCCTGTTTTGAAGCACGGTCTGCGCGATGTCATTCCACGCTGAAACTGCCTTCAATACAAAGAGTAAACTAGACGTGTCGGTTGTTTTTTAGCATCACAGACTCGACGAGAATGAAAATGAAACATTAAATCTTTATATCACGTGCATGTTTGATCGCACTGGCAGCCACAGTAGTAGTTTGGAACAAAGAAGTGGCTCATTTGTCGAGGACGAAGCGGAATGTTTCCTCGACCTCGGAACCACTGTTCAACTGTCCAAATAACTTCAGCGTCGTAACTTGCAAGCGCATGTGTTGTCTTCGGTTCGTGTAAATAAATCAAACAACAAAGCACGGGCAACTTATTTAATGAAGAGCTCACAGTCCGTAGACCGACGAAGGTTAGAACAAGGAAGTAGCGCTTGTTCTCGACTCGAGGACAGAGCAGGCTGGTCGAGAGGACCAATCAGAGACCTATTTTCGCCCTTTCACGCCGTCGCTCCCTGCGTCGAGACACAATTTTGGGGAGGTGCCCCAGAGTACCTGCGTGATGGGGGGGGCTTCACTACGTTAACTGCGCGGCTCACTGCATCATGATGCAGTGACGCTGATCTCGAGGCATAAACTACCCTTAACTATAGGCCTACAACCATTTAACTAACCTAGCTGAGGAAAAAAGTGCAATAGATGTTAACATTAGTGAGAGTATTATCCTGCATCAGGACAAGTGATGATATTTGAAGGCTCAGTTCCAAATGTAATGATTGGCTGGATCTACATTAGGCTAGAGCAAGACATTAGAGCTAATTGAAGTTGGGTTGTCATGTAGCCTAGAATGCTGGTGTCTTTTTTGGAACACTGGATAGGCCTACCGGTATCTCTATTCAATCACTAAAATATGGCCTAGGCTACTGAAAATATAGCCCAAGGTTGTGTTAGGACAAGGAGCCCTGGACCACAACACCACTGCCTTGGCCGTACCATGTGACCGAACAAACTGTAAGTATGGGCCTATATTTCTTCATCTGTATTTTGTTGAATGACGTGCTTCTTGTGGTCCGCTACTAGCACGTGCACGCCTCGATACGCTACTCAATTGAGTTGCCACTTGCCACCACCAGCGATGCTGACCTCTCAACATGTCGTCCGTTAGCGGTCCAATAAGCTGGGGCAGCCGCCTGCGTCGAGCCTGGTTAAATTAGTTCGACAAAGGGTTACTGGCTACATTTTGTTGCCTTCCTCAGCGTAGGCAACATTTCATCGCTACATTGTATATGTCATCGTTCTATGCCACGCACATAGAACCAAAATGTTGCACCGTCTAGCAGAGCAAGCCGTATCGATACCTAGTTGTAGGCTATGGCACGCGATGCAAATAGCATTTAATATTATCTGTGATGAGTGAATATATTAGCAAACATTAAACAACATCGATACTATAGAGTTTCACTGGATATCAGTTTAAAATATTGCATTGGTAAAGAAAGACTCCCAAGACAGCCTCGACACACGAGACCAACTGTCTAACACAATGTAGGGAATCACCTACTACAGTGGGAGTGCTGTTTATGTGTCTGTCCCCTTCGGATGTTGTCATGTTTACTAACCCTAAATTAATCCGATAATACCATATTGTTTCCACCCATCCTTTATATTGTGATGGTTTTACAGTACATGGCCACAAGGTTCCATAGTGTAGCGGTTATCACGTCTGCTTTACACGCAGAAGGTCCTGGGTTCGAGCCCCAGTGGAACCAAAGTTTTTTTTCCACCACTTTCAGGTCAACATGTCGATGGATGTCCAGATTCATTTAATGGGATAATTATTGTAATAGACTAACATCAGACAAGCACAACGAAATGCTGAAATAGGCAGGACTAGACAACACGACGCCATCATTGTCATTGCTGCAGAGTAAGTTTCATTTACATATATATGTTTAGCAACTTGGGTTTAGCCTACCCCTGTTACTGAGACAAAGTAATGGAATGCAATGTGAAAGAACAGGAGCCAGTTTAGATTCCGAGATTTGTGCACTGAATGGAGAATATGAAATTGTGTAGCGCTGTCGTTCGATATCACCCTGTGATGGAGCGCCATCTGCTGGTGATCTGCGGAATATTTTCTCAAACTGGTTTTATTTGCGAAAAGTGTGGCCGTCTTTAGACGAAGAGGATGAAAGCAGAGACCTGTGTAGATTATTTGTTCTCAGATAACCTATCACTATCGAAAGACTGGAAGGGAACTCATCGGAAATATGACCATCATTGTCAGAGTTTGCATTGTTCTACAAAATGCAGATTAACCAAGATAATACAGCACTGCGCCAACTGGGATTCATGGCTATTAAAAGTTTTATGTTACATTATACCATTATTGTATAATCGTGCGAGACGTGATGGACGGGGTTTGCATCGCGGTTCATTTGCCAGGCTTTTATCTACTCGACCCCCTATGCTCTTATTCTGATTTCAATATTTACAACCCCGGATGTAGTTACAGTCAAACAAGTAGTGTTTCCGTGTCAACAACTCCGCTCTCTCGAGAAGCTTTGTAAAACATGGCGAACTTAGCTGCTGCCGCTGCTGCTGCAGCCGTCGCTGCAGCTAGAGATCCCGCCGTAGACCGTTCGTTGCGTTCAGTTTTTGGTGAGTTTGTGCGACGATGATAGTGCTAGATCACATTTACAAGGGAAGACCATTGTGTGGAATGTTTTTGTTGGGTAATGCAAGTGGCTAGTCAGGCCACTAATCACAGAGCCACCAACTTCACCTCGTTTACTGCATCGCCATGGTTTGATTATTTGGTTGTTTGTATAACACAGCCCTCTCCTGACTGTTTAATAATAATGCGTCTTCTTTCACAATGCTAGTTACACCAATCCTACATTCCTGCTCGGCCCCTACTCAAATGCAAAGAGGATAACATCTGGCCCGAGTGCCAGTTACCAAGGGGTAGCCTCCCCTGTGTACTAACAAGTCTCTGATTAAAGTTGGGCATTTGTAAATGTCACACTAGTCGGATACCATTTTCGTTGTGTGGCACGTATGGCAAAACGACTGTCGCCAGAAACCGTCTGTCTGTCATCTGTGTCATTGCTTACTTTGAAATCTTCATGTCATTCGCTAGTGGGAAATATCCCCTACGAGGCCACTGAAGAACAACTGAAGGATATTTTCTCCGAAGTGGGTCTCGTCGTGAGCTTCAGGTAAGTGTCGTAAATCGTAATGCTTACCGTAATTCCAATGTCTGGCATGGGGCATCATGGCTGAGTAAGATATTAGATGTCTGGGAAATTTAGAAGTCTTATTTTGGAATGCACTGTGTATGGAACACACCATTGCATAATACCTTTTGCAGAATGTAGTGGAAAAGTAACTCGTTTTTTTTTTTTGACGTGATTGCTTTTTGGCTGTAGCTGCTGCAGTATTCACAAGTCAACATACCCTCTGATGACCTTGTCTCATCGTTGCACCATAAGTGCAAGTCCAGGGCACAGGACATTGATTGATTGTCTGTCTGTCTGTGGTCAATACAGAACTGCCAAAAGACTAGCAGAGTATTGTTTAATCTCTGCCATCATAGGCACGTTGTCCATCTGTAGACAGAGGTGCCATATATATCCATAGAAAATTCGGGAACGAAGTATTAACTGCATGGTGTCTCTCACAACTCTACTGTGAATTGCCTGAGTATTTGTTTGGATCTGTGTATCTTTTCATGGACTGCGATCCAAATAAAAGTATGTATAATGTGTGTGTTTGTTTGTGTGAACAGGTTGGTGTATGACAGAGAGACGGGCAAGCCAAAAGGATATGGCTTCTGCGAGTATCAGGACCAGGAGACGGCCCTCAGTGCCATGCGGAACCTGAACGGGAGAGAGTTCAGCGGCAGAGCTCTGCGAGTGGACAATGCAGCCAGTGAGAAGAACAAAGAGGAGCTGAAAAGTAAGTGTCTGCTGAGCTGCCCTTCGGTTGGTTCCGGCTGTGGACACATTTACTACAGTTAGAGTGGTGTGGAAACAATGTTATTGCAATATTGTATTTTATCCATAGTAGCTGGTGTGAAGATCATAGGTGCAGGAAAGGGGGATGCACTTGCATCCCTACTTTTGGGTTCCCTAAATGAGGCTTTCTCAAATGTTACTGCAGACAAATGAGTGGAGTGCAGCAGCAGTAATATGGCAAACAAATAAAGAATGGAGGAAAAAAATGCACCGTCACCTTAAAATTCGTCCCAGCGCCCTGAAGATGATCTGTGTCTTAAACATCAGCATAAAATGATTCATGGCAAAATCATATTTATGTTATGCAATCTGTGTTCATAACTAAGGAATGACGTTTTGTGGGTAACTGTTATACATTTGGTGTAGCTTTTAATAGACGAAGTGACCCATCTAAATGATTAAGCCACATTTTACAGCTTGAGCCTTTGAAGTCCAGCCCATTGCTCTTGTCCCCCTCAGGTTTGGGAACGGGCGCCCCCATCATCGAGTCACCGTACGGTGACAACGTGGCCCCTGAGGAAGCTCCAGAGTCCATCAGCCGTGCAGTGGCCAGCTTGCCCCCTGAGCAGATGTTTGAACTCATGAAACAGATGAAGGTTTGTCAGGAAGAGAGAGGAGTGACGCTCACTTTGCTCACTTCCACCAGTATACGTCAAATTCCTGTTTTTCCAACTTAACCATGCTTGCATAAAGCCTTAAAATCTCTAGACACACAATATAGCATTTGTGGCCTTTGGCAATCCCAGACCTGGAGGAGAGAAGCTCACTCTGCTCACGATCAGTAATGAAAGCATACAGACCAAATATGCACGACTGTGGCTTATTTATGATGTGCCATTACTTGCTTGAGCTCATAGGAATAGATGGTGCGCCAAGAGACCGTGGCCCTCATTTATCAAAGCAGTGTATGACGAGAATCATACGTACGTCGTGCGTACGTTCTTTTTCTACGACCAGTTGGCATTTATCAAATCTCATCGTAAGCGCAGGAAAGATGAAATCCTACGACTGCTCTCAGACGGTGTACGCCGTTTTCAAGTTGGACTTGAGATGACTATGATCACCAACTTGAGCAGCAGTTGTAGCGCAACAACTCATTACCATAAATATGTGGCCTACATAATTAAAACATGTTTTTACATTGTATATTTTGGCTATAAGCCAACGTCTACCTGTTTGAATTGGTGCACCCTTCCTAGTGTTGCGTTAATTTGGCATATAGGTCGTATTGGTCGTATATAGGGTGTATTGGAATGTGCCTTCAGTCGTGGGATCAATGACCGACATCCCTTCTTTTTAACAGCTGGGAGTTCATGCGCACATCAATCAATACATAGCCTACAGTAATAATCTCCCGGTTGAGTTTCGACGTTTGATCGCACACAACTACTATCCGAATATAGGCCTACTACACCAGACACGTGTGTCCGATAACACTTTAGTCGTCCATAGGTGGTAAAAGAGCTATCCCCTCGAATGACTGGAGCGCAGGAGAGCAGGGCGCACATGAGCGCGAGAAGGACAGCGCACTGGACATGTAAAACTCTCCTTCCCCAACATATGGTTTGGGCACTGTTTGTTGGCCAGTTTCACGTAGGACCCTTTTCTTGACCTCGTTTACAAAAAAGGTTTATTGTCATACATTAAAAAATATACATATATATTCATTAAAAATATCTTCACTATGTCTACTGTAGTCAATCATTGTAACCAGTGTTTCCCATACATTGAGGAAACTATGGCGGCCCGCCATAGTTTAAATTTGGCCGCCATAGTTTACGAAAATGTTTAAAAAAAAAAAAAAAAAATTTTTTTTTTTTTTTTTTACTTTTTTTTTTTTTTTAACGATTTCCGTTTTTGTTAAAAACGATTTGAATTACGATTTCCTTCGCATTTTCCTCCTGGAGTAAATACATCCTAAAGAGAAAACCACAAGTGCTTGCAAGACAGAGGGATCAAAAGCCTAGTCAAGTTGTTGTAGTTAACTTGGGTTTGGGAGCAATATAAAAAACCTTCAGAGAAGGGACAGTTGGGATGAGTTTACTAAGACTCCCCAGGCTTTGTTTTACAGTTGTAATGAGTTAGGTGACAGGCCTTCATTGACACAGCAGTGGAGACATCGGGCTGCATATAGAAATGAATGTGTAATGAATGTGAATATAGACATAAATGTGTAATGTGTTTTTCAGCCCTTTTAATGGAAGGAATTTTGAAAAACTGGCCCTGTGACCACCCCTCATGTAGAATGTGTGTACGCCTATGTGTGTGGGGGAAAAGGCATAGCCTACCCTCTTAGACCCTTTTTCTCTATGCGTTAACAATTTCACAGTGCTCTTAAATTCTTATCTCTGCTCCTATTTTGTTTTATTATTGTTTTCATTATATGCATGAGGGACGAATGAAACTGTGTTGTAAACAGAAATGATTCACTGTACTGCATTTTTTGACAATGACAATGTACTACTATTATACATGTCATGGGTAAAATCTTATGTAGCCTTATTTCTCAAAATATAAATGGCTGAAATGTAGGCCCAGGCCAATAGTTTCTCCATGCGCCAATGTCATACTGTACTCATTGTTTTGCATTTACGCTGTGTGAATACACCCCCCCCCCCAAAAAAAAAAGGCCCGCGTGAGAAGACCCCCCCCCACCCCCCNGGGAAAAAAAATCCCTGCTGCCCCCATAGTTTCCAAAATTTATGTGGGAAACACTGATTGTAACCATAATTATTTGGAAATCAATCTCTACCCCTTCCATATTGAGAACCGAAACACTGTTGACTACTGCTGTTGATTATTTCCACGTGTTATTTTGTTGTCTACCTCGCGTAAAGCCCAATTTCAAGCTGTCAATCAACCAGAAACGTGGATGTTTTAGCTGGTTTGCGTCTCTCCATGTCGCAAATTCAGGGGTGCAGTCTCCTTCCCGCCGTTTTAGAGAAGGTGTGATTATTCTAATTACGATGGTTTTCAGACGCTGGATTTATCAACAGCCGCTCGCTCTTACGTTGAGATTGGAGAGGTACACATGTTTAGTAAATCTCGCGTGAGCCTCGTCGTATGATGAGATTTGCGCTCTTTTCTGCGATGGTTTCTACGCAAGTTTGATAAATGAGGGCCATTGTGTTTCTTGCTCCAGATCAATCTGGAGTTCCTGCTTATCCAACCTGAAAACACAATTGTAAAACCATTCTTTAACATCAATAGCTCTGTTCTGTATAATTCCTGCTTTTTGGATCCTTGCCAAGCACAGCCCTGATTACTGCTTTAATCCAATCCTAGTCAATTTTTCAGTTTGGAGCAGACTTCACTCATAAATGCTTTGATGTGAGGGTGCTGACCCTAATGCTGGCCCTAATGTTTTTTTTAACTGAAATGTAATCAATCCTGGTGCCAACACCACCTGTTAGTTTGTACCATACACTACATGACCTATAAACGCCTTTCCTCACATTTAGACATGGACTATAGTCACTCACTAATATTTTAGCAGTTCATGTATTGAATGGGATATCAGTGCTTGTCACCTTACTCTATAGTGTGTCTTCCTTAATTTTGTCAGTACGAACGGCATGACCTTAAAGCACTTTTCCATACATGATTGAATGCCATGGGTTGCGTTGTTGTGATGTTTCTCCCTTCTCACCTGTCGATGTAGCTTTGTGTGCAAAACAGCCCACAGGAGGCGCGGAACATGCTGCTGCAGAACCCACAGCTGGCCTATGCTCTGCTGCAGGCCCAAGTGGTCATGAGGATCGTAGACCCAGAGATCGCACTGGTATGATTTAACATGTTTTTTTTCCTGATTACTCAGGGGTTCCTGAATTTTTTTCCCCAAACTGAAACTGCAGGTTTATTACCACTGTCAAATAGCACTGAGATGATGATGATGATGATGATGATGAGGAGGAGGATGAATGATTATGTTGGCACTGGCAGTAGTAGGCACTGGCTGAGGGTCTAGATCAGTGTACGTCAAACTTTTTTGTGCAAAGTCCCCTTGATCTCATCATGAGCCATACGCCTAATTGTGCATTCCTGAGCTGTTGGAACTACGCAATATGCAACCAGGAGTCATCTACATCCCACCCAAAGCGTTCCAGCCAGCAGGTCAAACATGATACAAACATGGAGGGCTAAAATACCTGCTCACTTAAAAAAAAAAAAGAGCTGCGTAAACAGCACCATGCGTTTTTCATTTCGCCGCATATCACCTTTGAAAGAATCAATGCCAATATAACTACATGCTAAAAAAGCTCATGAGCAGTTTTGCATCCATTAACCTGTCCAATTCAGCTCTATTTGTCCACAGAATGATAATTGCGGAGTCATGTGCTACATAAACTACCCCTGTCACTGGTCTTCCACTGCTGTGTTGACGTCACGATTTTCAATGGGATGGAGTCTTAGTACTTAGATGTGGCCCCAGGTCGTGACTTGAACATTCCGCTTCAACAGGCATTCTAATGCATTTCAGCTAGTAGGACATGTCAGAAACATCCTATCTCCCACCACTGGGGAATGTGCCATATGAGAATAGACTAGTGCTTCCCCTTTGCAACCCCCCGCTTCTCAACGTGCCCCAAGGGCTTCCTAATGGCCCTGGGGGGGCTGTAGAGCCCCCGTTGAGAGACACTAATCTAGATCATAGACCATGAATACAGATCTTGAGGTCACATCGATAGGATGATTGTTGATGGTGATAACTGGTTATGCAGGTACACTGCCAGTAGTAGCACTGTATGTAAGAAAGAGATAATGGTCATGGTAATCCACAACTGGCCTGTGCCCTGCCGCAAACCCAGAGATCGCACTGGTATGATGCTCAATTATGACAGTATTTGATGTGATTGTCATTGATGTGCAACATCGACTTAACTAGTAGTGGGCTGCATGGAGATTGCTACTCTTGCATGGTAAAAGTCTCAAGAGTGAGAGTATAGCGTAGTAGGAGAGATGTTACTCTTGCATGGTAGGGTCTAAGAGTGACGTATCAGGAATATTCTTTGGAACGCTGTTGTCAGGCAGCCAGCTCATAGACTGCAAACTTTGGTGAATGGGGCATCAATACATATGAAAGTTGCCTGCCTGTTAATGACTGAAAGGTCTTGTCATGCTGCTGCTTCTGCTGCCGCTGTTGCCGCTGAGTCTCAATGTTCACAACTGTGTGCTCCTTTTTTGTCTGTGCAGAAAATGCTCCACCGCCAGGCTCCGGTGCAGCCCCTGATCCCCAGCAGTCAGGCGGCTCCAGTCCCGGCCTCCAGCCAGCCTCTGCCCCAGCCCAACGTCCCCGTCTCACAGCCCCAGCCCATGGTGAGTACCGCATCCACACCTCAACACCACACCCCTCGTCATCTGCTTGGAAGCTCTCAAGTCACAAACGTTTAGTAGGCAGATGTTGTTTGTATACTTTGAGAAATCAGAAATTAAGGGAAATTGGAGCATTTGTTTACTTTGAGAAAGTGGAAATTGCAGTTGCAAAGACACAGTGAATCCTGTTGGAACCCTCTTAATCGAAATCCAGGCAATGTTTTGGGTTCACACACACACATCTCTAAAATCTCTTGTCTTTTAGTTGTTGTTGTTCATTTTTCTGTGTGTTTTTCATGGTTGTAGCCTGGGATGCATGTGAACGGAGCTCCTCAGATGATGCAGCCTCCTCCGATGGGAGGTGTGCCAGGACCCATGCCAGGGCAAGGGCCAGTGGGACCAGTAGGTAAGAACGCTGCTCCAGTCTGCCATTCCTTAACCCATTAAAGACTGATGCTGCATATATGCTGCATTGACCCAGGGGCCTGGAGAGACACAGTTTTTTTTTAAACTGAAAATCTGGATATGTTGGAGCTGAATGAACCAAAAGGGTTGGCGTCTGCGCCTTAACTTTGAATCATGTGTTGCTTGGTGCGACTGCTCACCAAAAGTAGAGATACTGAGACAGTCAAAAATGATGAGGTGCACACAAGGCTTTCAAGTTCAAAATTTGTATTGTAGCCGAAAAGTTACAAAAGAAGTCATTGGAAAAAGCTGGAGCTACAGACATTTCGGAGCTAGTCTATTATCAATGTCTCTAGTAGCAGAATGATCACAATCTAATGCTAGATGAGAGTCCTAGCTTATGCAAGTTATGTCGTGTTTTTATGTTCTTCGGAGGCTGAGATATTTTGGTTTTTATAGGCTGAGGGCACTCTTACCCAAAAAGGGCTTAGGCTGGGCTTGGGTTAATGGTACTTAAATCTGACTAGCTCTGAGAGGCCTGCTGTAGTGGCATGAGGACTGATACCATGAAGGGGAAGGGCCAGGTCAAAATCATCCACAATCCACCAGGCAAATGCCTTGTAGGCCCTATGGCCAATCCAGCCATGGCCAAAGGGATGCTTAAAGAGTTTATGAAACGAAAACAAAGTAAAGGAATTTGACCATTTCCAGGACAGATTCTGAAAGTTCTAAGCCTTGTGAATAAAATGGGATATTGTCTGGGTGATATTTTGTCCAAAAAGTCATGTTAAAACGTTCCCAAAAAGTGTTTTTTTGGTGACATGCAAATTTTATGCAAATGATATGCGTGACATAGAAGGGGTGAGTTCACCTCATTCCACCTTGTTCAGATCAATGGTGGCTAGTACCAAAACAAAGCGCAGTGTCAAGCAGTGTGTTGCTGGAGAGCCGAACGGTGCCAGCTGCAAAAATGGCTACTTGACAGAAGGAATATCTTTGCACAAGTTTTCTTCTGTGAAGAATGATGGAACTTTGGCCAACAAGGAGAAGGCTAAATCAAGCTAGGGCTCTGTGGATCCAATGCGTCGTTTTGAAGCAAGCTTGTGGTCACTGTTGTGCTCGGCACATTTCCACCCCTTGTGCTTCACCACAAATGTGGAGGTCGCGGGCATGGTTGGACTGAAGAGAATGCTATGGCCTCAAGCAGTTCCAACAATTGACATCGCCGGCGTGCAGACTGAAACTGCCCCTGTTTTACCTTGTCCATCTGCTTTGTATGTTGTTTTCAGGAAAGGGTAATGCACATTACATGCCTAACCGTTGCGAATGCTCTCGGAATATGCACTTTTTGTTGATTGCCATTCAACTGGTCAATATATTGGTTTTGGGAGGATATCCGCGCATCAGCGTGGTGCTCTCGGTCGAGGACAGCCAACTCACAGACTGGGCTACTCAGGGCTTTTTCTGAACGGGGAAATAGGGGCGCTCCACCCTCATACCTCCGTGGGTGCACCCTCATACTTTTATTTTTATATTATATATATTTGAGCGCCCCTAATTAATGTCTCATTCGGGGGGGAACTACCCCCTTCACCCCCTGTAACCTGCCATGATGCTCCCTGATGCCAAAAAAATCCTAGAAAAAGTCCTGCTACTGCATAGCGTAGGCCTACTTTGAAGCGTTGATTGTTTGTTTTTAGTATTGTGGTGCATGTGTGGCTGACGTTTGGACACACCTCGTCCTCAGAGTCAGGCTGAGGGACACGCAACGCCTGTGACTTTGAGCACAAAAAATAATAATAATGATAAACGCTAAAAATATGCTGAGGACTCAGGCTATATAGGGTGTTTTTCCAACAGCCTAATACCTCCGTTTTTTCTCTAGTTGATGATATTTTTGCATGTAGCCTACATGCATTTCAATCACACTATATCGCGCAATTAAATCAAAATGTCCCCCATTTGTCAACAAATACACACGCCATGTCATCTTTGGGTCATGGCAAAGCGTCCTTAGCAACTGTAACCATAAACATAAGAACTGTCAGGCTATGTCAACAATCGTCACTTCGCCTGTCAGACATGTCACTTTCTGCAGATGTATCAGTGCCTCTGAAATAGATTTGTGCTGCTGTTTTTTTTTCTCATGAGGTTGGATGTGTGGTTTTTCGACACGCTGATGTTTGCATCAGAATTTTGGTTCCTTTATAAGATGTGGGTCCATCAAATGTGTGTTGTTTTCTCACATCGCCATACTAGCAAACCAGGGACTCTCCTCTTTGATGTCACAGCCCAGCTCATTAGTCACACCAAATTTCACAGAATTCACACTTTGAGTTGCCATTTTCACAAGTTCCTCCAGGATGATTGGGTTCAAAGTCTCATCGATGCTATCAGAAAAAACAAGGCTTTAATGGGAATGACCGTTTGTTTTCGTTTCATAAACACTTTAAGGTACCCTATTGCATTACAAACACAACAAAACTTGTATAGTCTCACTACATTTTGCTGCACCGCACCGTATCCGCATGTAAGCTAATGGAGAAAAGTGGTGGTCTTTGTTTCAGTAATTCCTATGGAGGCAAGCGATGGTGAAAAGAAATTGACAAGTTTAATTTTATGCAAATGGAAAGAGGATTTCTCCAGTGGTGGACATTCATATCAGCAGCACAATGGGTACATTACTTCATCCAAGCTTCCATCCTCGATTTGTACTTGAGGCTTTGCGCTTTGCTGACGCCGGCAACCACGGAGAAAATAATAAAGTCTCCCTCTGCCTATGCACAGCAACTTTTGGGGGACTTTCCCCCATTCCACATCCCAATTGCAAATGAGATAATGACCTATGAATTAGGCTTTTAATATTGAATTCAACTTGTGTCTTTAATGACGTCTTGTGACTTCATCACAAGGCTAAAAGCACTAGGGAGGGTGGGGATTTGGATAATTGAATGTACACAGTGTTTCAAGGGATTTGATGTTGACAATTCAGCTGTGAGAATGAAACTGTCAAACTTTGCTTAGGGTCAGGCCTGGAATTTATTTTCTTAAATTAAATTAATGATTTTTCTCTTTGTTTACATTTGGGTAATATGAACTCTGTAGGACTCAGTCTGTTGGAAGTCTGTTTTGAAAGCCCACCTGGAGAAACTCCCATTGTCAATGTGAAACAGTGCTCACTGCACACAACTAAATTGCATTTATGCCTCACCTGCTCAAACGGCGCCCCAAGGTAGCAGTGTGGTGGAATGGTACCATGCTCAGGGTACCTCAGGATGGGGGAGAACACTGCTTAATTTATTTCCCCCAAAACCAACCTAGTGGAGTCAGGAGTTGAACCAGCAACCTTTGGGTTGCAAGTCTGACACCCTAACCGCTTAGTAATGGTGGGGTGGCGTCCGCGCCACTGTCTTATGCTGAGCGTATTGCTCGGTGCGTAATTCCAAGAGCAGTATAATGAAAAGGACGAAAGGAGTCGCACAATGGAGCTGAATGCAAAATCAAAAACTGTATTAAACAAAGCCGAAAAAAGTAAATAAAACCGACAGACGGGGGACAAACTGGGAACACTGATGATGGGCTAGACCCGAAACGTTTGTCCCCTGTCTGTCGGTTTTATTTACTTTTTTTGGCTTTGTTTAATACAGTTTTTGATTTAGCATTCACCCTAACCGCTTACCCATGAATGACTAATTTGTTGCAACCAACCTACATGTGTGAATGTGGCTGTCCATGGAGATCAGTCGATAATTGATCTGTTTCAAGTACCTTCAAATGACTGTCAAATACAACTTGAATCCTCAAGCTAACACAGTGATTCTCTCTCTCTCTCTCTCTCTCTCTCTCTCTCTCTCTCTCTCTCTCTCTCTCTCTGCATCGTAGGAGGGATGCAACCGCAGATGGGAATGCCCCAGGGTGGCCCCATGCCAATGGACAGGGGACAAGGTACATACTCTCCTTCCCATTTCCTTTCGAGTTTTTCATTCAAGCCACAACTCACTGCTGTTTTAAATACTATCACCACACCCTGTGTATGAATAAGAACTGAGTCACAATCTGAGGAACTGAGCTGAACACAACACAAGGTGTAAAAATATGCTGATGTGTCATGTCTTGTGCAATATGCTTTATATGATGATGAGTGTCCTCCCCCTCCTCTACCTCATGTTGTTATTTTGATCTTATTATATGGTGTGACGTCATCGGTCGAATGCTCCATTCATTTCAACGGGGCTCCCCAACGTTCGCACGTCTGTTATGTAAGGGTTAACGTTCGGCGAGAAGGTCGCTACCGTGGAATAGCAGCACGACAGAGAGAATCTTTAGACCCCGACGCGGAGCGGAGGGGTCTTGTTCTCTCTGAAGTGCTGCTATTCCACAAAGCGACCGACTCGCCGAAAGTTAACCCGCTTATTATATGGATATACTTAAATGATTCTCACATGCGGGGACATTTCTTTAGACCTATTTAATGTTAAGATTGTTGCTGCGCAAAACAAAACAGTGCCGATGTGGAACACCGCTAGGCAACAGCTAGGTAGGCTAGCCTGGACAGGTGTTGTCTATCACAGCAGCTGATTAGAGTGACAAAAGACCGGACCCCCTGCGGAGTGATATGAAACATTCGCTTTAGCCACTGACTTGTATACAAGCCAGTGGCTTTAGCAGTGGACGTCTTGTTGCCATTGACAGCGGTAGCCAGGACAACGGGTGCTGTCTATCACAGCAGCTGATTAGAGTCTTGTTGAAAAGTCGCTTTAGCAGTGAAAAGTCTTGTTGCCATTGACAGCGGTCTGTTATAGACCAACCCGTCCGTTATCGAAAAATAACAGACGTCCGAACGTTGGGGAGCCCCGTTGAAATGAATGGAGCATTCGACAGATGACGTCACAACCATATAATAATTTTCGATAACGGACGGGTTGGTCTATAACAGACCGCTGTCAATGGCAACAAGACTTTTCACTGCTAAAGCGACTTATCAACAAGACTCTAATCAGCTGCTGTGATAGACAACACCTGTTGTCCTGGCTACCTAGCTGTTGCCTAGCGGTGTTCCACAACGGCACTGTTTTGTTTTGCGCAGCAACAATCTTTTGACATTAAAAACTGTAATAGACTTAACATTAAATGGGCCTAAAGAAATGTCCCCGCCATGTGTGAATCATTTAAGTATATCCATATAATAAGCTGGTTAACTTTCGGCGAGTCGGTCGCTTTGTGGAATAGCAGCACTTCAGAGAGAACAAGACCCCTCCGCTCCGCGTCGGGGTCTAAAGATTCTCTCTGTCGTGCTGCTATTCCACGGTAGCGACCTTCTCGCCGAACGTTAACCCTTACTTATTAATCCCCTTTTCCTTAGCTTCCTCCTCCACTCAGTTGTGGTTGTTGTAGGCATGTTTTAACCCCTAGAGGGCAGCACATGTTCACATTTTACCTCTGTTGGCATCCCAGGTTTTGAACTGGGCCGGCCTCTGTGAAGGGGCAGGGGCAGTCTCTCCCTCCCTCAGTCATTGACTTGTCCCTCTGTTGGTCGACTGCTACAAGCCTCGCACTCATACCCCTTTCCCTGAAACACCTTTCCCTCAGAAAGCACAGGTCCTGTCAGCTATTATAACCCTAAGAGGCATACAGGTGATTTCAGGAATTCCTCAATCTGAAAAGACGCTATGAAACCCTGCCGCCATAGAAAATTCTGGAATGTACACAATATGGCGTGTGTATATATTTGACCTTTGCTAATCCTTGCCCTTATGAACAGGCTTGGCTAATTTGGTTGCCATATATTCATTTTGGAGATATTTCAAGCAGGTGACATAGGAGCTTGCCCATTTTATGACAGTGGTGAACTGTTTCTTAGAATTGGAGTCTTGTGGCTCAGTTTCCCAAGCAAAGACAAAGCCATGTGGTTCCGTTAGTACTAATACTGTATGCCTACCACTTAACTTAGAACATATCCAAGTGAGTGACAAAGAAGTACTTCCTGGAAGGACCTGCATGGGTGGGGTGTTTTCAGTTATAGTGATCAGATGGTAGATACCAGTAGACTTTGTGAATGTCTGCAGTATAATCACATGAGAGACGTGTATTTCCTGAAGGTGAAATCCTTCACCACTACAATGACTATTGATGAAGGTCTAAGTTGTCCCAGCAGAGATGGTGACATCCCGGTTTCAGACAGTGACAGTCCTGCCAACTGTTTGCTCCAGTCCGTTCACTGTTAACCACATGCGAGCCCAATTCTCACCTATCTATTCAAAGTTTAGCTAATTGGAGCTATCACCTGTTTTAAGAGCTCAAAACAAAAGCATAGCATACCATGGCAAGGCCTTTACTCTCGATCCGGTTTGTCCACCTTCTTCGAGTCATTCCTCCTCTGATATCATCATCAGCGTGGTGTCTCAGCCCATCTAATAACCCACGTTCCTTCCATCCCTCATGGCCCAACACCATTGGGGAAAACCCCTCTCCTGTTCCATCTCCTTGTCTCAGTCGAAGTCTCTCTCTCTCTCCCTTCCTCACTCTTCTTTTTTTATCTTCCCTTTTATCCTCTCTTCTTTTTCTTTCTCTTTCTTTGTGTGATTTCTTTTTTTAATGCTGGCCCAGGAAACCTTCAGGACTCTCCTGTGGGCGCAGCCGGCCAGGCTGCTGGCGAGCGGCCCCAAGGTATCAGCAACTTGCCCCTTGAGTGTGGCCCCCATGGCCGTCTGAGCCGTAGGAGTCTAGCCTAGAAAGCCAGGTGATCCCTAGTGATCCCTAGTGTCCTCCTCCTGACTTGCCAGGCTACTCTTGATCCTGCATAAACACATAAACCCAAAAGAGTGAGCTTGTAGTGGCAGTCTTTGGGGAGCCCCAGAAAGAAGTCCAGCTCTGTACAATGTCAATATATGTGGTCAATATTTGGCACTTTTTAAATATATTGTATCAGCATTGGTTAATGAGATTATCATAGAGGTGCACATATCCTGAAAGAGCACAAAGAAAAAGTGTGATGACAAAGGACAGCTTCAGGTAGTCTGCTTGTTTCATCCTGAGAATTGGCAGTACGTCTTCTTGGCCTTTTATATTGTCCCCCATAAGTCGACAACGTATATCGGCTCCTCCATAAATCCAGTTCATATAGGCCGTGGGCTGACTGTGATTCATAAAACATGGGAATCACATTCTTCCAATCTTGTGAAAAGCTGCAGCCCTCTCACAGCAGTGCAGTGAGGAATCCAGTCCATGTGCGATGGTGCTGCCCATGTTCCACTGTGCATGTTTAGCTGGTGATGCAGTTGGAATTAAGTGTTCTTCCAGGTTATTTATATCACTCTGTCTGAAGTGGTGATGTGTGACGGCACAGCCATGACAAATGACTGGCATTTAATTTCAAATATATTTCTGAATGTGGAAATCAGGCAGGCAGGTTAATAAAAGGAAATTTAGCTTGGATGCTGTCCATTTCCACAGAATTTACCAGGTCAGGCAACACGCCAGATGTTGTGATAAGTTCTCCCACTCAGTCTTGATAGCCCTGTCACGTTTGACCAGAGTAACTGGTTAAACTGGTGTGTGTCTTGGTGCGTGTGTGTGCTTGTGTGTGTGTGTGTGTGTCGTCAATGCCCCTTTAATCTTGCTCCATCTGGCTAAATAATTGACACTGCCAAATTTCCAGCTAACAGGAAACCCACATGTATCTCACGCTTCTCAGTTGTGTATGTTGGATGGACACGCACACGCACACACGCACACACACGCACACGCACACACACACACACACACACACACACACACACACACACACACACACACACACACGCACACACACGCACACGCACACACACATTCAAGTCATACAGCGATCGTCAGAGGAGATGGAGGCTGGCAGAGTTGACTTTGGATGGATGAATGGCACGGTTGAATAATGGATAGAGGTGCAGTGCAGTGCAGTGCCGTGCCGCCAGTGCCGTCAGTCTTTCCTTGAAGCTCAGTTCAGACAGCCTTTTGTGCTCAGTCCCGCCACGTGACTGTGCTTAGATTGCATAACTCGTATGGCATCATTCCAAACCCCCCCAAAACAACAAAAGTGGCCTCTTTTGTTATAGTTTAGTTGTTTTTGTTAGTTTGTTTTTCATTTCTAAAAAAATCTTTACAGCACATGTTAGTAGTGTTGACTCATTAGCAGTGTTTTGTGTCTCATTTTGTCTGGTTGCATCGACTGATTTGTGTTGTGCTGTGTTTTTTTTGCTGTGCAATACTCCTCAGTTATCAGTTGTAATCAAACTTACCTTCATCTTTACTGTATGCTGCCTCTCGAATTTAATACATTTTTCTTTTCTTTTCTTGTGCGGTTTGTATACAACTGTGAACAAGCCCATTCCCAAATGGTGTTTTTGCATCAAATATCTGCAAATCCGGGAGGGACCATTCAATCATAATGTGAAACAATGCTAGTCTTGACCTGAGTCATCAGGAATCTGAGATTTGGCTATTGGCAGAAAACCATATATTCAGTTATTGTTTTTAACTGTCAGTGTCATGAAACGTCTGTACGTCTTGGTCAGAAAGCAGCCACATTATAAGACGTTGTGCCAAGACTATGAAGAGTGTCATTCATATAGGTTGGCATGGCAACATGTTAATACAGTTATCCCATGAAGATTTCAATTGCAACAGGCCTTTCATAAAGATTGAAAATTGGTCTAAAGTCATAAAATCTGAACTGGCTACTAGGAGACATCAGGCATGGTCACAGCTCTATAGTTTCTCAAGCAGCACTTTTTTCTCCCAAACTGGTGCTCTCCACCTGCACATATATCAATATCTCGTTGATGGATATATGTCCTTTTACACTGTGACTGTGTCTCATCTATGACTGGCTCACGTGTTATTGCTGACCTGCTGTTTAATTGATCATTCTCTTTTGTCTCTCTCCCCTCTATCTTTCTCTTTACCGTTCTCATTCTCCCAACTCTTTCCTGCTCTATCCCCCTATTTGTCTCTTCCCCACCCCCACCCATCTTGTTTCTCTTCCTCCCCGTTCTCTTTTTCTTTCTTTCTCCTTTCCTCCTTTCTTCCCCTTCTCTAGTCCCCATGGCCGACCCCCGGGCTCCCATGAGGGGTGGTATCCCTCCTCCTGGCCCCACCGGCGTTCCCCCAAGGGGCTTGCTGGGTGACGGACCCAACGATCCCCGAGGGGGGACGCTGCTCAACGTTACCGGGGATGTGGTGGAGCCCAGGTATGCCTATGATCTGTGTGTGTGTGTGTTTGTGTGTGTGTGTGTTATGATGTTTTGTGCGGATGGAAATAGGGCCTGAGGTCTGAAGATTAAGCAGTGTGGTGGAGCCGAGGTATGCCCTGTGAGTGTGAGGGCTTTTGTTAGGGCTGTCTGTAAGCACTTCAAAGAGATGGTTCGGAGTAGATTCAACCTAGTGTCATTTGGACCGTGACATCCTGGCATGTAGCCCACCCAAAGTTTTTTTCTACCTTGGCCGAACATTACCCGAGTTACTGAGTTATCCCGAATAGCTTAGTGCAAGCGCCAACGGAACCTGGCAGGATCTCCAAACTTACCACACTAAAATCAAACTCGGCTTACCGGTATGTTCGGCCAAGGCAAAAAAAAACTTCGGTGGGCTACTTGGTTGGATGTCTCACTTTAAATTACCTTATAGTCTAGGCAGGATTTCTGAAAAGGTGCTTATTTAAAGGCCAACTTCCGATAAAACTCAGTTTTACTCACTCCTTTCGAAGATCGGACGGTCACCCCAAGTTAAAGTCACTTGCAAGGCTCTCATAGCGGTGCGTCAACTCTCCTGGCTGTGTTTCCCGGTGTTTCCCAATTTACATAAATAATGCAGAGAAACGAGCGAATCACGAAAGCCTTTCTGTGTTTCGTCACGTCGAAAGAAGGCGTTGCCCACAAAGGTTTATATCGACCCATTTATCTAAAAACATGTCGAGTAATTTTTTTCTGCTTGTTTTCAAAACAAGCAACGTCTGGTGGCCCGAAACATAGCTTAGCTTAGCTATCAGCTGGTTGCTACTCTCAGGTACACACACAGCACAAAGCCTCATACATAAAGCCTGCTCACTCCGGTTGCTCCGTGCCTGCAGCTCGCCTAGGGGTCGCTGTCGAAAGAGCACAGCCCTGAATGGAGCCTGCACGCCTCCGTTGGCGCCCCTATAGTGCAGTACCACCCGGGGAAGTGGCGACTCTGTTTCCCATTACATTCTCTCCAAGAACTGGAGCCAATCAGACTGAGCCAATCAGAGACGCGTCTCTTTGAGAGCAGGAGGAATGAGCCAATCAGAGACGCATTTCCACGAGAAACACGGAACACTCTCTCGTTTCTCCACAAGCCACCTTGCCAGCTTGCAAAAACGTCTTGAAACAAAGCAACCAGAACGTTTTTTAAAACAGGACCAACGCGTAACACATTCAATAACAATTGGGAACACGGCAATATTAATTAAATGACGTTGAGAGGCCATCTTTAAGGTCCTGAAGGCAAATCATGTTAATTTTTGGTATACAACTGATTTAGGGGTATTCAAGGGTGCTGAATCCAAATCTGCTGTATACCGGGCGCAAAAATGTACAGAAATGCCTCAAACGGGCAAAATCCAATATGGCCGCCGACAATAGGTTAAAATCTCGCAATCCCTTTTCTTTTTGACTAAACAATGTATGAATATAAAAATAAGACTTATTTTTAAGTTTTCATATATGGGGAACCCCATTCTGTCATCAGATTTAATGTCAGATTTGAAGAAAATGCTTATATAATTGGCTGGCAGCTTTTTTAAAACTGGGAGCCTCATATTGTCAACGTTTTTTAGCATTATGATCAAACTTTCAAGATCCACAGAAAATAATGTCTGATGTCTTTGTGAACACCAATACTACCAACAACTGCACTGAACTCTCTACTTACACCTGAAAAAAGAAGTTTGTGTCTACCTATTTCCATTCTTTAGTTATTGGCAGTAGAACATGGGATGACACCACCAAAAAAGCACTGTTTTTTGACCCAAAAATGCTACACTTCTCTGTGTCCATATTTTTGCTTCCTGGATAAAGTGTCTTTTTTTAGTGTTCATGTTTGGTTTACAGCATTTCCATGGGTTTTGAAAGATGCTTAACTCAAATCTGCTGTGTACCAGGCTCAAAAAATCCCATACTACCTCAAAATCAAGGAATCCAATATGGCCACCATCACCAGAGATATACAGTACATGTCTTTGATTAAACAAGGTCAACTCTTAAATATATGCCAGCTATAGGTTTTCATACATGGGGAATTTATTGCTGTGCTCAGGTTTAAGATTTGGATGAAGAGACATGATTTAGACCTGCATACATGTTTAAGACTGTTAAAAGAATTGATCATTTATATTGGAATAGTTCCCCTATTTCAATTTAATTCGGCATTAATTAAATGTATTGGTCTTAGATAACATACCTTGTTTTGGAATAGGCCCCTGTACAGTCCATTACAATACGAACACTGTCACTGAAGAGACAACACTTACTACCCACATACACTACATTCACTCCCTCATCCCCACCCTGTCGCCACTCTTAATGTAAATAACAATCAAGCATGGCAATGTTCGGACAGACCACACATTGAGAGAGGACATAGACACACAAGTGGCAGAGAAGACATTCTTATTGGAACACCAACGTACACATACGTACGTATACAGGCGATTTTAATATACACTCAGGCAGATTTCAATTCAATAATTAAGGCATTATACCATGATGAAATGTTTCCATCTCAAACCACCTCCCATGCTCCCATCTTTTCAACCATAAAAGTAAGTGCACACACGAGTCTGCCTAAGTAATTCTTTTTATACAACTTTACAATGGAAATCACTGTTTGCCAATTTTATTGATGTACTCATCCAGTCTATGAATAAAGGAGGATCGAGTGGCGAGCTGATGTGTAGAATAGAATAGAATAGAATAGATTGGAATAGAATAGAATAGAATAGAATAGAATAGAATAGAATAGAATAGAATGGTGTTTGTCACTATGCATGTTCAATGAGATTGAAAGCAACACACTTCAGAGCACACATTTAATTCACAAAACAGTTTAGGTGAGCAGAATATACAATTAGCAGTGCCAAAATAACCCACTAACAGAGCAAGGAGTGCATACTGTGTGTGTGTGTGTGTGTGTGTGTGTGTGTGTGTGAATATATACACAGAGGACATACTCATGTATTGATACTCATGTCATACTCATTGGTATCCAAAAGTTATTGCATCGATTGTCTTGCTCAATGTAGATATCACAGTAGCGGTGGCCCACTCTGCGACAAACACAACCATTTTACATGGCTCGTGTTCATTCTGTATTACGGTACTTCAAACCTCAGTTCAATATGTTGTGCTGTATCAATTAGTCTGTTGCAGAACACCAGATGGAACGAGATCAGTGGATTGAGGGATACCAATGAATGGTCATTCTGTGCATGTGTGTGTGAAATGTGGTTATGGCCCTTTGTTGAGTTGTTTGGTCCTTGCTTTGACACACCTGTACCAAGAGGACAGCAAGGCAAAGAGCTGAGGACCGGGTTGGAGGCTCCTAGATAATGTTTTAGCTCTGTTGATGCAGCAGGAGGATTAGAGAGGGGCTAAGTTTGTGCCTCCTGAAGGCCGCAATTATCTCTTTGGTTTTCTTTGCATTCAAAGATACAGAAATTATTCTCTGTATACCAGACTGCCACCTTGCTGGCCACAGCAACTTCCATCTGGAGCTACGCCATAGGCATAGAGGTCCAAAAGAGTGGATTTATTTAAAGAAATCCTTGCACTTATGACACATTTTGTGTCACATTTGTCTGAGCTGCGCTTTAACTATTCACAAATTCGAAAAGTGACTCATTGGAGCAGCCATTGTTGCTGAAAGAACTGCTTTTTCACTTATTTAACTTCTCACCACCATACATTTTGACTATGTCACATCTCTGAAAAATCAGTGATCCTGATTGGTTCTATGGCATTGTGGTTTGGGATCAGGGCGAATCCGAAGGATTAGAGGTTATCTACTGTACGTGATGGAGTGACCAAAGTGCCTGAAGTGTGATGGCTGCCTTGTGGCCATGGGAGGCACACCCATGAGTGAGTTGTAATCCCATGTGAGGGACCCAAGTGATAGGTGAAGCTTAGATGATGGAGCACACTGGATGGGAGAAGCACAGTTGTGTGAGGGACACCATGGGGGTGAAGTGCAAGTAAGGGGAAGGCAGCGTGATATTGACCATCACTAGGGTTACGGGTGTGCTCTGACTGTCCCACTTATGATCCAAGCCCTTTGGAGTAGAAGTCAGAGCCCTAGGTTAGCTTATTCTCAATCACCTCTCCTCCTCTCCAGTGATTTTGAAGGAGTTGTTTGCTTAGATGCGGCAGCTATGTATGCCCAAGACAAATTTCTCTTTGGACGAATAAAATGAATCTTGAATCGTGAATTTGAAGCAACTGAATGACTCCATGTACTCCATGCCTCTTCTTGCAGATCCAGAGGGGGATGAGGCACTCATTCGGGCAAGCACAAGTTGTGACGTCTTTTCATGCTTTGTGAATGGCAGATACAGGAGTAGTGGGACTAATGCCCCATTCAATTTCATCCATCCCATTTCAGTGACTGACAGGAGGACAGGGTGGAGTAGTATGTGATCCTGCCTCAGTACATTGGCTTGATAATGTGGGGGCACAATATGTCATTGTGTGGCTTCTGATGTAGATAGCAAAGACTATATGACTAGGACTCATCACTGCAAAACAACTCCATTGCTTTCGCTACATCTGCAGCAAAAGCACAATGTAGTGCATGGTGTTATGTAGTGTCTAAACATGTAGTGGCCAAATCACTGAGGAGGAGGAGCTTGATAATGATTGGGAATAGCCTAACTATCAAGAAAGTAAATATTTCACAATGACATCAACCTGTCTTTTGTTCCACCTTTCACCTTTTTAACGTTCAAGGATTCAATCTAAGCAAAGCAATAAAATCAGCAGACAATAACTTCCCAAAACTAGATATTCATATTAGATGGCATACAGGCTTATCTGTGTATAGTTTTGTCATAATGGAACAGGTGGGCTGAGGTGGACACATTTCATTGTGCATAAACAATTGAAATAGACAAAACATTTCAATAGAAATTAGCCTGTCAGTTAATTGGCATGAAAAACAATGGTTGTAAACATGAATTCAGACTACACTGAACTGCCTGACTACACTGACTACCTTTGATTATAATTTTAAATTACATTACATGCATTATTTCCCCATGTATGAAAAGAAAACATATAGCTAAGACATAATGTTTTTAAGAGTTCACCTTGTTTAATCAAAGATATGTATATCTCTGGTGACGGCAGTCATATTGGATTCCTTCATTTTGAGGCATTATAGGAATTTTTTGAGCCTGGTATACGACAGATTTGAATTGAGCATATTTCAAAACCCATGGAAATGCTGTATACCAAACATGAACACTATAAAAAGGCACTTTGTCCTGAAAGAAAAAATATGGACACAGAAGTGTACTATTTTTGGGTCAGAAATCAGTGCTTTTTTGGAGGCGTCATCCCATGTTGTACTGCCAGTAACTAAAGAATGGAAATAGGTAGACACAAACTTCTTTTTTCAGGTGAAAGTAGACAGTTCAGTGCAGTTTTTGGTAGTATTGGTGTTCACAAAGACATCAGACATTATTTTCTGTGGATCTTGAAAGTTTGATCATAATGCTAAAAATCGTTGACAATATGAGGCTCCCTGTTTAAAAAAAAGCTGCCAGCCAATTACATAAGCATTTTCTTCAAATCTGACCTTAAATCTGATGACAGAATGGGGTTCCCCATATATAGAAACATAAAAATAAGTCTTATTTTCACATTCATACCTTGTTTAGTCCAAAAGAAAAGGGATTGCGAGATTTTAACCTGGTGTCGGCGGCCATATTGGATTTTGCCCGTTTGAGGCATTTCCGTACATTTTTGAGCCCGGTATACAACAGATTTGTATTCAGCACCCTTGAATACCCCTAAATCAGTTGTATACCAAAAATTAACACAATTTGCCTTCAGGGTTCATCTTTTGGGAAAACTGACCCTGACTTATTAAGCTGAATCTACTCCCAACCATCACTTTATCATAGTACAGTGATTTGGAACAGGCATGCATTCCTTGTTCTAATAACTCAGATCAAATAAAACAAAATGTCCAGTATATCAGTGCAGAAATGAAAGGAATGAAATATGCTTTAATGAAATTGAAGTTGTTTCTATCCACTAACATTTTTGAATACAGTTGGCTGGCCTAAAACCCTGTATTGACAATCTCTCCACTAAATTAAATTATAGACCTTTGAGGTAACTAGTTATGTATTACACCATTCATTGTGGCAGGGAAATCCCATGGCTTGTGCCCATTAGACCTTTTAAATCATAATCTAATTTTCAGGGTCATAGATGTCTTTGGAGGTCAAGGCCCACCTATGCACATGGGGACTTTTGACTGAAGCTGAGTAGTCTATGGGAGAATAGGCATACTCAAACATTTTAGAAAAAGGGGGACAGACTTTAGGGGGGCAGGCAGGCAGGCAGGCAATGTGATTCATCTGCTTCTTTAGAAATACAGTATATACACAAAATATCTGTTGAGATGCCTTGAAAATTTTCTTAAAGGTGTCGGGGTTAAGCGATGCCCCTTCGGAGCACTGCGGCCTGGCCCCTGTGTAAAAAGATTGCAAAATCTGTGAAAAAACGTCTGTAGTTGCTGATACAGACCACTGATACCATGTTAGTATTGTAATAGTGTGGTAACGGCACAGAAATAACCTGTTAGTAATGATAATTGGCGATTTTTACGATGCCGTCAGGGGCAGAGTTTCGCGATGGTGCTGTCCCACGGGGGTGTCGTCCCTAGGAACGCTGTTGCTAATAGTGCTGAAGACTGATAGTATCCCTCTGGCACCCTCAGCAGACAGATGTATAATTACATTTTTTGGTAAAATATTGTTTTTCCCGCTCTCCCAGCCGTGGCTTCATGGGAGCTCCACCACATCAAGGCCCACCCATGCACATGGGTCCCCCAGACATGCGTGGCCCGCCTCACGATATGCGCGGCCCGCCGATGGGCGAACCCCGGGGCATGATGGGAGAGCCCCGGGGACCGCCAATGATGGAGCAGAGAGGCCCTCCCATGGACACCAGAGGTAATGCCTTCCGTCTTCACGCACGCACGCACGCGCACGCACGCGCACGCACGCGCACGCGCGCGTACAGTGTTGCCATTTTTTCTGCCAAAGTCGCTATTGGCTCGCTGAAAATTCGCAAGAGGACGTCATGACGTCACAGAGTCACACATGACACGCTGATCTATAGGAAACATGCCCACATGTCTATGTTCATATAAATGGGCGGTGCTAGCTACTTTTTGGAGATCAGCGCTAATCTGCAGCCCTGCTTAACCATGGGAAACGCTTCATGCGGCGGCTTGTTGCTGAAAAGGGGCGTTTTTTTAAGTCGCCAGATTCAGCAAAAAGTTGCTTAAGTCGCTGAGATTTTTAGTCGCCAGAGAGGGCAAAAAGTCATTAAATCTAGCGACAAAGTCACTAAATTGGCAACACTCCATGTGTACACGCTTCCATATCATGGAGCAGAGAGACCTAGCAATGTACGCCAGAGGTAACACTGGCTGTCTGAATGTGCGAACACACACACACACATACACATATACACACACACACACACACACACACACACACACACACAGACACTTCAATATCACGAAGCAGAGGCCCGTCCGTGGACATCAGAAGTAACACTGACTGTCAGGATGCACACACCTGCACGCACACACTCAGTGTGTTTTAAATATTAGGTGTGAATAAAACTTGTTTTCTTTCTCTTGACTATTTTTCCATCAATGTCAACACTGGTTACGCACAGGCCATCATGACACATCAACACACACACACACATTTTTGTAATATTGTTTAGGTGTTATCAAACATTTCCAGGCTACCATAGAGGGGCATTAACTTAATGGTCCAAGGACATCTTACACACTGGGCTTGTGGTGTCAAATAGGAGTAGATCCACCAAGATCCTGAGCATCTGGTGTTAGTTGTACAGAAAAAGGGCCTAATGTTTTGAGGAAACCACTTACATGTTAATTGTTATCATGAGTCAGGATTAGAAATCCCTGATTTCTCCAACCTGAAAATGCATGATTAAACCACTGTTATCATAGGTGGTGGCAACAACCGATAACTTGTGCCCTGTACACTTTTATACTTCACAAAGCACAACCCTGAACAAGTATGTTAGGAACAATAGGCCTACAAAGGTAATTGTTGTGGCATTGAATAGCCTGTGCAAAGTCATGCAGGCCACACTGTGTTGGTTGTGATGCCTGCATCATTCTATATTGCACAATGAAATGTGTCTTGATATTTGCAGCGAAAATAGCACCATTTTTTTCCCCTTCACAATAGGCCCTTTTTAGGTATTCCATTTCAGGAAGCAATATTATCACATATGTTTTTTTGCAGCTTGGGTTGTTTTGGTAAGAAATAAGAATCTTGCTGAATCCAGACAGTAATTGGATAAGAGCTGTTTTTTATGGACACCAGAGGTGACGAGTCATCAACAGAATGCCTTAAAGTTACGTTGTGTAACATTTGTAGGCGTTAATGATCAAAATATGTGGTGCCAGTTCACTAACAGGACACCATGATGAATTTCTTAGCTTAAATTTGTATTCGTTTCATGTGCCACCTTGAACTGTGTTCCCTATATCAATCGTCTTGGCCCTAATATAAGACAGGATTTTGTTCTAACTATAGCACTTTAAATAGGGAGGTCTTAATCTTGGAGGACTAAAGAAAATAGCGCAAAAATACAGGTGCTGGCCAGTAAATTAGAATATCATCAAATAGTTTAATTATTTCAGTAATTCTGCTCAAAATGTGAAACGTGTATGCTGTATACTTTCCTTCCACACAGACTGATCACTGTTTCCCACACATTTTTTTTTAGTCAAGGTGGTGGGGTGTTGGTCAACATCAGCAACTTGGGAAATTACATTCACAACATGAAATCTTTTCAGGGGACCTAGTCAAGGTGGTAGGTGTCTCATGTCAAGGTGGCCACCTTAGCAATAAACTGCTGGGGGAAAGCTGATATATTTCAAGTGATTATTCCTTTTAGTTTTGACTATTATAACTGACTGTTAAAGAAAAAGCCAAATTCAGTGTCTCAGAAAAATAGCATACTGTGAAAAGATTAAATATAGAAGACACCTGATGCCACACTAAACACCTGCAAAGGCCATTAAATTGTCTCTCAGTCTTGCTCTGAAGGCTATACAATCATAGGTTAGACTTCTGACTTGACAGTTGTACAAAAGACGACCATTGCCATCTTGCACAAGGACACAAAAGGTGATTGCTAAAAAGGCTTGCTGTTCGCAGAGCTTTGAGTCCAAGCACATTAAAAGACAGGTGAAGGGACGAAAGAAATGTGGTGTACAAGCTATAAGGAGAACCACACCCTGGAGAGAATTGTGAAACAAAACCCATTCAAGAATATGGGGGAGATTCACAAAGAGTGGACTGCAGCTGTAGTCAGCGCTTCAAGAGCCACCACGAAGAGACTCATGACAGACATGGGATTCAGCTGTTGGATTCCTTATGTCAAGCCACTCTTGAACAAGAAGACAGCGTAAGAAGTGTCTCGCCTGGGCTAAGGACAAAAAGGACTGGGCTGCTGCTGAGTCGTCAAAAGTTATGTTCTCTGATGAGGGTACATCTTGCATTTCCTTTGCAAATCAAGGTACCAGAGTCTTGAGGAAGAGTGGAGAAGCACGGAATCCACGTTGCATGAAATCCAGTGTTAAGTTTCCACCGTCAGTGTTGGTGTGGGGAGCCATGTCATCTGCCGGTGTTGGCCCACAACCAGGAAGTTTTAGAGCACTTCATGCTTCCTGCTGCCAAACGACTTTATGGAGATGCAGATTTCACTTTCCAACAGGACTTGACACCTGCACACAGCGCCAAAACCACCAGTACCTACTCTAAGGACCATGGTATCCCTGTCCTTGATTGTCCAGGAAACTCGCCTGACCTTAACCCCATAAAAATCTAGGGTATTGTGAAGAGGAAGATGCAGTGCGCTAGACCCAACAATGCAGAGGGACAGCGATTATCAGGGCAACCCAGTGCCACAGACTGACTGACCTCCATGCCACGCCGCATTAATGCAGTAATTGAGGCAAAAGGAGCCCCAACCTAGTATTGAGTTCTGTAAATGCTCTGACTTCTTATATTCATGTTTTTCAGATTGCCAACATTTCTAAAAATCCTTTTTTCACTGGTTAAGTTGTGTTCTAATTATTTGAGATACCACATTCTAATTTTTCAAGATACCGAGTTTTCATTAGATGTCACTTATAAATATCAAAATTAATCAGTCTGTGCATGAATATAATGTACAAGAATCACTTTTTTTAAATGCAATTACCGAAATAATTCAATTTTTTGATGATATTTTAATGTGTTGACTTCAGTAATTAAGTGGTCAAGAGGCCTCCCAAACGCTCCCAGCCTCAACAAATGAAGCCGCAAAAGGGTGTGTTTGGGGGTGTCTTCTATTCAGGACCAATACGGATGTGTGGTAGCCTGGGCGAAAGCCGACTCGACTCCGTCAAACAGTCTGGCAAAAGCTTACGGTAGGGACACATACACGCAAATTTGCAAACTTTGCCATTCATTCCTATGAGAGAGGCGAAGGCAAGCGATGGCAAGCGAAAGCAAGCGAACAGGAGCGAAGCGAAGCGAGATTATTAAAGAAAGTTTAATGTTATGCAAATGAGGAGCGAATTTGCCTGCCGCGGCCCAATCAATTCAACAACGTAACTGTTCCATTCCATTTGATTCGCCGCGACTACCTGATGACAGTTGGATTTCGCCTCGCTTCGCTCGCTTCGCCTCCTATGTGTCCCTACCGTAAGAGGAATCCGTCTCCATGGAGGGTGGGAGATGGTCTGAGCTTACTCTGCCATTTAAATGCATTTGAGTTCCGAATTCAAATCAATATTGTGCTTTATCAACTTGTGCTTTATTAACATGACCATTACGACCAGTGCTTAATTTGTCAAGCGGGAGGTCCTGGAGCGCAGAGGATGGGTGACTCCCCCCCCGAGGGGCGGTCTGTGATGTCCTTCCCTGAGGTTCCATCCAAGGTTCGGAGCTCTGGTTTGAGGTTCCGGAGCTAGCTCCCCCTTGCTCCCCCTCAAATTAACCACTGGTTATGACACGCAAAAGCATACAAATAACAAGATAAAAGTGTGAATAGTGTTACCTTGACCAATCAGTAACGGACTCCGCCGGTGACTTCAGCGTCACCACTCTCAACTGTTTGCTGATTGGCGGAACAGTGAGCAAATCGAACTAGGAGGGTTTCGCCAGACTATGTGTGGAGCCAAAATATTTGGGTGGAAGTACATAGGATGGCATCGCCAGGCGAGCTTTGTGGAACAGTAATAGGATATAAATTCAGTTTTTTTTTAACCCTCTCCTTCACCACCACCTGTCATTTTCTCCCCCCTCTCATCTCCCCTCCCCCCCCCTCCAGCACCGATGCCAGTGCCAGGCGGGCGAGACCCGAGGGCGGTGGATGCGCGGGGGCCCCCCGTGGCGGGACAGAGGGTCCCCATGTCCGGTGGCATGCCGGGACCCGTCCCACACTCGATGCAGCCTGCCGCCCCACCAGCCAGCAGACAGGTATCAGTATCAGCATCTCAGCCAAGACTGGACGTTTTCACAAGTCCACCCAGCACACCCCCAGCCCCCCATCCCACATGCCTTAACACTTTTTGTTTTGTATTAATGTTGTATGAAAATAACATTTAAATTTAATTTGTTGTTAAATTCAAATAACTAGTGATGCAAGTGATCCACTCTCAGTGCTGAAAAGTCTCAGGGGAATGGAGATGTAGGATATTTAGGGGTAGGAGGTGTAGGATGTTAGGCATTAAACTATTTTTCTTTATTGCTTTATTTCCTTGCAATCTGTGTGTGCCTGCATGTGTACATTTGTACATGGTGTGTGTGTGTGCGTGTGTATATCTGCTTTATGTGTGTATTTTAGGGTCCTGGTATGTCTGGCGCTCCTCAGTCTGGTGGGTACAGCCCCGGCCAGAGCCAAGGGGTCTCATCTCAAGACCAGGAGAAGGTGAGTTGGGAGAGAAGAGAAAGACGGGCGTTAGATGCACTCTTTTTCAATAGCGCGCCGCCCATCGTCTTTCCTTGGGTAAAGTTGATGACAGTCTGGCAGAGCAAGCAGTTTGGTTATTTTCAACTGCTCATGCAATGATATAAGGAACAACAATAAAAATAATGAGCTGTTACTCTGCCGTGATTGATGCAGGGCATGTATAGAAGATGCAGCTGTTACGTTTGACACAAGTGAGCGAGCCAAACTTTGAAATTTGAATGAGTGGTCACAAGCATTTGACAGATGCAGGTTATTAGATTATTATATATTGGCCATTTTATGTTTGTGTGAGCATTGTTGTCACATTAGTCAGGCCTTCCGAGGCAATAAACCAATGCCTGGAATATTCTTCTTCTATTCTTGAAATCATCTAGTTTTTGATCTTCAGTCAGGTAGAATAGGTCATTGATGAATTAATGTGCATATCCATGGTATATGTTATAACCAGGACATTTTAGTGTATGTGGTCTTGAGATGGAGGACATGACTCTTATCTAGAGTGATTGCGCATGCAAAGGCAGACATCCCTGATCCAGCAAATAAAAGACCTGCTGTGTATTTTTTTCACCAACCAAATTCCCCAAACTAGTATATGGACGAGCCAGTTCGCAAAATCACCTGTGTTAAAGATCGCCTCTCAACGTAATTTAATTAATATTGCCGTGTTCCCAATTGTTATTGAATGTGTTACGCGTTGGTCCTGTTTTAAAAAACGTTCTGGTTGCTTTGTTTCAAGACGTTTTTGCAAGCTGGCAAGGTGGCTTGTGGAGAAACGAGAGAGTGTTCCGTGTTTCTCGTGGAAATGCGTCTCTGATTGGCTCACTCCTCCTGCTCTCAAAGAAACGCGTCTCTGATTGGCTCAGTCCTCCAGCCTTGGGAGAGAATGTAATGGGAAACAGAGTCGCCACTTCCCCGGATGGTACTGCACTATAGGGGCGCCAACGGAGGCGTGCAGGCTCCATTCAGGGCTGTGCTCTTTCGACAGCGACCCCTAGGCGAGCTGTAGGCACGGAGCAACCGGAGTGAGCAGGCTTTATGTATGAGGCTTTGTGCTGTGTGTGTACCTGAGAGTAGCAACCAGCTGATAGCTAAGCTAAGCTATGTTTCGGACCACCAGACGTTGCTTGTTTTGAAAACAAGCAGAAAAAAATTACTCGACATGTTTTTAGATAAATGGGTCGATATAAACCTTTGTGGGCAACGCCTTCTTTCGACGTGACGAAACACAGACAGGCTTTCGTGATTCGCTCGTTTCTCTGCATTATTGATGTAAATTGGGAAACACCGGGAAACACAGCCAGGAGAGTTGACGCACCGCTATGAGAGCCTTGCAAGTGAGTTTAACTTGGGGTGACCGTCCGATCTTCGAAAGGAGTGAGTAAAACTGAGTTTTATCGGAAGTTGGCCTTTAAGAGGTCAGAGAGAATACACCACAGGAATATCTTCTCCTTTTCTAGAGCTGGTCTGGCCACCTTTGCTTGAAGAACAAGGAGGTCTTGTTATTGAGACTAGGATACCTTGTTTGCTTTCTTCTTTTGCCCCAGGTCTCTTAAGTGTGCTATTTAAAACCTTTGTGTATGTTAACGGCATGTCTATGCCCCTCAGGGATACACTACGGGGAGAAATGGAGTAACACAAAATTGCACAAACCCTTTTCCCCCCCAGTCAAATCAATTCCAAACATTTTTCTCACACTACCAGACAGCTAAAGTGATTTGACCCTGCAACACTTTTTTACAATGTTGGAAACACATTTTATTACCATGTAAAGGAACCACACAATTTTCTTAATAATACATATAGTATAATGCAGTCTCTTCACGTCAGCAAACCTTGTCAGTATTCTCTTCACGTCAGTAAATACTTCATTCAAACTGTGAAAGTTTTTCCAGCTTGGAGCAGGCTTCACTATTACCTGTGTTTACATAGATTGTGAGGGTTTGTGCTCAAATGCTTAACTTAGTTTTTCCACAAAAAAGAGGCCACACCATACAGAATGTTTTTAAATGCACAGTGCAATGTTTTTTTTTGTAAGGCACAGTGCAATAAAAACGCTATGCAATGTTTTTTTTGTATGGCACAGTGCAATAAAAACACTAAGGTGCGGCCTCTCTTTTGAAAAATCCACAGTGTGACTCAATGGGCTCAGACGCACTTTCTTCTGGAACCTTTTTGTCACTTGGTTTCCATCTCAAGTCATGTTGCGATGGCATGCATCCAAGTACTCCATCCACGCTCCAGGTCTTGAATCAAACAAGTCAACTATTTAAAAATACTTGAAAACATCAAGTTTTGATGGTGGTTAATAACAATACAAATTTATCTGCTACCAGTCACAAAAACTAGGCCTGATCCTTTCAGCTGATGTAGCCCACCCTACAGATAACATTTGGTCCAAGAATGGCAGTGATGGCAAACCTGTTACCTTAAAGCAGCTTGAATTTGAAGAGATGAGTAGAAGAACAGGAACGTCTTGCTGTGCTGCAGTTGTTTTAGGACTGGAGAGGCTAGCAACGAGACTTCTTTATGTTCAAAAGAAAGAATCAGGCTTTTAAACAAAACATTCAAGAGGTTTCGGGGATGTGAACCCTTTCCTTTTAATTTGATTTAGCTTAGCCTGTCCCAGGACATAGAACAAATAATCCAGGCAGTTTGGCTGCACACTCTGGTTTTATCAGGTTGGTGTTACGTCTTAACAGGCCTCAGGAGAGCTGTGTGTGCCATGCAGCAGTACTGTACATCTAAAAGGTGCCACTCTGCATGCCATTGTTAACAGCCGTGCACTCCTGTTTGCAATGTCATAACCTATTAGCAGAAGCTATTGTTGTCTAGACCTGTAGTGTTCTATATACCAGAGGCCTCTCCCACTGATGGTATGATAACATGGTGTGTGTGTGTGTGTGTGTGTGTGTGTGTGTGTGTGTGTGTGTGTGTGTGTGTGTGTGTGTGTGTGTGTGTGTGCGCCTGTGTTTGTGTGTGTGTGTGTGTGTGTGTGTGTGTGTGTGCACACGTGTGCATGCGTTGGTGTGAGTGTGCATTTGTTTCCGTGTGTGTGTGTGTGTATCTGTGTACATGTTTCTGTGTGTATGTTTGTGTGTGTGTCTGTGTGCAAGTATCCATGTGAGTGCGTGTCTGTGTGCATGTATCCATGCGAGTGTACATGTTTCTGTGTGAGTGTGTGTCCGCGTGTATGTTTCTGCGTGCGTGCGTATGTTTGCATGTGTGTTTCTCTAGGCTGCCCTGATCATGCAAGTCCTGCAGCTGACCCCAGAACAGATTGCCATGCTGCCCCCGGAGCAGAGGCAGAGCATCCTCATACTCAAAGAACAGATCCAGAAGACTGCCGGAGCACCTTGAGGTATTCACAGAGAGAGAGAGAGGGAAAAAAGACATAAGCACACATACTCAAGGCACTGCAGTGGCCTTCTGCATCTGTTCCTTGAAGCACATAGTACACACGTGCTCAAAGGGAGAAGGACACACACGGCAGAAAACCTTGAGCTAAATGTGCACACACACACACACATTTACAGTGTGCACATACAGTACACCTACAGGGAAAGAAAAACACATGTTACATGATGTACGTAATCATTGACACGGAGAGAAAGACATGTTCATAGAAGATGACATGCAAAGACGCATTGAATTTCTTTCATATGGATTCACATGCGCTTTTCTGGACATGCATTCACTCACACCTACCTACACATGTTTTGAGATGTGCTGGCATGCTGTAAGACTCCCCCACAGTGCTGAATGCAAATTCCCACTGACTACTGACACATGAAGAGCCACCTATTGTTTGTAGTAGAGGCAGGTGAAGAACAATACCAGCATGTGGCTGTGCTCCTGTCTTCGAACTGACAGCTTTACGTGTGTGTGTGTGCGTCTGTCTGTATGTTCGTGTGTGTGTGTGTGTGTACATGCATGCAAGTATACATACATGCATACCTGTAAGGAAATACATCCTTTTAAAAATTCCCATATCACTCACTGGACCATTTGTCTTGCTGTGTGTCAGTAATTGCCTTGCTATTGTTTGAGCAGGTTTTACGTAACTGGTTTCAACAGTCATTGACATTAATCTGCTTTTCTCTGAATGCTTACTGCAGTGAGAGCAGACAGTGCAATGATCCTAATATGTATATGCATTTTTTGCCCTGTCTTTTGTTCTTTTTTCTTTCAGGTGCGTCACACAATACAGCCAACTCGTTTTGTAACAACCAGGGAGAGACATGCATTCACGCACTCCCTTCCTGGATTAGGATCCAGAAACATTCTTCCTCACTGTCTTCGTTTTGTTTTTGACTAGTTGTCTCATGGTTTTTAAGTAAGAGAATCAAATTACCCTGATGTTAACATTTAAGAAGAGATTGTTTAAAGGTTCATTTTCTTACTGGAAACTTCAAATTGTCTGTTGTTGATTTTTGTCAATAAAAAGATAAAACAAATCATCAGTCTTGTCTTTAGTTTATCAGAAATCATGAAACAAACATGTACATATGTCAAAATCAAACAGTTGTCCATGTCCCGGGATGAAGAATTGTGGTAGCCAGGTAACATGCAGTGTTTCTGCCAATGGAATGCTGTAATAGCCATTGAAAAGACTTTACCATCAGCACTGTAATACTTGATGACTTCGGCATTACCATTCTTGTAAAAGGAAATATACAATGTGTCTTACTAGATAAAGAAGAAACGGAAGATAAGAACAAAACATCAGATAACAGAATTCTATATTACAGATAGTGTCTGTGACAAGTCTTGACTCATTTCAATTGAAAGGACAAGTGTACCTTCTGCATCCTGAGCATAAACAACCAGGTAAAGACAAAATATTCTCTTGTCACTTAATAGATGCCATTCACAAGAGATAAAGTTTGCAGTTGCATTTATAGAATACATGCAGCTTATAATCATGGCAGGGAGGCAGTAGCAAAGGTTGGGTTACTACGCAAAGCTGGCTAAAACTTTTAATATTTCCTACATAAAGGTGACCAATCCTTTGTAAACATGGTATGACACCTGAGCATTAATGTCACTTGACAAGATTAAATGATGCTTGACATCCACAATAAACGTGGGTGGAGTATTGACTAACGTGGCAGCTTTGCCCAAGGGGACAGCTGTGACCTAATAGTTATGGATTTGGTTGAGATCAAAAGGTTGCATGTTCGAATCTTGTCCCAAGAAGAATGCAGGTTGTCTCATATTCCCTTGAGCAAATGCATCAACAGCTCCACAGACTAACCAATACCTAAATAACTAAGTTTGGAGCTCAATTCACTTCCTCCTGTCCTTCCCTGTTACTCGTGGCTCCTTGCTTTGGTGTCGCCCTGCCTCCGAGGAGAAATTAAAGAATTAAGTTTCCCCACTGTCAATGTAGGCGGAGCAATTGTTTGGGGGGCGTTTCCACATTCAACATCCAAATTGCAAATGAGATAATGACCCTTGCATTGTGCTTTTGTGAGATATTGAACATCGATGACGTCACAAGGCCAGAAGCAACAGGAGAAGACAGGAGTAACGAGTCCCACCCCAAGTATTGCTTTGGATAAAGTGTACAGTACATGTCATGGAATGTTCTTGCCATTGATAAGTCATAAGAGGCTCATGTGAGCCTTATGTAGACCATCAAATCTCATACCAAGGTATGAAGAATAGAAAGTCTAATGTGCACAGCACACAGTGATTAGTCAATGAAGATCCATTATGTCCATGGGTGGTCGGTCAGGCATGGTCTTGCAGTATTCCCTACAGGAAATAAATAGTTACGATGGCGGATGCCTTGAGACGTGGGCTAATAATGGATGGAGACCAACACTTTTATAATGTCTATTTCAGCTTTCCTTTTGGAGCCCATTATGAAAAAAACAACAATTCAATTATATATGCCTATGATTTCATTAACTAATTTGTAACCCCACATCCAATTTAAGTGTTGTTCTGATAGAAAAATTAAACAATAGGAGGGTGGGATCGGTTGCAAAGCCACTGATGAAACTCCTAGTCAATATGACTGTAGGTCTCCTCTGCCCATCTCGTCCTTGTTTAAAGAGTCATCTAAGGCAGCCTTAAGGGGTTCAACTGTGTGACAATCATCAATCGGCAACCACCACCTTTGATAAACATCCATTTTCTTTCCCCAGAGAGCACTTCAGCGCTCAGAAGTTCTCCTTGTTGAAGTAAAACTTTGTTTTCCGGGGATCGACGTCCGAGAATTTCACACACTTCTTCTCCAGAGTCTTGCCAAGGACTGCTGGCCCACAGAGGAAGGCGCCTACCACGGAACTGCAAGTGTTAAAGGTAAAAAAGGCAAATGAAAGAATTAGTTCACAGAAGATTGCCACAATGTGCAGTAATATTTGTCCATTTTTTAAATCCTGGACACAAAGTGTTGAACTGCTACCAGCAAGGTGACAATGTTGAAGCCAACACCTAAAATCAGGGGTCATTAACCCATTGATGCCTGATGTTGCATTGCGCAACATTGGCCCTGGTGCCTGGAGTTGCATTATGCAACATTCAGGCTCATGAGATTTGAAACAACTTTATTAAAAAATCTTTTTTTGTCTGAGATGAATTAACACATTCTAATGGAAGATGAGGGTCTTGGCGTTTAAATGCAACTTATACATTTTTTTATGTGCTTCAGAAGCTGATATTTAGGTTTTTATAGGCTGGGGGCAGCTTTTCTTAAAAAGGGCTCAGGCATTCAGCACCCTTTTTTTGAGGGTGCCTTAGGCGTCAATTGGTTAAATTAAAAGGTATTTATGTCATTATTAAAGTATTATTTAAATGCTCCCTTTTAAAACGTTATAATAGATATATTTACACTTTCCAAGCTGAAATAGCGCAGAATATTGTGTGAATGTTAATAAACCTACGTGGGGTTCTCCTTGCGAACTTGCTCAAATTCTTTGTCCCAGTTGGGTCGTCCATAATGGGTCTTCTGCTTCAATCCAGTGACGATATCCTTGTCGTTATCAAAATGTACCATTGCATGAGTAGCCTACAAACAAAACAGTAAAGCATACATGTGAAATGTGAAAAAAAATCATGATCACTGCAATTACACTGCTAACACTGAACGAAGGGCATGGAACACAAACACTGGCATTGTAAACAAGGCAATAAATTAGGAGTGACAAGTGTAGACCACAAGTAAATGCTTCCAAATACTTCCTGCTAGCAGCTGTCTTTCAGTTGGAGACGTCTTGACAGGTTGTGTTACTCTACAGTATCTGTGTAAATATGCATTATGTACGTCGTGTGATACGTACATGGGAAAAGTGTTGAACAACATGTTGAAATGTAAGTCCTTTGGCACTATACTTAATGAAATCAAGACTTTCCACATCTGAGCTGCTCTGGTTACCTTCCTTTTTGCCTGAATTAAGCTCTCTCCCATAACACACCAGATTGTGAAGGATATGCTTTCCCCCCTTTTTTTCTGTGATCACTGAGATTATATATGTACATGGCCTTTGTCCCAGGTGGTGAGGAAAGCTTGGAGGTCAGAAAGTTGTCCTTGTCTGACATCCACGAGAGATCAAATCACTACATCTCTACACAGTGTCAGCAACTTGCTAACAACAAGCAAATGTTTTCTACATGCAAACAGTATCTGGTGTGTGTGTGAATATACCGTATGCTCGCTACAGTACGTACATGGGTTTTGTCCCAGCCGGTGAGGAAGAGTTTGTAGGTCAGGAAATTGCCCATGCCCCTCTCCTCCATCTCCGCCTCCAGCACCTGCAGCAGGTCAGCGAACCACTCGAAAGCATGTGTCTCTCTGCACAACCAGTAGAAGTAGATCTGCAAACACACATGGGATTTTGAGATGAAGAGAAAAAAAAATCCATCCCAAGTGCTCAGGAACACAAATGTCATTAGAAAAATGAGGCAGTCCGAGGAACTCTTCATCATCTCTAACAATAATGTTGAAAAGCATTTTTTTTTTCAAATTTAAAATCAGACTGCGCAGTGCGCAGCAAATAGCTTTAGACGTTTTTAGATACAAAGATTATTACAGTGTGCTTTTGGATAAAGGGTGGAATACAGAAAACACAGACATACGGGTGATATTTTTTCCTGATTAATCTAGATTGTGCAACCCAAAAATGCATGTATGACATGTAATGCATGTCCAGTATGTCATCATAGAAAACTGTGGTAGCATGATGTGACACAATGTACATTTTCTTGCTTTTTTGATGATCACACCACTGGAAAACCAGGAAGAAGACACTAAAATATGAAGGCTTGGGTAAACACATTACAAAAGCCAAGAAGAGGAGGAACCAAATTTCCAGACTTGGTAGATGGATAGATTGATGGATAGGAAACTCAATGCGTCTTGGCATAGGTATCGGTGTCGCACACACACACGGACCAGTTGGACAACATACTTTGACACACTGCACTGCACACTCTCCCAATGACCTTTTGACAGCCAGCCCCCGCAATAAAAAAACAACATGACATACCTTCCTGGTTCGCAGCTTGGGGTTGGACTCCTTGAACTTGTACCAGATGGATTTCAAGATGGAGGCAAAGGGGGTGACTCCGATACCGGCCCCGACCAGCATGCTGACCTCGTAGTCAAACACATCCTCACTGGCGGTGCCGAAGGGACCATCCACACCCATCCTGTGATGGAGCAGATGGAACACTGTTAGTATCATTCTGCCCTGCAAAGCACGAAGGCAGTAACTGCATTGTTAAATATGAGTTATTATGATTTTAATGACATGTATCAAAGTATAAAGTTAAACAAAATGATTGATCAGGGTAGCAGCGTAATGTAAACTACTACAGTAAACTACTATAATGCAATGTACAGTAATGTCGATTTAATAGTGTAGAAACTCACTTGGGTCCCTAGTGTAATGTAATGTAAAGAAACTCACTTGGGTCCCTGTGCACCTTCTGGTGTAATGTAATGTAATGTAATGTAATGTAATGTATTGTATTCATGGGTGAGCGGGCAGTCATGGGTGAGCGGTTAGGGCGTCAGACTTGCATCCCAGAGGTTGCCGGTTCGACTCCCGACCCGCCAGGTTGGTGGGGGGAGTAATCAACCAGTGCTCTCCCCCATCCTCCTCCATGACTGAGGTACTCTGAGCATGGTACCGTCCCACCGCACTGCTCCCCCATGGGGCGCCACTGAGGGCTGCCCCCTTGCACGGGTGAGGCATAAATGCAGTTTCGTTGTGTGCAGTGTGCAGTGTTCACTTGTGTGCTGTGGAGTGCTGTGTCACAATGACAATGGGAATTGGAGTTTCCCAATGGGCTTTCACTTTCACTTTTGTAATGTAATGTAATGTAATAATGTAATGTAATGTAATGTAAAGAAACTCACTTGGGTCCCTGTGCACCTTCAGGCAGCTGCTGCACCATGTCGATGAGCTTCTCGGTCCAGTCCCCGGCGGAGCGGATGTGCACGCTGAAGAAGTCCTCCTCGGGGGCCGAGGTCATGGTGAAGGGGTGCCACTCCAGCTGCGAGATGGCCGGGCAGTTGAGGAAGACGTACTGGCCCACCTCCATCTTGAAGCCCTTCTTCACCAGCTGCAGCTCCAGCACTTTGGACGGACGCATCACAATCTGGCATTCACGACAAGACGGTAAGAGTGTTCTTGTTACATTCTGGTGTCATACAATATTATAGTCCAACCTATAACTCCTACTCTATCTGATTGTGATGTGCCCGTCCAAAATCGTCATTCACCACACGAAAGAACTGAGTTGTTATGCAGTATGTCCTGCATCTCTCTTGGTCGATGTCCCACAACGTTATACCTTACTTATCCCTTACGTGGCAAAAAAACACATACTCTGACAACTTCAGCCACATTGCAATCGGATATTTGTGACAAGGAGATGCAGTGTTGTGTTATATCATAATACAATATACAGTTCAACATTATAACATAGTAGTATAAAATTCTTCCTCAGGCAATTTTGGATGACAGCATTACAATCTGATATCATGACAAGGAAGTGCAGTGTTTTTTTGTAAATGTAGGTCTGCTATGAAACGCAGTGCTTGTACAGTAAAGGTTCAATGCAAAGACACATGGCATTGGCCTAACTGTAAATGTTCAAATTGAGTGTATTTGACAAAGTTTGACTGGCAATGGTGAAGCAAATGTATAACTCCTCCTCTGTTTTATGGTCATGAAAAGACGACACCATTAGGGCTGTCTTTACCGTAACCGATTAGCACTTAATGACAGTCATAAAATGTTTACACGACACATGCAAGACTGCATTACGACACTGCTATGTCATATATATGAGAGCGGTGTCAAGTAAACTGTTACCGAATACAGTGTTACTGCAACATTGTAAGGCCACCACTCACCTTCCTGTAGGTGACTCTCTGTACATAGCGGATGAAACGCAGCAGGCGCTCACACAGGTAGATGAACATTGGCCCAATCACCCACATCCACGTCTGTGCAGGACATCAAGACAATCAAAAGATTGATTTACTGACCCAATTTACTGTCATTTGTGTGAATGCTTTGCATGAACAGTGGCCTATAGTGTAATAATGTCTCTGTACAAATCATATCAAAAGACTTTTGGAGGTCAACTTCTAACCAATATGTTATTTATTTATCTTTAAAAAAAAATCTCACCTGTGGGAATCCTCCGGCAAACTGAGGTAACGGACACTCTGGAATTTTCCCCCATTCGTTTGATCGATTAAAGCAAAACGTTGTGTTGTGAATTGGATTGGTTGTGGTTTGGCTTCTCACAATCCGCCTGCAAAGGAAGAAAGAATGGCGACCAATGGTTAACAGGACAGCTTGACGTCCATGCAGAGACGCCACTGGTGGATGTTAAAAATGAGGATGACATTCATTGGATGATTTTTTTAGTGGCTTTCATGCCTTAACTCGATTGACAGTTTCAGACAGTGTGAGATGATGACAGGAAGCGAGTGGGAGGGAGAGGTGGGGGCGGATGAGGAAATTACCTTGGGAAGGAATCGAACCTGGGCTCACAGAGTACCAGTCAATGCCCTAATCGTTTGTGCCACCTCCGAGGCCAGTGACATTATGAAAGAGTGGTTCTCCCTATACATTTCGTGGTGGTCTATTTTTTCTACGTTTCTCCACTTAGTTCCACGTTAAGCAGGCTCTCTCTTGCTCTCTCTCTCTCTCTCTCTCTCTGACCACCCCCTTCTCCCTGTCTCTCACACTTAGTAATAAACACACCACAGCATGTCCCTTACCCTGCGCCGTGGATGACCAGTCCGATGAAGAAGACCACGAAGAGGTGGTGCGTGTACCAGAAGACCTCGAAGTAGCTGCGGCGGATGACCTCCATGGAGGAAGTGATGATGAGGATGAGCGCCAGAGTGATAATCACGCCAGTGATACCCGCCAGCGTGGTGAACACGAAGTGTGTCGGGGTCTGGAGAGGACAAAAGGTCAGAGGTCAATAACCATGAGCTACCGTATTGCCAACAAGAGTTCTTAGTCATGCCTGTGGTATCCACCAACCAGAGATAGTATAGAAATTAGAAGTAAAAGTATTGAGAAGTGATACGGATGTGGTTAAAAGACAGGTGGTATGATATCACATAGTTGCAGCTATGTAATATCATATCAGTAGTATTGTAATTACATTTGTAACAGCACGTCTACTTCTATGTGGTGAGCCCAAAGTGTGTTGGGGTCTGCAAAGAGGCAAAAGTCAAAGGTCACTGACTACATAGTAAATGCAGCAGCGTTCGTTCAACACTCAGAGATTAGGACCAATACCATTAGTGTTACTGTACATCACTGCAACAAGACAAGTCACTGTCACAAGGAGAGGAGTTTTACACCACAACATGTTACATGTACACTAAAGGATATTGTATACGTGATGGACGTGGCAAACTCTTCGGTCATGTTCAGGGTAAGTTTATAGAGTTCTCTACCACAATGTGTTATACATAGGGATGCAAACGATTAATCGACTTGAATCGACTTTAATCTATTAATGCGTTAATCAATTTAAAAATATTAATCGCAATTAATCGCCAATTCAACTGACAAGAGACCCAGGTGAAATGGGCATGTGAAGAGTGTGTGTGAAGACGGGTGTGAATAGTGGGAATATTTAAATCACCTTTGGATTAAAGAATTTAAATAGAATTAATTTAAATGTACTATTTATCTCACTTTTTAATTCTAATTTTTAGAATTAGTAGGTTTTTTTCGAGAAACATTGAGATTTCGGGGGGAAAACGCTACTTATCAATTAATCGTAAGTCGATCGATAAGGCAATCAACTAAGGATTAATGAATTAATCGATAATTTGCATCCCTAGTTATACAGTATATGTTTAGCAACTCATGTGAGTAAGACACCGGTCGTGAGTTGCTGCGAATCAACTTCAATCAGAAGGACCACAGCTGATTAATCGTAATGTACTTCTTCTGTCTACACAATGCATTTCTTCCGGCTACACAATGCAAGGCATAGTGTGGTTTCCCTCAAAAGCTGCAGGGTTAATGGGATCAAAGGGGATTGAGCTAGCCTTTTAACCACTCCCTTGGCAGAACAAAAGACGTGCACCTGACCCAACTGTAGCTTCCCCTGAAACTTAAGTTACAGCAGAGTTGGACCAAATTAGCTTGAGGTAGCCTTTAATTACCCTTACAAGAACAAAAGAAGTTTCCTTGGCAAAAAATTGCGTAGCCTCTTACTGTAGATGGCCCTGTCAACGGGGTCTATTCACTCTTTCCTGAATATACTCAACTTAGGGATGCAAATGATCGATTACCGGTAATTCATTCATCTTTAGTTAATTGCCTTATCGATCGACTGACGATTAATTGATAAGCGGCGTTCTCCCCCCGAAATCTCAATGTTTCTCGAAAAAAAAAACTACTAAATCTGAACATTTTAATTAAAATTTGAGATAAAATTAATTTCCTATTTAAAATAATTCTATTTCAATTCTTTATTCCAAAGGTGATTTAAATATTCCCACTATTCACACCCCTCTTCACACACCCCTCTTCACCTGGGTCTCTTGTCAGTTGAATTGTCCATTAATTGTGATTAATGTTTTTTAATCGATTAAAGCATTGATTGATTAAAGTCGATTAATCGATTAATCGTTTGCATCCCTAACTCAACTCCATCATAATAACATTGTTATGACATTACCCAAGAGCCGTAGCCTCTCACTTGCTGAAAATGCTTAACTTCATCATAACAACATTGCTTTGACATTACAGAGAGCCATAGTGCTGCGCTAAGGGGTTAAGTTTAATATTGCCATTAGAATTTTGGTGACGTAAGCTTACTGTATAACATAAGCTCAACACTAAAAGCCATGCACCCCATCTTGGAGGTATTCCAAGAACATGGTGAAGTGATACATCAGGCTATGTTTAAGGCAGCATTTAGTGAAGAAATTAAGACTCCAGGCTCTTCTATTACATGAATGAGATTTGTTCAATATTGATGCAGCTTTGTGGAATAGCATAGCCTACCCCCTTGTGTGAAAAAGCCTACCCCCCCCCCCCCCCCTTATTTCCCCCTAAACTTACAGTGGTGTTGGAGCGAATGGGGTTGAGGTAGGTGGTGTTGGTGCCATCCTCCAGAGCAGACAGTGCCCTGCTCAGAGCATCATACTCTCCCCGGATGCTGTTGTAGTACCACTCCACATTTAGCAGATGAGCAACTGTGTGGACCGCTATGGCAAAAAACAAAAACATTAAAATGATGCACCATTTCTTTTAACAAGTGAGTGAAGGAATGGGTTGTCTAATCGAATGAAGTTTCAACCAGCAGCATATTGAGACATAATACGAACGAGAAGCAAGTAATTACTCTCATCTTTCGTGACTACCTACTACACTAATGCTTGAGCTGCCCTCGTCCCAGGCCAGACTCTTGACATGATGTGCTTTGCATCTGCACTTGTTGTTCTGTATATTCCCAGTGCACTTCGTATTTGCTAGAGATGTTGGCTATGATTATGTCCTCGATTGTAAGTCGCTTTGGTTAAACCGCGTCTGCCAAATGCAATGCAATGTAATAAAAAAGCCCTTTTCATGTCCGACAGAGAAATGATTTGCCTGGTCAGACTATAATCTTGAAGAGACTTGCAGTCGCGTATGTCAGTCTAGAATTTTATCAGCATTTGGTTGGTGGGCAGGTGCTAATGTCAAGCCCAGGTTACCGTCATTACAACATTATAAACATAATACAATTATACCACAACAGAGCTCTGAAGCCAAAGGTGCCAGGCTTCATCTGGGTGACTCAAACAAAGTTGACGAGTGAGAGTTTTATGCAATGCGACTGGGAGTTCACATGATGATATGAGGTTTGTTGCCTTGCTCGATGGCACACCAGTCAATACTTACTGGTTTGGGTGGAATTCAAACATGCATTCCTCAGACCCCTCAGATAAAAAAAACTATTTCCTAACCATAAGGACATGGAGGTATCTACCCTTCTTTTACCCCGTGGCTACAGTCGTGGCTCAGTGGTTGGAGCACTGGGTTGGCAACCCAAGGGTTCCCGGTTCAGTGCCCGACCGAACCACGGCTGAAGTGCCCTTGAGCAAGGCACCTAACCCCCACATTGCTCCCCGGGCGCCGCTCAGCAGGCAGCCCACTGCTACGGACTAGTGTGTGTACTTCAATGTGATTCACTAGTCCAAATGGGATAAATGCAGAGAAAGAGTTTCCCCTACCTAGGGGACCAAAATTGGCTCCAATCCAAATTGGCTCCAATTGGCTTCATCATACCCTCAGTGAAGTAACCTACCCCAACACTGGTGGAATGTTGACCCCACTCTCAACCCCCTGATGGTGTCTATGCCAGGCTGCTCAAGTCCTGTGCAGAAGAGCTAGCTGAGCCATTGCAACACCTCAACAAGAGTCTACAGCGGGCAAGGTGCCTACATAGTGGAAAACCGTATGCCTCATACCAGTCTCCATAAGGCCACACCCCAGACAACTGAATGACTACAGACAGGTCGCTCTCACGTCACACATAATGAATACATTTGAGCGTGTGTTGCTTCTCAACATACTGAAACCCCAGGTTTACCATGCACTGGACCCCCTACAGTTTGCCTACCAAGAGAATGTGGGAGTAGAGGATGCTATCCTCTATCTGCTGAACAGTGTGCATTAGCACCTGGACAAATGAGGCAGTATTGTGAGAATCATGTTCTATGATTTCTCCAGTGCCTTCAACACCATCCACCTGCTTCAGATGGGAGTGGAGACGGGGCTGGTGACCTGGATTACAGACTACCTCACAGAACGGCCCCACACTACCACAGCTGAGAAGAGGACATTGAGCAGATTCGACACTATAATGGACAATTACAAGCATCCTCAGCACCCAGTCTTTGACAACCAGAGAAGCCTGTTCAGCTACATATTCCACGCCATCCCATGCAGGACAGACAGGCTACGGAGGTCCTTTGTCTCCAGGGCCAACACCACACAGGAGGACACCCAGAAGGAGATCATCATAGGTGACTGGACTGCATAATCAACCTTCCCACATTTGCATACTCATCTGCACTTTTTTCCTCTGTGGAGGCTGCTGTTCCGCGAACTCCACCCCCTACCACCCATGAACTCTTTTTTTACTGCTGCTTTTCTTTTTTCCTCTGGAGTGCGCACAGTGACTTTTTAGACACCTGGATACATTTTACACTTACTGACTTTTTGGCTGCTCTTTGCTATGTACCACTCAGCTATGGCACATGTGATGAACCACTCTTATTCTTCTCATCACCAACAACAGCTGTGTGTGTGTGACGTGTGAGAGAGAGGGGACGAGGTCTGACTTTGGCTGAATGTAGTGTGTGCTGCATGGTTAATATAAGTGCAATGATGTGTGTCATGTCTGTGTTTTTTTCTGTTTATGCATGTATGCTACTAGACACCTTAATTTCCCTCTGGATCTTTGTTTTCTTTTCCTTTGACGTGTGTAAAACATAGCTATCTGGTTGACCTTTTCGACTAACTGACTTAACCTGTAGCGGTGCAGTTAGGTTATCTGTAATCTGTAGTTAATTACCTGGCGTGGCATTCAGAGAATCTGTGACTTAGTAGAACCTCATGCCTAATACCTTCCTTACTTAAAGTTACCTTAAAAACTGTGGCGGTACCCAGACAACAAGTAAAACCTATTGGCTGTTATCCAAAGTTATCTTAATCACACTGAATGACATGAGCCCTCAATGACAGCCATTACCTGACAGCCAACCAACCTTTCCGTGAAAGCGGCTTAAAATGTCTATCAGTCAACACTGGTGAAAAATTGCTTTATTGCATGTTTACCTTTGGTCAATATTTGTTAGGCTTGTGCTGTCGTAATCCTAAAGAAATTAGACCATCGACCATAAGATAGGCCTATTTTAGAAAAAAAAAATCGTGAGCGTGAAATAGCCTACCACAGGGAATGAAAAAGATAAAGACAACTTCAATGTGAGGGCCAAATAGAAGAGAAGTATAGCCTTCAGAGTAGAGTGTGTGTTTTCTGTGAAGACATAGGCTATTGTTGGCGAGCTTTTTTAGGTTGAAAAATAAGGAAATTCCAATAAACCTGGATATGTTATATTAAAATTAATTAGTAATGGTGGGGTGGCGTCCGCGCCAATGTCTTATCCTGTGCGTATCGCTCGGTGCGTAATTCCAAGAGCAGTATGATAAAAGGAAGAAAGGAGTCGCACACTGGAGCTGGATGCAAAATCAAAAACTGGGAACACTGATGAAGGGCTAGACCCGAAACGTTTGTCCCCTGTCTGTCGGTTTTATTTACATTTTTTCGGCTTTGTTTAATACATTTTTTGATTTTGCATCCAGCTCCAGTGTGCGACTCCTTTCTTCCTTTTATCATGTTAAAATTAATTACAATGGTGTACCTGTCATCAAGCCGATCGTGTAGCCCACAAGCTTGTGGAAACTGAGATTTTTGTCCAGTTGTTTCCTCATGGTGCGCCCACAGCACTGCAACGTAAGCAAGGGACGGAAACAATTAGCCTGTGCGTTTCTTTCCCCCTACAGACACAGAGGAACACTGCCAACCGTGCAAAACCATCGATACCATGGCTGAGTGCATCACTCACCATGAAGGATCCTCGAATGAGGGAGAGAAGGTTGCGACACACCGGCAGCAGGATCAGCAAGCAGTTGAAGTTCAGCACCGCAGCAGGTGCACGCGCCCATGCCAGAGCAGACTACGACCAACGCACCGCAGAGAAACGAGGGATGAAATTGACTTAAATGGCGATTTAAACGTTTACATAGATGTTTTCTGACATTTCTAAACGATCAAAAGACAGTTATAGGTAGCCTAAATTAAAGTCAAGTAACCCGCTATCTCTAAGTGGCAAGAGATGTATACAAAAGTTGTCCCTTCTCTCCACGCGTTTTACGCACAGCTTGTCAATATTTGTACCGTTTGTGACAGGGCAACTTAACTTACCCCTAAAAGATGTCGAGTGTAGATAAACTGATCTCCCAGATCGTAGAAGAAGTAGAAGTAGACAAACAGAAATATGTTTATGCCCATCCAAAGCACCTGCAAAAAATGCCAGAACATTAAACCAATACTGGACTACGGGAATGCTGTTGCCGTTAACAATTCCTTCAGTTTCATACAAAAAAACAGAAAACTTTTAATGTCTTCATTTTACCAGTATAAAGGCAGTCAGCCCGTGGTTGATAATCCAGTTACCCATTGTTGCTCTTCTCACCGGTGAGTCAGTCCTTTCGCGCTTCTTTTATACTGACCTGCCCGTCTACCTTCCAGACTCCACCTTTTTAGGACATTCCCCGCGATTGATCGGAACCAAACGAGGAAGGCGGCCTGCTAAAAAAAAAATACAGGCCTACCGTTGTGAAATGCAGGAAATATTCAACCAAGCTAGAGTGAACGTGACATTCTTCTCATGTCCTCGGCACAATAGACAATAGAGATGCATTTCTGTTAGCGCTGATTTTAACCTTTTCCCATCCATCCGCACGTAGCGATGATCAAACAGGTTTGGGCCTACTTTGCTTCTATAGCTCATTACTCACCCCTCCCACCCTGCCATGTGTGTGAACTTTCTGAAGTAAACCATATATTGAAACATGTTTTCTTATTTATTGTTTTATTATTTATTCATTGATTTATTCATAGCATAGCACGTTAAAGCAGTTTCAAGGCACTTCCAAAATAACAAAAATCAATTCAGTGTGAATCCTTACAAATATTTACATCAAACACCATTCATTTGGTTCACACCAACACATTATTGTCACACAGGGCATATATACACATAACTACAAAACAAATTTTGCATTCAAACCCGTGATTACATTATACATTAAAAATATGGCAATTTTCCGACCAAACTTAATTGTAAACATGCATTTCAAGCTTAATTCCCCACCCCTGTCTTAACTGCACTTTTCCCATTCTTAACTTCAGCTGACACAGTGTTGAACTACCATCCTCCCAAGTGGCAGTGTTAAAATCTGAACTTCAATGTGTTTTTACACTGCACAGAATACTATAGCCCTCCATGAGGCATATGGCTTGTCCAGTGGTAGGCCTACAGTGATGTACAGGGAGGGGGTCAGAGGGAACAGCCCCACATGACTAGGTTAAATCCCTCCCATAAAGGCCGCTTTTGGCTGTTTTCCCACACACCTGGACAAAAGGAGGCAGACACTAAAGCGCTATTTCATGAAAGGCACCTTTGTGCATCTGAATGTCCACAGCATTCATGGATTTCCCGGTGGAACGGCTGTCAGCGGACTGTGTGCACCTGATGTCATGATTTTCTTCCAGATGTGGAAAGGCACACATCGCACACATATCACAGGCAGCAACATCAACAAGACATATGGTTAGTGTATAAGGCATTCACAAACAGATCACCTTAATTCAGTGTTTTTTCTTTGCACAAAACATCAAGCAATGCAATTTTTTCTGCCACCACTCTGGTATTCCTGAGGGCAACCTGCTATTCCTTCAAGTACCCAGAAGGTGGCAGCAGTGTACCTTCTCCATCGTTCAAAACCAAAGTTCTCACAGTCTTTGAGTGGGTATTGTCCCTTTAGTAAACAAGGCTCTGTGGGATCTGTGCTAACTACAGTGAGGCCACAAGGAGAAAGTTCTCTGGGGCTTGGCTCAAGATGCCACAGTCACCATGTCATGATGAGCACCTATGTCATTATCACCTGTGTTCAAAAGATCGTCTGTGATATCGGTCTCCCGTTCTACTAGGTGATTGGTTGAGGAGTTAGCATGGGGAGCGCCATCTGACTCCACCTCCACCCCTGAGGGCTGCTCCTCCTGGTCTTTTGAGGGTCCAAGTGAGGGCTCTGGTGAGGGGTCTTTTGAAAATCGTAGTAAAGGTTCCGGCGAGGGTTCTCTGGAGTGTCCTCCTCCATGTTCCGATTCCTGATCTTTTGAGGAGGACCCAAGTAAAGGTTCTGGTGAGGGTTCTTTGGAGCGTCCTCCCCCACGGCCCGATTCCTCATCCCTCGTGCCTTTCTCCTTCTCGTAGTCGTTCTCCAGGACCTTGGGCTGACTCCTGCAGCAGACGCACTTGAGATAGTCCTCCACATTGTGGTGGAACAGCTTGCGGCACGGGTGGAAGAACTGGTAGAAGAGCAGCATGAAGAAGATGGCCAGGCCATAGCACACCACCAGCTGCACCACCAGCAGCGGCGTGCACACATACTCATAGAAGTCCCTCTTGTAAAGGTACCAGAGAATGATCAGCCCGATGTTCTCAGCGAAGCGCGCCGAGTAGTAGAGGGCCACACGGCTCCAGCGTGGCTGCTTCTCGATCAGGTCGTGGTCGGCCAGGTTCAGCTGCACGGCAGACCAGCAGAAGACGTTGATGCAGGCGTACAGGAGCGTGACGGCACACAGCACCACCACCGTGCCCAGCTTGCTAAGGTTCTTCTCCACGTTCTCGGGGAGGGAGCCTTTCCGCATCCAGAACTCCACCCATGGCTGTGGAATAGGAAGAGGGTGAAGTTGTAAGGACAATAAGAAGAGCAACAAGAATAATAATAATAACAATAACAACTTAATTTGCATAGCATATTTCTTTCAGTCATGCAGCTGATACTGCTTTAAAAGTTTGACAGGAATAGAAAGTTTGGCAAATTTTCTCAAAAGGTACACTGGGCAGAAAATGGTCAAGAAGGTACTGCGACTATGCTGCTCATTGAAACTGGGCTGCCTGTTGCCAAATTGAGTAAAATCTAAGTAATAAACTAATATTTTCTAGTATGGCCCAAGTACAGTCATTTTTGCAGCTAAAAAAGTCTATTTCTTGACATTCAAAATGGTGGACCATGGAGAAGATAGAATTTTATGGTGGTGGTAAGTATTCATGAAAAAGGTAACAGTAGAGAATGGGTAGCATGAGTTCTGGAAATAAACAACTAAAAATCTTACACAGTGTACCTTTAACCTTGTTTTTGGAATTGTACCCCAGTCAGTGTCCGCCAGGGGCCATGGACCCCTGTAAATGAGCAAGGCACCTGGCTTCCCATTGCTCCAGGGCCGCTAACAGTACCCTTTACCTACAGTCTAGGTCCTAGATAACTGTACATTGCTCTGGATAAAACATTACTTGTAGTGTAATGTAATGTAGCACATTGCCACTTGGCTTTTAAAATTCATTAATGTTTTTAAACTACACATTGACAAGTAACAAGAAGAGGAAACAGCCGTTAACGGTCTATAATGTGCATTTTGACTTCCATGTTGGCCTCACCTGGAAGAAGAAGAAGAGCAGGTTGGCCAAGCCCACGGGGATGACATAGACGGTGAGGGCCGTGCTGAACAGCACCAGAGCCACGATACGGGTGGCTATCTCCAGGCCTCTCCACAGCACCATGCACAGGTAGGCACACAGCTTCACACGCACCTTGCAAAAAAAAGGAAAAAAAACGTATTTCATAACTAAGCCGTGAATGACTTCATAGTAATGAAAGAGACTAAAGAAATCTCAGTTTAAACACTGTTCTGTCATGGATATACACTACAGTATGTATCTATCTGTAAAGGCACAATTTGAATTTCATATCTCTGGGCCTGGCCACAGCACCATGCAGAAGCGGGCACACCGCTTCACACGTACCTTGTACTCGTCATACTTGATGTTGATGGCCAGCACACTGCACACCAACGCACCATAAGTCATGGACACCAGGGAGATGGCCATCAGACTTACTGCACGGAGAGAAGAGAGGAGAAGAGAAGTTGTTTTAAATCAACCACAAAGCCATTAAAGCATGAATAACACATCAATGTGAAAACCAATACTCTTGGGGTGCTGTGGCACAGCGTACCAACACGCCCAACCATGTGCGTGCAACATTGCCCAGATGAGCTTGGGTTCCAGTCTGGTTCGAGTCTCCCAGCCCTTTCCCATGACTTTCTCCCACTTAAGTTTTCTGTTTCAATCTTCACGGTCATATCTGAATAAAAGCTAAATAAAGCTCAAAAGCATATACTAAAAACAAAAATTAACTAATAATTAGATTCCAGACTGACCTTTATTTAGCAATAATCAAAATGTCAGTATAACTTTTGTTGTACAAATAGTCTTTCAATATCTTACACATTGTTGTACAAGTCAAAACTGGTTTTAGATTTGGGAAAAAGAACTTTGTACTGATTCTTGGCTCTCAGTTTCACATCTACTGATGAGTCATTCCTCCTCCTGTCCAGGTACATAGCTATACATGCCCACGACGTCATTGTTTCTGGAAAACCTCCCACTTTGTTTCTGTAGTTCTGTTCTGGCTAGTCATTGTTGTGTCATTAATGCATTTCTGTCCAGTCAGAATGAACATTTCATTTGTTGCATTTGCTGTGAAGCGGCAGAGCAGCGGACATCGGTCAGGACAATCGTGCAAGGGGAAAATGACTGGACAGAAATCTGAAACAGAGAGGTATAAAACAATGAATGGCAATAAGTCACCTCTACAAGGAAGAATGACATAAATCGAGCAATCTGCATTAGTTCTGGCAGACCACGTAGTCAACGCGCCCTTTTGCCTATTGGCTGACGCCGACCCAACCCATACAACTCTCCACTAATCAGCTGCGCTTTGATTAATCAGCTGCAGCTCGCAATTGGATGCTGACATATGGCGTGCTTTATTTAAACTACCGAATTTGTTTTCCTGTCATTGCTTTTTGCTGCTTGTTTTGCTCCCACCACCTCCCCTGCTCCACCAGACTAATCGTTGTCAAACAATGTCATGTTGTTGTTGTTGCTTGCTCTGTTCTAGGGGGTATTTTGCCTTTCCAGCTAAATGGAAGGCACACCACCTGAGGATGCTGCTGTTCCCTGTATTGGCTTCCATGGAGCTCATGGAGAAGCCGGGGAACTTCCTCCGAACAGAGCCATACCCCCAAACACAAATGTATGCATTCAGAAATAAAGCTTCTAAAATATATCTCTGTTTCCCGTCTCAGTGGATCTGACAGAATTATCTAAAGGACGTAACGCAACCGATGCATCCATCTTTGTGTAAAGGGCTTACAATACCGTCCTAAAAAGGCATCAGAAATGAATGTTTCTGGTTGGGTATGGGGTGGCATTACACAAAATATACTTGCACTAAAATATGGCTCCATATGAAGATGTATTTTATATATACAGAATGTTCAGACACATACTTAAAAGTCACTCTGAATACAAGTATAAGCTAAATGTAAAGTGATGTGGGAGTGGAGCTATAGGGGGGCATGCAGGGCATTTGCCCCTGGGCCCAGGGCTCCCCGGTATTGGTGGTGGGGGCCCTATTATGACTTTGGCAGGCCGTATGGGGGCCCTATCAGTGTTTTGCCCAGGGGCCCTGTGTGTGATTGTTCCACCACTGAAGTGATGTACCCGCTCACAGTTTAGTGAGCTGCAGCACTATGACCTGTTTGGTGTATGGAATGTACTATACAAATACAGTTATTAACTGTGGCTCCAAGTAGCTATAATGCAATTTGCTTAATGTTTACATGCCTTATATACACACAGCCGATGTTGAGCAGGGGAGCATTCCAAGAACATGGTTAAGTGATAAACCTGCCAAGGATGACCAGTATGAAGTGGTAAATCTGCTAATAGATAGCCCACAGCTGTTGTTTAGTTAAGAAAATTAGGACCCCGAGCTCTTGCATTACACGATTTACCACTACCTCAAGTTTAACATAACCTGGATTAGTAGTTCACCATGTTTGTGGCATAGTCCCCAGGATGGTGTTATAGAGCTTCTGAGTGAACTGATTTGTAAATAAACCCAATGTTTTTACGTACACTCGTAATGGGATTTCCTGAACATTTTTGGGCACATAGATGTACTGTATGTACAATATACATAATGCTTGCATACACATATAATTCAATAAAACAAAATATTCTCTGAATGTCTGTGTCTGTGGTTACGTGTGCCAGTATCATCAGCATTATATCAAATTACATGACATTACACTTGCAACACAGCAGATGTTTTTTAAAAAAAATCCAAAGCAACTTAGTTATTTTGAGGTCACATAGCCTGATTATCATCGACTTTCAAATCTCTTCGAGACTTGGTCTGACCAAGAGCATAACAATTAACATTTCGCAAACAGCATTTCCCAAATGGCCTCCCTTGGTTTGCTAATGATTGTTTGCTTCCCAACAAAGTGGGAGGAGTTCCCGTATTTGCGGGAACTCAGAAAGTACTTGCATTTACTCTTGACCTGACTGGTAGCAACGCTGAAGCCGTGTACATACGCCTGACGTCCAGCAGCAGGATGTACATCCCTTGGATAGTGGCGTAGAGCTTGAACATGAGCAGATCATGTATGATGTTATATGATATGCATGTCATGTGTATGATGTCTGCATTCCTAACAGAACCCCTGAGTCTGCATACACCTGACGTCTAGAAGTATGCATTTCTGTTGTATGGTGGTGTAGATCTGCAGCATGAGTAGATAATGTGAAAGCGTGAACTCGAAGTGAAGTGAAAGCCAACAGGGAAACTCCCAACTCCCATTGTCATTGTGACAGCACTCCATACACAGTGTTCACTGTACACAACGAATTGTCCTTTATGCCTCACCCATGCAAGGGGGCAGCCCCCAATGCCGCCCCAAGGGAGCAGTGCGGCGGGACGGTACCATGCTCCGGGTACCTCAGTCATGGAGGAGGATGGGGGAGAGCACTGGTTCATTGCTCCCCCCACCAACCTGGCGAGTCGGGAGTCGAACCGGCAACCTTTGGGCTACAAGTCTGATGCCCTAACCGCTTACCCATGACTGCCAATGTGGGTGATGTTATAAGATACGAATGTCAGGTGTATGATGAATGATGTGTACGTACGCCTGACATCCAGCAGGAAGTACTTCTCCTGGATAGTGGCGTAGAGCTGGAGAGTGAGCTGGGGGGTGGAGCCAAGGAAGGCCTGGATGATGGCGGTGCGCTTGAAGGCGTTGCGGTGCGTGGCCAGCCGCCGCTCCGAGTGGCCGATCTCCCACTCCATGGGCAGGCCTTGCCCCTTCTTGAGCTTCATCTTGCGGCTGATGGTCACGTAGGGCTCCTCCCGACGCCCCGCGCGGCAGTACGTCACCAGCGCCTCCACACACCTGGAGAACAGGGAGGGTTACGTTATACGTCATTCTAATAGTGGTGTATGGCAGTATGTCACCAGCACCTCCACACACCATACAGAGGAGGGAGGGACAGGGATATATAGGCAGTCTGATTGGTCATCGCAGCCCGAGACGTTATACATTTCTGAATATTTTGGTGGAGGCAATGGGGCCGACTGAACAGACAGACCCATAATGCATTTTGCATCAGCACAATGCAAAGTCAATGGGAACCATCAGGGGATTGGGCCATGTGAACGAAGGAATTGCAGTGGAAGAATGCACTCACCGATGCTAGTCAGTTTTAGCATGCTGATGCAGATCCCCGCAATGTTGTGCATACACGCCATGGTTAACACAATGACTTGATTTGATTATTTCTTCATACTCCATTGGTATGTTGATTTTTGCATTACACTTACATAACACTTCAAAAGGACCCAGAAATATCACACATAGTGCTTTGAATGGCATAGCCATGCAGTTGGTGCCTTGATGCAAGTGCCTTGATGGGGGTAAAAGTTCAATCTGAAGGCACAGTTCTGCAGCAGGTCACCAGCACCTGTTGCACACAGGTGCCATTTTATTTTCAACCACAAGAGGGCATCTTTGCTTGAGAAACGCCATCATTTCCCAAGCTTCTCGTCTTACTCATGTTGAAACCTTAGACAGGGGTGTGTTCTCTCTCTTCCCCACCCTCTTTCTCTTTCCATTTCTCCGAGCCACTGTGTCTTCATGAGAGAGGGCTAAGGAGGGCGTAGGCAGACAGCAGTAGCCATCTGGGCAATATGCTCACTCTCACAACCATCTTTAACAACATTAATTTTGACATGAATGCATTATTCATAAGCTTTACTGTACACGACTGAAGGAATGAATGAATGAATGCCAAGTGTTTTGATTTGAAAAAAATCTTCCATCAGCGTCTTCCAACACAGACACGCCACTGTGTCTTCCAGCTAATGAAGCGAAAGCCACAACAAAGTCACCTCATTACCAATTTCATTTCCTGTTCTTCTGCAGAGAGGAACTTTATGAACGCACTGGTCTCTCTTCTTGTCACCACCTGAAGTTGACCAACAGCCAAAAACACACAAAGACACCATGCAAAAGCAGCGCGCATCAAGATGAGTCAGTGTATGTTTACTTGCAAGTCCTGAGGTTGAAGAGAGGAACAATAGACAATGCAGAGGTGGCCGTTGGATGTGCTGCCAAAGCAAGCCCTGCACATTTATTTACCAAATCTCTGCTGTTTTACTTGTGGGAAGCACAGCCTCACACACACACACACACACACACAACTTAAGTTTCGGGGTGTGTGTGTGTGTGTGTGTGTGTGTGTGTGTGTGTGGTGCACAACTAAGACAAATCTCCGGTTCTCCTTCAGATGTTCCTTATCGCTTCATGAGAAGTTCATGTGGTTTATTGTGGTCTAGGCAGTACTGAATCAGCCTGACACAGAAGGAGGTGGATTCACTGCAGTGAATCATTAGCTCAGCGTTACACTTTTACAGCACCATATGGTCATCACAGCCAGACTCCCATCTTCAAATCAGGGAGTGTTATGATTTGAAACAAGAGATGGACAGATCGTTTCGCCTAAAAGATAAGAAGGGTCAAACACTTCCTGCTTTCTTTCCCCCTTGATCTGTGTGTGTGTGTGTGTGTGTGTGTGTGTGTACTCTAAACAACTCACAGAGGTGACTAATAGACAAGGCCAAAATAACAGGGCTAGCAGTAGCATCCTAGATGCTTACTGCTGCATGTCATGACTTTTTCACCAGTTCCAGACACAACGACTGGCGTCATGACTCTCAAAAAACAGTTTAATGACTTAAAACTGAGCTAAAAATAATCATTTAATGTGTGCAATATTGATGCTTGCAACATTTGCATTCTACACGTGTAAATTAGAGTGAATTTCTCGTCAAGTCAAAAACCAAAAATAAACCAGTCTTTCAAAACACCCAATCCACATGATTTACTCCACTTCTCAGTAAAAAACAACCTATGTGGCCTGCTATATCTGAACCGAAGTCCTGCAGCTCTTGTCAGTGAGCATTATAAGGACTCTATGCAGACCACGGTGAGGAAGATGGCAGTAGGTAGGAGAGCAGCGTAGGGGGACTAAGGATGTTTCCTGTCAGTACATGTTGAAAACACATCAATCCTGTCCACCAGGCACAGACACAGCCGACCTGCAGAATGACTACCAGGGAAAGGAATATTGCATTTCCTTGAGGAACAGTTGCTGATCTCTTTTTCTTGTGTACAATCTTTAACTTGTGCACCTGTTAATCTCATTTGGAGATTAATCTCATTGTTTTGTTTTCCTATGCCTTGTCAGGTTGTTTCATAGCTGCTTTGCACGATACTTGTGTGCCTTTGTCGTTTTCATCCTTTGTCTTGTAAAAGACCTTAGGGGCACCGCTGTGGTTTCTAACATGACTTAACTTGTCTGAGTGTAGACAACCTTCAGCAAAACAGGTATGCCACAAGAAATGTGCAGTCCATGCTCATGTTGGTGACAACACCTAGCATTAAGAAAAGAAACCTGGCTTTTGTTAGGGATGAGTGCATGCAATCTTATGTCACATGTTCTGTCATTTGCGTGTGTCCTCTGTTTTGTAATTGAGGATACTGCATATTTATTTTGCAACAAATGGTCTGTTCAGACAACTGCAATGCATCATAGCCACAGAGCTAACCTGTTTTGTGTAAATAATGTTCAAGGAAAGAACTTCGAGCTGAAATGTCAGTTCAACAGGTCAGTTCAAAGCTGATATGGCATGCACTGTACAAGTTGTACTCTAAAATCTATTTATTGTGTGCTTCTTCCTGTGTTTAGTGTAATTTGAAACAACTATATTTCAACTATCCATCATGGATCCTTATCCATATCACTATATAGTTGATCCATCATATTGGAGAGGAATCCATCCATCAAATGGATCAACTATCCCATCATATCCCACAGCCAGGTATAACTCCCCAATGTCACCCTCATGTCCATTGTATTGCCCTCTGGCAGGTTGGACATACTATCCAAGGCATGCAAATTCACCAACCAAGGCCCATGCAATAGATTTTCACTGCAGTGTACAGTGGATCGTGTTTCAATCAGACTCAGTGCCATGGCTCACTGTGCTCAAGGCCAGGATTTTCCCCAGAACAATGGCAGCCAAACAGTAGGCCTCCATTACATTTGGCTGGCTCTCTTCTCCAGGGCTGTGTACAACAGTGATTTGTGGTAGGCTAGGGCCAATTGTCCTGGGGCCAGGGTCGCTGACGGCTTTGGCCAGGCCCAGGACAAAATCATCCCACTAACCAATACATACAATGTATTGAGGACCCAATTCTGGGATGCCTCTGTCCTTGGGCCCAGGACTACTGACCTGCTTGTACCCCACTGCCGGCTTCCCTGCCTGAGACACCCTGAGGTTAGATCATACCTCCAGCCATGAGTACATAAAGTTCACAATTCCTCACAGTGTCACACAACACACAAAACTACATTCTCATTCATAACCAAAGCAATCTCTATGGTTAACAAGCAATGGAAAAGCTAGGCTGGTGTAACAAAAAAACAAGGGACTGAATCTGGTACCTGACTTGTACTGTATATGATGTGAATGCTGGGAAGAGTGGCTAGAGGGAGGAGAAGTATGAAATGCTTTATGTGTGTATTTATGTTTTGAGCAATGGAGTGAATGTACATTCATGTTTTTATGGTGAGATCAAAGACAAATGTCATGCTTGCATGACTATGAAGTCTATTCTATTCAATTCTATTCCCTTTTAGGCCTACATCTCATCTGGTGCAAGAGGAGCAGTACGTGGGGATAGTGCCATGCATCCAGGTACCTTTGTCATGGAAGATGATGGGTAAGAGTGACAGCAATTTATCTCCCCACTCCATATGCTGGTGGTGGACAAAAGTGCTCATTTTCACATCTTCTTACAGGAATAAAACAAGTGACGCTCTGATGACTGCTAGGGCAACTCCTCCTCTATTAGGCCACAGCTGTTAGTGTCACAACTGAACCCATTTAGTCAGTAAAATAGCACGCTCCAAGGTTTTCTAAACAAGCATTCAGTCGAGCAGTCTGCATGCTCACTTGTGAAACATAAGGCCTTGGTGTTACTAAGGTAACAAGTAGGGGACAGTGGCCGGTTAGCAACAGACATAGCGCTGTGGCATGGTGGGGCTAGCTGCTGCTATTTAGCACTCTCTGAGATGATGCTTTGTTTACTATGGACAAGACAACTGTTAGGCTAACAGCTAGATGACAGTGGTGGCGTACTGAGGATGTCTCTCAATCTACAATACTGAGTTGGAGTTTCAATGCCTTTGTTTGAGGTACATGACAGGAAATTGGCAACAATGCTTTGCTGACTCTGATGCTGAGTATCAGTGCAGTATCACAGCAAAAGCGGGGTTTCCCCCACCACTTCACAGTTAAGGCTGCCACCGTGACAACAAACACCCCCCACCCAGACTAGGTCCCCTGAAAAGATTTTGTAACTAATTTCTAAAAGTTGCTTTAGAAGAAATTACATTCATTTTTCATATGAAATTGCACAACGCAGGCATTCAGTTGATTGCAAGATGTCTCTGATAGTGGTTACACCCCCGTCCCCCCAATTTGAATAAAAAATGTTCTGTGAGGAAAAACTGGCAGAAAAAAATTGTCCTTTTTTAAATAAACTTTGGACAGCCAGCCGTCACATCAGAGATAGTTCACATTCTTCCTGTATTCTGTCTGATGATGTTGCTTACTTCATGATAGATTGAGCAACTTCCATTTCTCAAGAGCTGTCCAAGGAGGGTAAAAAACACATAAAACCACAGGGTATGTTAATCACTGAACGGTCAACATACTGTATTTAATACGAGCTTTGCCACCAACTCCACCCAGCTGAGTGACAGTAGCACTAAGAGAGGAAGCTCTGACTAGCTCATGATATGAATGCCTTCGAAAAGAAATACACGGACACAATAGCCTTGTCACCCTTCAAAGCTCTCAACTTATCAGGGAGGATGATGACAAAGCTATATGTAGGCCTACGGCTATCGGATTCTCAGTATGTGACTCTCACCACCCTGACACGAGGGGTTATGGGCAATGAAGACGTGAAGGAATGAATGAATTAACAAATAAATGAACGAATACATGAACAAATGAATGAAAGAATATCTGCGTCACAGTACAGGACTATCCGGGCCCATGTTATAGACCAAGACTGCAGTTTTGTATGTGAAAGCTAAGCTCAAAATAACCAACTGTAAAAATATAGATAAATAACTAACATTTGTCCTGTAATGGCAGGAACGGGTCAGCGCAGCGGATTTAAAATCAAACACTGGAATCAATGCCCTGACCACTCACTGACTCTCATTTCAGAGGAGCTCTTAGCATAATGGAGGCACTTATCTTTTCCACCATCATTCAGCCCCCGTCTTTAGATTTATGAACTGCTGCACCAGGCAGCAAGAAGGTGCCACCCCACCCCCCACGTGAACACACACACACACACACACACACACACACACACACACACACACACACACACACACACACACACACACACACACACACACACACACACACACACACACACACACACACACACACACACACACCAGGGGCAAGTGGCCTGGCTGGCAAAGGATGGAAAAACCACTACCAATGATTTCCACTAGTCATCTTGAAACTACTCTGTGGCATGCGTGGTGAATGAAGTACAACGAAGGGATTATGTCAACAGTGGTCGACTTGCATTATAGGTCCAGTGTGTAACACTCTCACAACCTGCTATCAAAATCTCATATGGCCCATTCAAAAATGTGTCCTTTTTCATCCATATGTAGGGCCTACTGCCAACTCCATTAGTTGTATTGGTTGGTGAAAAGGGGGAAGGGGATTCACCCTTTATGTTATTGCACCATCTTCAACTGTGTTACCTAATCAAGGACATACTCAGCTCCGGATGTGTCGTTGTTTGACAACCTCACAACTGCCATCATGCAGTCATACAGCCACCACTCTGCCCTGGCAACTTTAAAGAAGGGAAGGGACATGGTAGCAAAGACAAACGTATCGACAATTCATAAGCATTCATAAGTTTCTTCCGTGATCCACATCACACAAGGCTCTAAACTGTAATCCTGCCCCTTTAAGAGACCAGGAGAATTAATGGAGTTAAATGGAAATTGATTCCCATTTAGGAGACCCGACTTGATTCCACTTTGTTGCATTGTTGCTACTTATCTTGGTCTACCGTATTGAACATCTTTAATAGGAGCACCCGGAAGCAGGTGTTCCACATTCCCTTCTTCATGCTGTGTTTTCAAGGGTTAGGGTTTCTATGGAATTACTAGAACTCAACAAACCTGGTTGGAGAGTTCAGAGTATCTACTCTCCCACTGAACGAAATGAGGTAGGCCTGTAGTAGTTTGTGGTCCTAGATTGGACATTTCGAAGCCAGGTTAACCATCACAGGACATTGCACAAAACCAAGTAGCCACGAGCAAAGGATGTTGCCATTTTGATACTAGTTTAAGATACCAGTTGTAGATGCATTGCCATTAGCTTTAATTTAAGCATTAACATGAATGAACCCTTGTCTGATTGCTGTTCTGAATTATATTTTTCCATGACCAGACAGAGAGTCATGACCAACTGCCATAGACAGGCAAACCAAGGCATGGGTCTGACTCTGTACTAATTAGCCACTGAGAAGCATCACCCACTTGTGGAAAAAATGACAACCTATGCAGAGAGAGAGAGAGAGAGAGAGAGAGAGAGAGAGAGAGAGAACTGCTTCTCACTCATTACATCTCTACTGGAAATGATCACGAGGTGGAATCCCATAGCGAGGCAGTTTCACAGCATATTGCCAAACATCTCCTGTGCAGCTGGGCTGTCACATGCCAAAGCTGCAGAGATACATACAGTATGCCAAGGGTTACACAGTGTAGAGATGTGCTGTGTATGTATCATGTTGAGAAGTTACAGTTAGGTGGTGCAGCTGTGCTCATAAGCTTCTCTGGGAATCGAAGCATTCCTTCTCAGTGACTTCACGAGACAGTAGCTTGGTTAGAGAAGATATAGACCTTACAGTTCACTGATAATACTATACATTTTGTATTCGGTTGTAAACATCTGATCACGTCAAAATAAAACTGTGCAAATCTGGAGCTGTTTTGACATAAATCAACATTGTTCCTCTGTTAACTTTATTGGCCTTGTTGGGAAGCACGTTTGCTCCACCCTGAACATAACACCTAAAAATGTGTCAAGACACTCCACTCAACAGGCCTGAGCACATTTCACAAGCAAAATAACCTCCAAATACCCTGAAGGCAAACTCGGAAAGTCAACACTCAACAGACACCACAGTTCTGACATTTAAAATAGCTGCAATGGCGGAAGACACATTAAATGAATGAAAACGTTCTCAGGACTAAACACTCCTAAAATAAACATGGGCCATAGAGCTCTATTAGCCTTCTCCTCAATACCTTTGCTGTGTTTGGGTGGAGCTGTGTTTGGAACAGAGTTTAGTTGTTTCCATGCCTGAAGTCTGAGTCGTCAGCCTGAAGTGTACTGACTGCTGCACTCCTTTTTTTTAATCCTGCTTACTCATTCACTGAGGACATGGCAATGGACATGACTGGTTATAGATGTATTGGTTTAATTATCTGTGAGAAGCAACGTAATATATCTCGTAGCCTGAATTACCTTATGAGTGGTCCCAGCATGAGCATGTGCATGAACAAGACCAGGGGCCTGTCCATCCCCAAGTCCCTGTGGATGAACGTCAGCGTCAGCTGGATCAGCACGGCTGGTACCACCACGAAGCCAATAGTCAAGCCCATCCAAATGGTGTCACCAGTTCCATAATATCGCTTGGCCAAAAAAGACGCACATACTATCTCGGCGAAATACAGCAGCGTGGCAAATACAACGCTGAGGGGTGCATGGACTCGTTCGTGATTGATAACCAGAACCACGTCGCCGTTTTTGGACTTTTGTGCCGAGTGGGGTTGCTGCTGCGCCTGCGGCAGGACCTCCACGATTTCATTGTCAGCCTCCTTGTCCCTGCTCTCCATTCCCATGCGATCCAAATGGTGACTGGCAAACGGAGCAAACCGACGTTTGGCCTATTCACAATTCTTCATTCTTCCAAACAGTACCAGCTTTTAGTTTCTCCTGCCATGCTCAAACCGCGAGCAGTTGGGTGAAATTGGAAGAAACGCACGAAGGAAGGAACGTGGGCGCTGCGCCGAGCAACTTTGTAGCAAGAAGTGGTCCTTCGAAACCAGTAGCTGGGAAGCCTTCAACCCGGAGATCAATCCAAAGGCGAGACTGAATGCCTCATACTATCTCACATTGTTAGCTTTTCCAAGTTCAATTTCTTGCCGTAGTGTAGAAATAATCAACGGTATGGATGATTTGCCCACCCAAAGGTGACGTCATGCGTAAAGGCCACATGAAACCACTTCCCACCACTTCTCGACATGTAAACATACACCACCAGTCCTTTGCAAAATTCCCGAAAGGTTGGTATGCTTGTATCCTACTTGAGCCTAATGGAGAGCTCTAACCGTGTGTCATATTCAAGTGGCTCACGACGATCAAAGTAAAACAACTTGAACGCCCAAGAAAAAGTCAGAAACAACGTTTATCTACGGATCCCTAAGGAATAGCCTACTGTGCAAAGTGCGATACGAAAAGCAAACTTCAAAAGCAGGTGTGTCAAACCCACCCGGCTCCTCTTGCCTGCCATGCACTGACAAGTCAAACACGTCGGCTACCCTCTTTGTGTCCGTGGCGTCCTAGCGCCCTGGGTGTTCAATTACTGTATGGCACACAGTAGAGCGGATGGAGTGTACACACTATGCATCTATTTTTAAACCCTGCTATTTAGGGTTGGAGTTTATGAAGATGCAGTGTAAACACAAAGTGTTAACTCACAAAAAGCATGTCAAACTATTTATAAAACTGACCACTTTGAATTATACAGCTTAGTTTGTACTTGATACTTAGGCCTACCCTCTTAACCTATTCCTTTAAAATGCTTAGAATTTCCAGCCATTGATATTCATAATATTAGAGATTCTTTCACTGAATATTACGTATAAAGTAAATAGCATTGCCATATATAGGCATGACTTGAAACGCACATGGCTACAACAACATTGGAAACTATTCTCAAGGGGACACATTGTTTTAACATGTCTCAACTTCCGTTGGCCTTCCCAGCAACTGGGCCTTGAACTTCACACGGCCACTGTAGCATACTCCTACTACATGGGTCTTTCTATACTATGAGGTATTCAAACACAAGGCCTGGGTGCTGTGTGCAGATCCTTTGCCATCTTGTGAGAATCCTTGGCGTAGTCTCTGTGTACTTGAAGACAGCATACTTTTCAACAGCGTTTTATTTTTGTCCTAAAACATAGCAGGAGGATGACGCCATGTATCCCAGTGGTTGGAAGCAGCCGGGCTGAAATATTTGTGCAAGCAAGCAAGTAAGCAAGCAAGGCACATATTTGTCTGCCTGATTTGCCTGGCTGTGTGGTCAGACAGGTTGCTTTGATTGTTCTTGACAAAGAGGCACTCTGCCCGGCTGCCTCGGATTCCTTTTTAGGCTCTCTGACAGAGGATGTTGGCGGAGCTTCAATGTCAGAGCTGTGTGTGTGTGTGCGAGTCAGACAGATAGTTGTGGTGGGGCCTTCTCAGTTCACTCCCGCCACAACCTGCACTTTATTTGAACCACTCCGCATTTAGAAAGAGTAGTCCGCTCACTGTAGCTCCGCTTTGAAGACATGCCTGATGAAGACCCTACTGGGTCAAAATGTTGTATGACTTGAATACCCCTTCAAGGCGAAGCGACAGTGTGCAGACCCCTATAGTCTTTGTATTGTCAGATACGCCTTTATTCTGCACCTGACCTCAGCGAGGTGGGATGTACATACTTTTACAATTCTGAACCACTCAGCATTTCACAATCAAAATTGGAATCGGCTTTATGATCCAATTGCACTTGCTTGCTGTACAACTTAAGGAACTTCAGAGCTTCAGAACTCTGACTCTCAGGAACTAAATAAGGTGGTGGTCAGAAATGCGTCTTTACTTATCTGCAGACAGATAGCTGTGGTGGGTCTTTCTCAGTTCACTTCTGAGTGCACTCAGAACATTGGATCCTCCCAGTATTTCAGACTCAGAAGGAATTGGCTTTATTTGGCAAGTGCATCGGCATAGCCTACATACTGTATCCTACTTGAACTTAACTCTGACATCCAAAATATACTTTAGCTTAAACCCGTTACCAAACATGTTGAAGTGCTTCTTAACATATCCTCTGAAGCAGGTGCTGGTTGGGACCAAGGTAATGAATCAGTTAGAGATATTGAGTACAACCTTATCAGTCACTTTCCTGTACATTTTGCCACATCATTTCAAAGGCACGTTACTCTAATGAACTTGAAAGGCCTTTATTTTTGTGGGCCTATGTGTCACGACAGAGTTTCTTTTTCAGAGCCGCAGCCTCTGTGGCCATATGCCACAAGCATGTAGCTCTGAAGAAGTCATTTTTCTTTCATAATGTGAAGGCCCATCACAATAACAAATCCTATTTCAGTTCAGTAGTGTGTCTTTGAAATCCTTGCCATTTAGTTTCTCATTTGACATTCTACAGTGATGTCAGACTCAGGACCAGGGGGCATATCTGGCCCGCTGAGTCATTTCATTTGGCCTGCGAGATAATTTCAAATGTGTATTACAGTTGGTCCACATGCATCATTAATGTGTAGTGTAACAAGACATGAAATGTGTTGTGTCACAGGAATATGATTGGGCCCAAGCCAATGAAACAGCTCACACACATATGCAACATAACATATGCAGACATATTTGAATATTTCCATATATAATGGGAAAGAGTGTGTGCGAAATTTAACTATGAGTGTTAAATGCGTGCTTGCACAATTTGTCAAATAAAATAAAATTTTAAAAAATGAGTTCAGCCCTTGACTTCTTTCTAGGTTTTGATTTTGGCCCTCAATTCAATTAGTTTCAAGTCAATTCGAGTTTGACACCCCTGTTCTACTACCTCACATGTACAGCAGTCTACTGTTACTGTAGGCCTGTTTTCTTGAGGAGTGACTGTTGTGTGCTCACAAAAGCCCCCGAAATTCCCCAAGAAAAATGTCAACGTGATTTTTACCAGGGCGGATTGGAGATATTGAGTTTTGTGTTTGCACAACTGCAGTAGGCAAACATGAACTGGAATGGTGGGAATTTTATATGGGAAGAATGATAAGGCATAGCTCCTGTTCAATCCTGCTGTAGTGGGAGGACGTTATTCTAATTCAGTATACAAATAAGGGATTTTATTTTCAGCATGTGCTGTGTACGAGTTGCACGGCTGACTTTTTGTTACAATATACAGTACACACATGTTTTGTTGTTGCTTCTATTGAAGTAATAAGAAATACATCATTTATTCACTGGTCTGAATGTGCTTTTGCAATGAGTGTAGAGCATATCCAACAATGTAATACAATTTACCTATCCACTATTTCACTGCCCACTGTTAAATACTCATTTACAGAAAGACACCCCCCCCCCTCCCCCATTTAAAAAATAAATAAAACACAAGATAAAATGGGAATTCAGAGTAAATGAAACACATGAAGAAATGATCACACATTTGTTCACTTTCTGTACACCATTTATTTCCTTTTCCCCCTTTATCGAATGACTGAGTGTGGGTGGTTTCTAGTAAGCGTTATTTTCATTCAGTACTGGCTGCAACTGAGGGCTGGGCCAACAGGCACTTGTTTAATTTATGGGTGTGTCAACCGTTGCCATGTGGGTTACTATGTCAGCACGAGAGCACCTCAGGTCTTGTTGTGTTACCAACCATCTTATGACGTGATAGTATACTGGAATCTACCAGAATTTACATTGCAATATGTTGGAAAATATGTATTGCAAATATTGAACATATTTAGCAATATACAGTATGTACTTAACATACACTATGAAAATACTGCTATTGCCATTTTCATCACTTCCATGATAACATAGCCCATTGTTATAAAATATGATATGTTATATATTGTCATGTCATGTTTTATATGGAGAAATACACATCATTTGTGTTGCATATGATATGAGTAGGCCTAACCCAGCAGTGTTTAGGACCTGGGGGTTGGGGTCATAGTGAAAGTGCCTGTCTTGCAGCTGCCCCACCCCTCCTTTGCCCAGTGCAGAAATACACTAGCAGCCTTGCTCCTGTCTGCGAGCACTGACTGAGGGGTTCAATTCAGGACTTAACAAGAAAGTCCTCCAGAGAGTACATAACTCACTTGCTTGCAATGTAAACAATGAATCACCATAAAGTATTTCTCATTCAATCGAGACAGTGATTATTACTGGAATACGGTAATAAGGTAACAATGTCTGAATAATGACTTTTTAAATGTAATTTCACTTACAAACAGAAACACAAATTAATACTTATAAAGCAGAACCTCCTGGGTGGTGATAGAAGGATTTGGATCCACCTCCCAAAAAAGCTTCGATATTACAACGTAATGGGTGAACTCAGATGCTTACTATGCAGAAGGGACTACTGCAGTGCTGCTGGGATTTCTTTGAATGGTGCAGATTACACTTGAATGCTGATTGGAATTTTGTCACCCTTAGGATAAGATGCCATAGAGAACTGGGGAATATCAAGCGGAGTAGAACAGGCCTGTATTCAGTGATCTAGATTATGCAGTGATGCAATGGGGTACACAGACACGTTTGTGTGAGTGTGTGTGTGTGAGAGAGAGAGAGAGAGAGCGAGAGAGAGAGAGCATTAATATGTTTGTGTGCCTGCATGTACAAATGTGTTTGTGCGTGTGCGTGTGCGTGTGCGTGTGTGTGTGCATGCATGCGTATATGTGCGCGCATGCGTGGACTTGTATGCATGTGTGTCTTTGTCTGTCTGCATGTGAGGGTGTGTGGCGTGAACATCCAAGTGATGGCACCATCTGTCTGAGCGTGGTGGTGTTTGGCTGGCCAGTCGATCCGGCCCTCACAAGCCTGTCTCAGTCCAGTCAGCAGATACCTAAAGCAGCTCTCTCATTGGCTCCTTATCTAATGACTCTATTGGATGACACCGGAAGAATGGGAAGACCAAGACAGACGTGGAGAAAGGAAGACAGGAATTGAGAGAGAGAGAGAGAGAGATGGAGAAAATCGAGAAATAGATGAGGTGAAATAGGCTTGTGGGAGTGATTATGAGACATACCCCCCCCCGGACAATCAGTTACATTAATATGATTTCCTAACCAAATGAATAGATTTGAAATAAGGGGTGGTGGTCGGTGCAGATACAGCTGGCTTGTTTCTGGTTGCCATGGACCTTCGGCGAGGGCAACATTTCCCGTAAACACCGGCAGGCCTGCTGACAGCTTTGGCCGGGCTTGGGGCAAAGTCATCTGAAAGCCTCCCTGCCTGCCCAATACATATAATTGATAATGGATACCTAATTCTTGGGCCCCTGGGCCCAGAACCACTGAACTGTTTGTCCCCCCTTGTCTGCCTCCCTGGTCACTGGGCAGGAGGCCAGATCACTTCCTGCAAATGCCACCCCAGTCATCTGTCTGATATCTCATGATGCATCCATGCTGATGTCAATTACCAAATAAAAAATTCCACTGAAATATACAAAGCTACTGCCCCCTAGTGGAAAGAATAGGAAGGGGTGCTACACGATGTATGTTCTGTGCTAGAATGATGAGAATTTTCCAAGTAGGCTACCCCTCTTGTGCACAACACAGGCATTATGAACAGTAATTTTAATGCAAAAGTGACGCCTAGGTAGGAACAAGTTCAATTTGTGTATGGAGCAAAGTAAAGATGTTAAATGTAGACATACAGTGTAACTTTCTCTCATATGTATGACAGCTTTTCTCCACTGGTTTGGCTCATTTCTTGTAACTGAGATGAGATTCCTACTGCATACCTAGTACCATTTGGCCAAACACTTTTACAGTTCTGCACAACATTTCAGATAACATGGCAGGCAACATGTCACATTTTTCCGAAAACTCCTCATTCATGCTTCAAATCTAAAACCTTTTCCCATAGCCTATCAGTGGGCAACAATTGTACATCCTTCTCAATTGCTTTGGGTGGTTGGTTCAGCACAACTACGTGGATCATCATCAAATATTCACATCTTGCCAAAAACAGTTAACCCATATTTCAAAACGTAATTCCTTTCTTAGTTAAGTCATCAGTGCCCCCAAAATGCATTGTCCGTTTGGCATTGTGTAAGCACTGCAAGTGAAAATGCCTAGATGCTTTATCACTATGATGGAGAAAATGCCAACAGAATTCAACTATTCTGTAAAAAAAAATGCTTTTAGGCGTAGCATGACAAGTGGTTATGCAGTAGAAAATTAGTTATTAATGTTTCCAAACTGTAAAATCATTTGAAATAATTAAATAGTTAAACTGTACTTGAACAGTCTAAATTCCTTAGGAAGTATTGCGAGATGAAATACTTTGACCTCGTCAGGCCATTTCCCTCTTCCCAACAACTGCACTCCATGGTCATTCTAAAACAAAGGCTGCATTCTGCTTCTGCTGCCCAGCTTTGGCACCATCCGTCTGTACATGTGGAATCTCCAATGTTAATGAATGAATTTAATGCACAGCAAAAATATATGGGCGCACAGACACAGACACACGCACACTCGCACGCACGCACGCACGCACGCACGCACGCGCACGCACGCACGCACGCACGCACACACACACACACACACACACACACACACACACACACACACACACACACACACACACACACACACACACACACACCTACATCTGGAGAACCACTTCTTTCTCCCCATATTACTCTTTCATTATTTGTTTTTATTTTGATAAATTCATAGAGTTTAAATGGATAGAGTTTATGCTGTGTATTAATACATTCCACTTGACTTCTGCTGACTTGACTTGTTGATCTGTTGGAACTGATTGTTCACTCGCCATTTAATCTGTTGCCTTTCTTGGCACGGCTAGACAGTAACGGCACGGTCGTGTGTTGTCATTCGACTTGCAGCCTCTTGGCACATTGTCATCCTGTTAACCCCTCAACCCTCTCCCTCTTGGCAACAGTGGTTTGGGGGCCATAGGTGAAATATAGACATGGGGCCCCTTTGAATGGGGTTTTCTGGTATTTACCATGGTGGGGCTGATTACTGGAGGCCGCTTCAGAGGGCAGATTTTGGTGGGGCCCTAGGCAATTGCTTAGTCTGTCTGTTGGTAAAACTGGCCCTGTCTCTCGGATCCTTTACTATCAGTGGCACCACCATGTCACCCCATCCTGTCACCTTCCCTCACCACTAAACATCACCTGAAGTCACAAGTCCTCGGCTCCACACAGTGTTGTCATGGAAATAAAATCTTTCCCAAATTACCACTGCTGCCCTCGATAGACACTGGCCCCCGGGGTTAAGAGCCATGCTGTGATTGGTTGAGAAGCGTTGACTGATTCTCAGGCCTGGCCCCGCCCATATGAGGTGACCAAGGGATTATTCCTGACATAATTGGAAGTCTGAGTAGTGTTCAGGTGCGGGAGGGACAAAAATGGTGCAGCAGAGTTGTTTGCAAATAACCACCAGATGGACCCAGGGATATTGCTGTAAGTTGCTCTGAGATTTCTTTTTTTAAGCATTTAAATGGGTATACATTCACACAGTTGCAGTGGCGTCACTGTTGCACTGTGAGATTGTAATTACATGGAAGAGACAGACACGTACATGTCACAGCAAAGTCAAACTACAAACAGGACGCATGACAGAGAATACGTTGAGACCAGTGACTTGAAAGAATATTAAAACACACTTTAAACTTGACCTCTAAAAATGTGCTATTGTAATTCAGTCTCTGTAGGCTACTGAAGGTAATACTGGTAGCCACACAGCAGTAGCCATAACAACCGTGAAGCTATCACTGTTTCAGTCTCAAATGTGGATAATAGGCTACATATGCAGACCCATCTCCGCACCAAGTGTGCAGGATTAAAGATGGTGTCAACAAATGCTATAGTTACGCCAAGAAATGGGTCATTCAGTGGTCCGATGGAGCGAGAACACAACAAGAGGACGCTGCATGTACGTAAATGCTCACGGATAAGGGGTTAGGGACTTAGTGGCACCCAACAGATGCTCCAAACAGAAGGGTGAGGGGGTAGCAAAATCCCCTATAGCTTGCCTCTCACACACACACACACACACACACACACACACACACACACACACACACACACACACACACACACACACACACACACACACACACACACACACACACACACACACACTGTTGTTTCAGCACGTGGAGGTGATTGGCGCAGGTGTATACTGTGTAGGTGTTGTCATCCCCCCAATCCAAGTCCGTCTGTGCCAGAAGACTGTAGGGAGATAACTCACTCAGCAGACAGACAACAGGTGTTCCATACATACACAGACAGAGCTGTGTCCGTCTAATTTCGGAGCAGACAGAGATGAGATGATGAGAGAGGATGGCAGCAGTGATATCTGTTAGTGAGTACTAGTACCTAGTTTTGGAGGATAATCAAGAGCTATGGAGGAAAAGCTGTACTATGTGTACCGGTAAGAAAAGTGATTGTTGATTTCTTAAGGTAATGTTTATTGACGCTGGGAAGTGGATAGAGAAAGAAATATGACTGAGACATAAAAAAGTTGTACTGAGTTTTAGTATTATGTCATAGTTTGTGGATCGTTTAAATGTTCCTTATTTGATTCACTATGTCCCTGATCAATTTATCAATGTTTTAGAGTTGGCTTGTAAATTGGTACACATCAATACAAGAAATCAGGTTTTTCTGTACCTGTACTTAAGTCTCTTTACAATGCACTGTGCTATGTGTGATGTTACACTCTACAATTCATTTCAATCTGTATTTGTAATTTGTAATTTTTAATGTAGTCTACTAGGGCTGTACCGATACGCTCAACTCACGATTTGTTTCGTATCGCGATCTTTGACCTACGGTTCGATACATCACTCAATTTCTTATCTGTTTTAACTGTTTTTAACTGTTCATAAATTTCAATTCATAGGTAGAGCAGGTTACAAGTCGCTACTACGTATTAAAAAATAATAATGAGGAGGATTTGAAATTTGAAAGCACTATCACATCATAGCATGTGGTTGTTTTCTGCACTGAAAAGTAACGGAAAAAGCACATCACAATACTGCCTTCTTGCATTGCAATACAGTATTGCGACTCTGTGTATCACAATTTCTTGGTTCGAAACAGTATCGTTACAGCCCTTCTATCTACATGTAGCTACATGTCTATTAGGCTATATTAGGTACTTATTATGTACCACGCATCTAACCCTGACCTTAGCCTGTAATACAGTGCAAGTACACAATGTTATTGTTACTTTGTTTAACGGTAGGCCTACCTAATTAATGTCATAGGGACAGTAAAAGAAAGTGAAAGTAACTCTTTATTTCAGTATTTGTTTGGATTCAGTGCTTGTGTTCTGTGTGACAAAGTGGATTATGTGCTTCCAGTCCCTCATTTGGATCAGTGACAGGTGTACTCAGGTGGCCCGGATTAGAGAGAGAGAGAGAGAGAGAGAGAGAGAGAGAGAGAGAGAGAGAGAGAGAGAGAGAGAGAGAAAGAGAGAGAGAGAGAGAGAGAGAGAGAGAGAGAGAGAGAGAGAGAGAACAGCAATTCTACTGTAGGTCCCTTGATAGAAATCATGTTTGGGGCCCACTCTGACCATTATTTACAGTAGCAGTCTCCTACACAGCTCCACAATACCGTGGTCTCTGGATTACCTTCTCTCTTGAATCACAGTGACTATTCAAAGAGAGGTAGGGAGCTTCAGGAAGAAAAGACGACAGGGACTATTGTGTACACATAAATTAACAAAATCATACAGAATTTAACCTGCCTCTTGTCTGATATTGAGCAGAAATGCACGGGCAGGAAGCCAGGCTAATACAGAATGACATTGGATGTGAATCTCTGATCTTTAGTCTCTGGTGATCATGGTAAATGAGTAAAAGAAAACAATGGGTCGGATTGGGAAATAACCTAGGCTTGACTTGAACCTGTGTCCGCATGGTGGGTGCTTCGCCTATTGATGGTATGGAGGATGCTCCACTAATTCCCCCAATGCACCTTACCTGTACCATCTCCCCTTACCAGCATTACAGTACATCAAATTTAGGAGACACTTTTATCCAAAGCGGTTTTATAGATGACATGAACAGCAATGCACCTCCACATACAGTACAATGTGGTGGGAAAACACAGAGGATGCAGGCACAACAGGATAACTGCAGGACGGTTTAGTTGAATAGGCTGAGTCTTCACAAGCTTCTAGGATGAGGATGCATCTCTGATTGTCAAAACTAATGACGCATGCTGTGTGTACGTGAATATGGCGGCTGTAACCTATGTAGGCCTGCTGTAGTTAGTGGAGGCCTATTGGGATTTTCGGGGTGTCAGGTTCATATCTCCTCAGAAAAACTGTAAAAAATTCAACACACTGGCCATTTCGCAGAAACATTATTAGAAAGACTGAAATATAGTTAATGAATTTGATGTGAAATGGGCAGTGTGCAGGATCTTTTACGTATAGTTCTTCTGATTAGTAACCTGCAAGGTCATATTCAATTCAATTCAATTCAATTCAATTATTTTATTAAGGGATAGCCCCTTAAGATGTTCCATCTCTTTTTCGAGGGGGTCCCTCGAATATCCAATGCACCTGCCAGGTGTGTTGTGCAAAAAAATGTCAAGTTGCAGGTTCATGTTTCCTATCAGAAGGTAAAATGGGATTAGCAGGTGCATAACGAATGCTGTCCTTTAATAAAGCTTTTTTTTATTTTTAAATAACGCTGTCCAATACGATAGACTCAATTCACTTATTCCTCTTTGTCACTCTGAACATGGCACACAGTGTGGACACAACGTAATGGATGTGTGTATGGACTTGTTGCTGGTAGGCCTATGTCATGTAATGCCATATGAAATAATGTATATGCATACTTACCTGTGGTTGCAGGTATGACCTGAGAAGATGGTGGCCTTTGTGCTCACCTCCGCAGATCAACATGTTCAACCTGATGGGCAACTGCTGGAACTGGGTCTCCAAGCTCCAGCAGCCCATGAGGTAGGCATCAACGTTTATTAGAATACGATAGAATAGAATAGAATAGAATAGAATAGAAAAGAATAGAATAGAATAGAATAGAATAGAATAGAATAAACCAGAATACTGTTTCTTGTCACTATAAAAAAAATATTTGTTGCCTTAATTTAAGTCAATCAAGTCATCTTGTTGCTTTCAACTAGTTCAGGTGAGTGAACTTGCAGGAGTGGTTCTCGAAACTTCTTTTTCTGCTGGGACCCTCTTTTGGGTCTATAATCAGAAGGATATTCTCACTGAGACCTTCCACGACCTCCACTTTGGGAACCTCTGACTGTATCTTCTTATGTGTTAGTTAAAATGGCTAGGCTGGCTTATTGTAGCCTCTTTGTGCAGATGGGCTAGTTGGTGGGCCCATTCACACTTTGCTGAAAAGACTCAACTACATCACAGCAACACTGCAATGACAACAACATGATCACAGACTTTTTTGGTAACAGGAAGGTTATAACATTGGCAGTGACTCTTGTGCAGTGACTCATCTTATATTGTTGTGATGGACAATGAGCATGCCAACAGCATTCTGCAACAAGGCAACAAGTCATTTTTTAATAGTGAACACAGATGCACCATAGGCCTGCTGTAAACTTTACGTACAATGACACCCAACACATCTCATCACATCTTCATCAATGACATGTGTGACACTCTATTTACTCCATTCAAAAAGAAAATAAATACTAGTAGTATGTATATGTATATACATATATATGTATATATGTAACAGTACAGAGAATGAATCACAGAGTTATGTAAAAGTGACAAGGAATTAAAATGAAATGTCTGTTGTAGCAGATTTTCAAACAGTCCCATTACTCATGTCCAGACCCACGTCATCATTAGTCTGCCTGTGTACATGCGATGAGCAGTAATGTAATCCTAATGTAAGCTAGTCATTACCTCATACGTACTGTTTACCGTAGCTGTGTAGTCATCGGTTGTTATTATTGGAAGGATTAGCTGGCGGTAATCCAAATGTTCGATCATTACGCCGGATGTAAACACAGGATTCCCAGCCTGGAGAGATTCTAAGAGCATGTGTTCAATGCTAACAGTTGTGCTATCCAGAATACTTTGAGGTTTATTTAATTAAATTAAATGAAATTAATTGAATGAAATAGACTACAAAGACCAATCTGTTCAGTCATAATGTAATTCCTTGCCTGAATAAGCATAAAACGGGCCCTTTTTTCTCACTGTTTTATCAGGAAAGTGACACTGCTTGTGGTTGGTCTTGACAACGCAGGAAAAACATGTGCGATCAGAGGAATGCGAGGAGGTAAGTTTAGTTATAACTGTAGAATTAAATTAATTGATTACTGACCTAGTACTTTCAGACAACTAAACCCTGACACAAAAATCTGCCAAGCTACCCATCTCTTTTGGGTTCAATTTGATTTAAATGTATTTTGAAATCTCAGGTGTTCTGGCATAATAGTAGGCTAAGGTAATAGGCCTACTATATTTCCCTGTGGAAATACTGGCATTCTGCACAGGGCTTGACATTAACTTTTCAACCCACTGGCCACTGTGGCTAGTAGTTTCCCTGAGTCACTAGCCATTCAGGTATTCCACTAGCCACATATTTTAAATTATTTTTTCTTTCTTTATCATGATGGTGTTCGCCTAACCTCAGAAGATGAGGTGATAAAGCAAGATTAGAGTATAGCTTTCTACATGGACGTATATCAAGCAAATAGAAACTGAGTTACTGAGCTTTTTCTTGACCTTAAATACAAACATTTGATACACAAGGGGCAAACAATAGAATATAGGCTACTACAGTATGATGTATATGTCGTACCAAGGAATAAGCTGCCAGCCAAATTGGCTAGTGACACTGAAAGTATTATTAGCCACAGCCAAGTGTTACCAGCATTTGACCGGTTGGCTTGTGCCAGTGTCAAGCCCTGATTCTGAATCTAGGACTGATATCAGAAATCCCAGAAATGTCACTGTTAGCCAGTGAGTGTAATTCATTACTAACCAAACTGGTGATGAAAACATGATGAAAACTGATGAAATCAAACACGGTGCACTTAACTCTGGCCTCATTTGGTTTGACAGAACAATGCATTCTGATTAGAATAAATCTGGCTGAATTGCCCAGCATGTGGCATCGTGAATGTGGCCTACATTTCTAACATTTCCAGCCCAGAATGCACTCTGACTGCCTGCAGTCGCATCTGTTCCTACAAGTCAACAGAGTTCGCAATACTGTCTGTTTCTGCACTACATGAATCACGCTCTGACTGGCACATTCACTGGCCTCTTGCCTCTCCTGGTGGCATGTCCCAACACTGACCCCTGGTGAGCAAACCCAGACACACGGCTGCTAAGCGTCTCTATTTCTTACCACCATCATGCAACACTTTCTGCCCAGAATGCTTTTGTGACCACATGCAGCTGCGGCATCTGTTTGTTCAAGTCCAATGAGTGCACTGTATAGCCTGTTTCTATGTTTTTGTTTCTCAATCATCACCCAGTGACTCTGGCCACTCTTGGCATGTCCCTTCGGAGCCCCGTGGCTCTGACTTGCCTCTGCTAACTAACTCAAAATCCTAAATAATCTGGCTGGCCCTGACTTACCTCTGCTAACTAATTCAAAATCCTTAATAGTCAGACTAAATAATTATCACAGCATTGAAGCGACTCAGGCCTCCGCTGACGTATCCCCACAGTGTCCTCTAGTGAGCTGGCTGTCACGAAGTGAGCTGGCTGTCACGCAATCAAGCATTTCTTGCATGAGAGCAAGAAACACACAAAAGACTCAATAGTTTGACCTTTGTGGCTCACACGCTCTCTTTTGCCTCTATCCTGATGTTCACAAACATGAACTAGTTCATAATTTGGGCAAACATGAACTCTGTGCACACTATTTAATGCCTGATGAATGAACTATGAATGAGTTCATTCTGGTGCCTGTGAACGTACTACATATGCCTTTTTAAACGATTGTGTCCTGGAGACACACATACGCTGCATTCAGGTTCTTGGGATTTGAGCTGTTTTATTAAAAATGTGGGTAAGTTAGAGTTGAATGAACACATTCAAAGGCAAAACAAGGCTCCTATCTTTTAAATGCAACTCATTTCCTGTTTGTATGTGCTTCAGAGGCTGAGATATTTAGAATTTAATAGGCAGAGGCCACCCTTTCCCAGAAAGGGCTTAGGACAAAATTGGTTAATAGGGTGTCACATTTCCTTTGTGTTCAGGTGAAAATCTAGCCAAATACAGTGCAAAGACCCCAATTATATAAGATGACATCTAACAGAGATTTTCACTGTTTTGATTTTTAAAAAAATGCTGTCTGTGGTGTTTTATACGCTTTGCAAATTATGTTCAACAATATAACTCGCAACAACCTCTTGCAAAAAACAAGTTTTTGGAACTATGAATGACCTATTGACTATAAACAATTATGAAATATGAATGAAGTAATTCATTTTCAAATATGTGAACTAAACTTTGAATTAGTTCCTGCAGAAAAGGAACTTTCCCAACACTGACTAAATAGTCAACATGGCATGTGTGTCTCACTCACCCACTGTCTTTTGCCTCTATCCTGGCGTGTCTCCACAGTGCCCCCTGGTGAGCTGTCGCCAACGCACGGCTGCGTGCGCACGGAGCTGCAGCTGGAGAACTTCCTGGTGACGATGCTGGACGTGGGCGGTGCGTCTCTGGAGCGCCACTCCTGGTCGCAGCACTATGGTGAGGCGCACGGCCTCATCTTCGTGGTGGACTCTAGTGACCGGGCCAGGCTCACCCAGGTCAAGGAGGAGATGACCCACATCCTGAGTGAACCCCGCGTGGCTGGAAAACCACTACTGGTGTGAGTACTGAAAACCATCACAAAGCAGGAAAAAAAGCATACATTATAACATAACTGATATCCAGCCACTGCTAGTGTAAGTATTAAGCCATCACGATAGAACTCAATCTAAAGCATACATTATTACATGGCCGACATCCAACCACTGCTGGTGTAAGCACTGACAGCCATCACAGCCATATGATAGAACAAAATCTAAGCAGAAAAGGGGGGTTGGGGTGGGTGGAGGTTGATGACGGCGCATAATGAGCAGATTACATGTCACGACCAAAACCAATATCAAGCCTGTCTTCATAGTAATCCAAGGAGGCATAATAACCAAGGTAGTTGGATGTAAACTTGGGTGCAGTTTTTAATATTTCGTGCAAATATGGTTAGAATTAGAGAAATATATCATTCTTAAATTCCAGCTCAGTGTCAGTATGTCACTGATGAACCACTTGGCAGCGATCTGTGCTCTCTATATATTTCAGACAGTGTTCTTCAAATAGCTGTACTAATTAGAATCATCTGATATACATTCCATGGATGGGATATGTACAGTAGGCCTACTGATTCAAAAGACGGCTGACCTATTACATTCCTCTGTGCACATGTGTGTGTGTACACATTAAATATGTTAAAGTGTGGTTATGGAGGAACCCTCCCACAGAGATTTTAATATATGCCATTGAACTGGGTGAATGAATAGGTGGAAATATTCCACTCTGCTTTTGGGACATGGTGTATGCTTTAACTGTGACAAAAAAAAAATTTTTTCGTTGGGGGGAGTATATTGCAATGTCAATGTCTCTTAAGAGTAGCCCTGTGTTTCACATTCTTTCTTTGTCTATGAATCCCTTTGCAGGTTAGCCAACAAGCAAGACAAGGTGAATGCCATGTTTGGCAGTGAGATGATTGAAGTCCTCTCTCTGGAGCAGCTTGTCAACAAGAGTCAGTCATTGTGTCACATTGTGAGTTCTCAGTCTTCCTGTTTTGTCTACTCCCCAAACACCTTGTTCTCATTTGTCACTAGAAGACAAGCTGTTAATTCGTTTTTTATGAGCCACTGTACTTCAGAAAAGTTTAGAAATAAATAATTTGAGCTTTCTGCCTTTTGTCGAACCCATAGACGAAATGCTTCTTTAAATTGGGATTATCAACATCATGTTAACCAATAACCATCTTATGTGTGGGTCAATTAATTTTTGGGCGCAGACGTCAGACAGGTCGTACAACCGTAGCTAATGACCATTAATTATCTAGCCTAGTAGGCCTAATTGATGCACTGCTATGAATATGCGTCCATTTTTTAAATTCATACAATAGTGGAATTAGCTGTGGCTGCACCACCCTGACATGTGCTAGGCCTACTACTACACCATTGACCCGTGTATGTCCTGTAGGAGTCGTGTTCCGCCTTGTTGGATCTGAGAAGGTGGTCGGACAGGAAGACTCTGCGAGGCCTGCGCTGGATGCTGCGGGCCGTGAGCCTGGACTACTCCGACCTCTGCACACGCATAATACGCGACGTACGCACCCCGTACACCCAGGCGGAGAGGGAGAAGCAGGCCAAGATGGAGAAGGGCCGGCGCAAGACTAAAGAGCAAAGGTAAGAATATATGCATGGAAATAAATAACTTGCACACACAGTAAACATTTGCAGGGTTAACCCGTAGTGAGTAAACAGTTTTGTAGTTGGTTCTCCTTTCTAAGTGTTAAAATAACCTCGTAATGCACACTATTCCACCCGTGGAACGCCGTAGGCATTGAAAACTCCTACTATAGCACTCCACTTCCACAACATTTGTGAATAAATTGTGTAATACATTACAACTTGGTAATTGCCATTCTGGTAACGTGGACCATCCCTGGCCATGCCTTAACAGATTAACACTGCTAAATAAACTGTGTGCACAATGCTACCTAAGGAAAGGGGATTACAAAGCCAGGTTGGTGGGACCTGTGGGACCTGTTCGACCTGTGAAACTGTGGGCCTGGGAGCTGGGCCCGGTAGGTCAATTTGTTAATCCAACCCATATGTTTTTAAATATGCCTTATTACAGCTTAACTAAGATGTCCGGGAGCAAAAGTGACCTGAGGAGCAAAAGTGACCTGAGGAAAGGAAAGACAAAGAAAAACAAGCGAGAAAAACCTCTGCAGCCTATCCGGGATATGTTGAATAAGGTAATAGGCCAAATTATTTTTTTCTCTAGTCCTTAAGATCACATAAAACAGTACTGGCTCATTTTCTTTGAGGGTAGTCAATAGGCAAAACAAATGTGATATCTATTTCATGTTAAACTAGTCAAACACCAAATTAAGGAAATGAATGAATGAATTGAACTCAATTGATGTTGTTGTCATGTTGCAGGAAACCCCACTGAAAAGGCGGTTAAAGCCCAAAAGAGTGAAGGGCAAAGTGCAGAAAGAGAACGCCAAAAACAGAGCAAGACGAGAGGAGGGCGAGGAGGAGAGGAAACAGGAGGAAGAGGAGGTGAAATATGAGGAAGAAGAGAAGAGAAGGCAGGAAGAAGAAAGAAAACATGACGAAGACAGAAGACAGGATGAAGAGAGAAGGAATGAGGAAGAGGAGGCAGCTTACCATGAACTGGAGCAAAACGGACAGAAGGAGAAAGCCAGCACTGCACTGTTGCCAAGGAAACGAGGCAAACTAAAACGAAGATCTAAAGTGAAAGAGGAGTCCTTGATTCTGCCTGAATCGCTTGACACAGATGACTCCAAGCACTCCTCAGGTATGCAATCAAGACTGCTGCCATCAATGCCAATCCATATTTCACAACTAGTGCAAACAGTAGCAGCAACCAAAGATATCTCCACTGATTATGTAAAACAACCAGAATTTCAGGCATAAAATGATTTCTTGATTTCTGCTCTGCTGAGCTAAGGTAGAAAAACCAAAGCATATAACTGAAAATAAAATTTGCACTTTTACATATTTATAGTGTGTATGCCTTTAAATAATAGCACTTTGTTGTTTTTTGATGTAAGGTCCACTGTGTAATATTTTTAGTTGTTTATTTCAATAAATCATGATCCCCATTCACAAATGTTACCTTTTTCATGAATGCTTACCACCACCATCAAATTCTATGTATTCATTATGGCTGGGAAAATTGCACTTTTCATACATGAAAAGGTGGATCTTCTTGCCCGCCATTTTGAACTTCCAGAAATAGACGTTTTTAGCTGCAAAACTTACTGTACTTTAGTACTAAATATTAGTTTATTACTTAGTAAATATTCATGAAAAAAAACAAATTTTGGAATAGGCAGCACGGTTTCAATGAGCAACATAGATACAATACCCACTCTGGCCACAATCCTACACAGTGCACCTTTAAGTAAAAATGTCACTTGTCACCACAGGGAAAGGAGAGAAGAAAACAAAGAAGATAGTGAAGGTTAAAAGGAAAAACAGGATCAACACTGAAGTGCCAGCAGCATACACACAGCCTGTTGATCTCTCAGCCACTTTTGGTGAGTACTTACACTGTGTTCTATTATAGTATCTGTGGTAGATATTCTTCTCATATTCTACAGCAGTGGTTCCTAAACTGGGAGTCGGGACACCTCGGCTTGGTTATGGAGGTATTGCAAGGGGGAAACGACTTTGCATAAAAACGGGAAATCCACAGGTTATCAGCTAACATAATTATAAATCGGTTAGAAACCGCCTATTGTATTGTTAATAGATCAATTAATAAAAAGGAATATTAATGGACAAAAAATGAATATGAATATGGGGGGTGGGGGGTCATGAAAATATTTTAAGGTCCAAAACGGGGTCCCTGCAGAAAAAAGTTTGGAAACCACTGTTCTACATAAAAAATGAATATGACATATGGTGGTAGTAGTAGTAGTAGAAGGCAGACACCTGGTCAAACATCTGGTCAAGAGAGAAGCCATCCTAAACAAATACACTGTTATGTACATGTATGTAATGAACCTGTTATATAGGCCATTAGACAAGTCAGTTATCCCGGGCAGAGAGAGAGGGGGAGCCCAGAATTGGGTTCTCATTACATCGCATGTATTGAGAAGGTAGGCCTTTCAGATGACTTTAGCCTGGGCCTCGCCAAACCTGCCTGCATGAATAACATTAAGCCCTGGAGCAAAGCACAAAATAATAAAGACTCAGGAAAACGACTAGTGCGCCTTCCTCCTTGACCAGATGGTGACAGTCCACATGCCAAGAATGGTAGCATCTGTGGAACCTGTGTAAAACATGATTTTTGTGTTCCCTGTCTCCTCTCCTCCCCACTCCCCAAAAAAGATCTTTACAGAAAAGCAATTTTGGCTCTGAAAGCTCGACAGGAGGAGGACCAGGAGAGGGAGCGGGAGATGGAGAGAGAGGAGAAAGGCAGGCAGCGAGTAGAGTATGAACGACAACGGCAGCATCGCCAGGAGCAGAGCGTGCAGGAGCGGTGACCTCACTCAAGCTTTTTCGGAGAAGAAAGAAAAGAAGAGGAGGGAGAGGAAGCCATGGCCTTGGAATCGGAAACATTGCAAGTTCGAATCCTTCACCATCCATGGCTGAAGTGTCCTTGAGCAAGACACCTAACCTCACATTGCTCCACAGACTGCAACACATACCCTATACCGAAATAACCAATACCTCGCACTGTACCTAATACCTAAATAACTTTGCATGCAAGCATCAGCTAAGTGTAGTGTAATGTTATGTTATGTAAAAGGAACGCGCTTGTAGGCCATTGTGCGATGACCCTGGTGACCCAGCCCAGCTGTTCCGGGTTTATGAGCTAGCTTTGCCACAGCAGTGTCCTTGGTGACTTATGTATCCATCTGATCCCTGTGCAGTGTATTCTCAAAGGATCTTCATCCCTGAGCTGTGTCTGTTGTCTCCTAAGAGTAGTCCTCCTGGCCTGGTCTGAATGTGTCTGGGGATATGATGAAGCCTGTGCAAGGGTCTTGATCCCCGGATTTCCCGGAACGATCATGGAATGATTCTGGAGACGAGCAGTAGTGAGATTTAGTGGAGTCTCCTGTAAATGGCGGATATCTGTATTGACTGTCACCACACCACATTGCCATATGGTTTGTACTCTGTCCATACTACTGTCTTCTCAAGACCTGAGACGGCATCGATCGTAGTGCTCAAATTGAATTTCTGTGGACATTTCTGGGCTGCCTGAGACTTTCACTGGGAATTAACAGTATTGTTTGGTAACTTGGCTTGTGTCTATCTCCAAAATGTGAAGGTCCAAACAGAAGGTTCCTTGTTGAAAGTGGTAGTCTGAATGATCCGAGGCACACTGATCTTAGTAAAAAAAGTTAAAAATCCTTTATTTTAATGGATAACGCCTACGCGTTTCGACTGCAATCAGTCTTCATCAGGGCAAAACCTAACAGTGTTGTTTGTTTTAATGTGTGAGTTTGCCACAGTAGCACCTGAGCCATATGTCTCCTGGCTGAAGTCCTGGCATGGACCAGGTATAGGGATATGATAAGGCCTGTAAAAGGGTCTTGATCCCTCAGCTGCCACTGGATCATACAGAAGACCATTAGTAATCACAAATTGTAGAATCTCCTGAAGTAAAGGAGCTGGGTTGTTAAACTGAATTTCATTTTGAAGCTTGTAGAAGCTTTCAACTTTCATCCAAAAGCTTTTTCCGTTTCAGTCCGGAGGACATATTCCATTTAATGTCAATAAATATTTTGATGGACTGCCAGGACATGGCATGCCATATCTTTTCTTACTCATATTCCTCTGAAGACCAATGGAAGGACTAAATGCAGTGTTTTGCTTTGAAGAACGTGTGTAGCATTCTGAATGTGTCATAAAACACACACTGTGACTTACCAATGTAATCTGTGCTTCTTAAGTTTAACTTGTGTGTGAGATATTTTGTGGTGCTTTGGCAACGGAAGCAAAGTGACCCCACTGTATGTAAAATGTATTGATGTTCTTTTCATTCTGGTGTAAATTAATTTTGTAAAAATAAAATACCTATTGTCTGATATGAAGATGTCCAACAAATATATCTATTGGCATGCACAATATAAAAACTGATATTTCCTAATTTAATGAGTGAAATATTTTGTGAATATGGTGGTAGTGCATGGTTCCAGAGGTTGAAGTGTTTGAATGCACCTATGGCTATTGCTTAGACTTGCATTTCCTCTGCTATCTTTCAAATGTAATGGCCTATGTCCATTAATAGCCCAATATCTTTTCACACTCTGTGGTATGTGAGATTGGGTATGTTGGCCTTTAAACCCTGTGGTTCTTTCTGTGAATTGCATGAATATGAAAAGTCAGACCTATTTTGTGCTATTCCACAATCATCCAGGAATAATAACCTATGGGTATTTTGTCATCTTTTTAGTGCTATAATAATATCACCAAAGACTTCCTCCGAATATAGACTTCCTCCGCATCACAGTGCAATTTTAAAGAATAACGCGAGTTATCTTGGGGTGCGACCTATAGGATCCCTTGGTTATTGGTGAAAAGTAACTTAATCTGACATTCAAAACAAAGGACACTTGGACCCTGTAACGCAGTGGCACGTCGCCATTTTTGATTCGCTGACAGCCCATCCCCCCTACACTATACGGGCCACTGGTGACCCAGCGTACAGTGAACGAAGCGAGGGCTGTGAAGTGGATAGCATCTCGACCGCTGGACTCTGCAGGGAAATCAACCGAAGATGGCCTCACCAAGGACAATAACCATTGTTGCCCTATCTTTTGCACTGGGTCTATTTTTTGTTTTCATGGGCACGATTAAACTTACGCCGAGACTGAGCAAAGATGCTTACAATGAAATGGTAAGTAGGTCCTCCTCTCGCCGCATCTGCGCTCTACACATCACGGGCATGGTGCACCTGGCTCTCGAAGATATTGCTCTCAAAGCTGCAAGTGTCGTTTCGTTTCAATAGCCGTTACTGTGCATTTGTAACAAATGTAAATATCCATTCTTGATTTACAGTCATAATCACCATTACGCACGAAGTCTATCCAGCGTATTTTGGTGCCAAATGATGTGCTTCTCCGCATAGCTTAATTCAGCTAAGATAATACACGTTATGTGTAGTTACAATCACATTTAGAATGACTATTAACAATTCAAAGTATCAAATGCTTGAGACCTCAATATTTCATGTGAATTAGCTCCCATGTGTTTTTGCGCCTTGCGAAGCTGAATGGAGACAGCATTTGGTCATGCTACAGGCTAACAGACGACAAGGGATAGTATTTCTGTTATGTATTATTTAGGCGAAAAATGGCTTTCGGTTGCGGCCCTTCTGCCATTCATGCACGTTAACAATGCCACTGATAGACGAGTATGTGGCTATTTTAATTATCCCTGTCTTGGGTAATGGCGGCGATTTCGAGCAAATTCTATCTGCACCCGGCTGGTACTGATGCTGGTGTGTCCATAGTAGGCCAGTGAGAACATGTGTATGCTCAAGCCTGACGTAGCCTATACATTTTTTTGCTCAACCGGAAGGATGCTTGACTCAGGTGTAGTGTAGTTCTGTCTGCAGGATAAGCTGCAAGAGAACAGTTCCCACTTTCTCTGTACACTGAGGGGAAACTGATCTGTACACACAATATCTGAAGATTTAATTGTGTCTTTTCCAAATTGACTTGTCAATAGCTTTTGAGACTCAGAGATGCAGATTCAGTATGCTACAATACAATGCATCCAAGCGGATTATGTCTACTTTTCCCAATATGAAATTGTTACTACGCGTTTATGGGCAAGATCTAGGCCTACAATGCTTAAATAGAAATGTCAGCCTTGTGTTTTCAAATACCAATATTTCAACTAAATACAAGACTGTGGTTTCAACAGCAGGGATGCCCCTTCCCCCACTCTAAAATCCCTGCCAGCCACGGCCATGTCTATTTATGGTGACCACTGAGGCCTGTTTAAATGTCTTGAGTACTTTTGTTTTAAACAAACATCTTAATGTGAATGCTTGCATAAGCTGCAGCAGACACCCATCACCAGTCATCATCAGTCATCAGTGCCTATAATATACTAGGCACTACACTTACGGTACTACACTTCTTCTTCGTCTTAATTTTTATTCATATACTACACAGCATTATACTTTTGCTGAAGCTTTTGTGCAAAGCGGGTTGCAGTTAACTTATTACAGGGTATTGGTTACAGTCCGGGGTTAGATGCCTTGCTCAAGGGCACCTCAGCGATGGGTGAAGGTGTAGGGAGTAGGGACACACAAGTGTGGGAACGTGTGACCCCTCTGACTCTAAGACCACCTCCAGCAGTAGGCCACAGCTGGCTCAAAATGTACTACGTGCTGACTGACCAACTGATGTGAACAGACTGACTTGACTATTTAACAAACTCTCTCCCACTTGCTTTAAAATTCTCCAATAGGGGGTGCATGGTGGCTAAATAAGCTAAGACGCCGTCCCATTACACCAGGGGCCCGGGTTCAATTCTCACATGAGGGCATTTCCCAATCTTTCCCCTCTCTCTCTCCCACTCATTTCCTGTCTCTCTCACACTGTCCTATCCTAAACAAAGGCATAAAAAGCCCAACATATAGGGGTCTTGCTATGCTTCATTGTGTTAATGTTGCGGAGGGGTTCTAGGCTTGACTCTGCCCGTGGTCATTTCCCACTCCATCTGTTTGTTGAGGGTAACGTCGCCCAATGGTAGAGCAGATGGAATGCACTCAGGCAGACAGGAAGTTCTCAGATGATTCGTTTCAATGAATGCCTCAGAGGCATAAATTAGTGATGGGTTAACAGCAACGCTTTGTTGAAGCTCTTAGGCACATTGTTAAAAAAAATTGCGTTAGTTCTTGAAGTTGGAGTAATGGGGACCTCTCCTGGTGAAAAGCTATAGCTGCGATTAAATGGGTCCTATAATCGACAGACAGAGATATTCTCAATCACTCTGCGACAAATGTTATACCCCTCCATACAGGACTAAGCTTGTATGTTTGCACACGACTTCCTGACATTTGACAGTTTAGGCCTACTGATGTGGTCGGCGTAGGCGACATTACATATTGTCGTAAAAAGATGGCACATATGTTCATGATTTGAGAGATCAGAATGAAGTGTTTTCCATACATCAAAAAACCCTCTCTTCCTTTATTTTTTTATTTTATTTAACCTTTCTTCAACCAGGAAGTGATCCCATTGAGTTACAATAACTCTAGCGTCAAAAATGACTGACTAATGTCTGACTAATGTCTGAATAAGTGCCTCCACACACCGTTTTCTCCAAAGTGTGGAGCTCTGCTCTGCCAACATTCGATTCAATTTGGATTCCACATTTGACTTTCTATTCTGTGCAACGGCGCAAACGTCAGCGGATGTCCGGACATCTGCGCCGATGTGCGGGGTTGTATTGAAAACAGTGGAATCAAACGTTGGCAGAGCAGTGCGTCGCACTTTGATGGAACCAGTGTGCAGAAGCCCTTAGTCAGATAATTATCTTATTTTTGACTCTACTTCTATTCAATTCAATTCAGTTTATTGGGACCATGGACAATTACAACATAAATGTGTCCATTCCATGCACTGTACCAGATTTAGCCTTAGGCTAGTTTGCATCTGTAATCCCTGACATTAAAATGAAATAATAAACAATAGAATAATAAAGAAAAGCAATCAAAAACAAATGAAAATACACATAAAAACAATAAATAAATCACTCATATGGCATGAACCCTGCACTCGCCCCACCCAAAGAAAATATAACACTTGTTTCGCTTTTTTTGCCTTTGCAGAAGCGGGCCTACAAGAGCTATGCCAAGGCGCTGCCGGGCCTGAAGAAGATGGGCGTGAGCTCGGTGCTGCTGCGCAAGGTGATTGGCACGCTGGAGGTGAGCTGCGGCGTGGTGCTGACACTGGTGCCAGGCAAGCCCAAGGACGTGGCCAACTTCCTGCTGCTGCTGGTCATGCTGGCCGTGCTCTTCTTCCACCAGCTGGTCGGCGACCCCCTCAAGCGCTACGCCCACGCGCTGGTCTTCGGCATCCTCCTCACCTGCCGCCTGCTCATCGCACGGCAGAGCGAGGACCAGCAGCAGAGGCCTGGCGCAGGGGACCAGCGGGGCGGGGAGGAGAGCCGAGAGGCAAGGGAGGTGGGGGACAAGGAAAAGAACAAAGTCAAGCTCTCCTAGTTGCCTCCAGATGTCTCTCTCTCTCTCTCCTTTCCTCCCTGTTCCCCTTCTCCTCCTCCTCCCCTTCTGGCTAGCTGGCTTGGCTGGCTGGCTGGTGGACAAAGCTGGGGCTTCTCTTTTGGGGAAAAGTTGATGCTTTCTTCTGGATGAGGATGACGACGACAATGACGATGATGGAAGTGGTTTTAGGTGTCCGAACAAAGACAGTCACCACATGCAGAGTGATCAATCTTCATTTCACCAAAGTCCCCCACACCACACACGTATACACTGTCTTTTTTCCGATCCTGGCCCACACTCATAACTGGTTAAAAGGATCTCATTCTGGTTCACTTTTGTGTTAATGTCAGCCATCTTGGCTTCTTAACGTGGGGGTGGTCACACAATCCCTTTTTTTACCGTCTCTGATAATCATCGTGTGGCAACTGTTTGATATGATATGTAGCTGATATGGGAAGGGAGAGAGGAAATGTGTTGCACATATTCTTCAGTTGCTCTTTCTCCATGTTGTTTTTCTATTTATTTATTAATTTCACCAATCAAAGGTTAGGATATGTAACACGCCATATGGTTTTAACAAACCCATACTGTCAATGTCAAAGTATTATCTATGACTGTAAGATTATACTGTGGTTATGCAGAAAGGACTACTTTTACAATGAAGATGAAACTTGATGCTTTTATAGGTAAATGAGTTGATAATATTAAAAAAACAATTTAGTTTAATATCTTCCCTGAGGTTAAATATACATTTAATTTAGTAGTGCAGTTACGACTTAGTTATGTTGGTTGAAATTCATCCCAATTGTTTGTAATAGTGTAGTGATTTTTAAAAACCTCTATGTGCTTTTTTGTTTCTTCTTTTTAGTTAAGGAAAACAATCTCATCTCCGTTTTGAATGCATGGTGAAATAATGCCACTCCACAGTAAAGTTGTAAAAAGGAAGCAACTTACGAACCACAAATAACTAAGTGTAGTTGGCTATACATTAATTCCCTAATTCTCAGATATGTTTATTTTTTACGAAAGTCAGAAAACATATGTATCATGCTGGAAGATATGTAAGGATTATGCTTCTGCTGTATCACAAAAATACATTTGAAAACGAGCACCCAATAAAGACCTATCCCTACAAATATTTTTTTTTGTCTGCGAGGATTTGTCACCCCCCAGCGGCGGCAAGATGGAAATGCAAGATCTGACTTCTACCAGAGATGCGATTAGAAGGAAACGGATTTTGCTTCCGAGCAGGTGGTTGGGTGGAATGGTAATTGGTTACTCGGGTATGGTTATGTTTTGCCTGTCTATTTAATTCACAGCAAGTGAGCAAAGATACAAAGTCAAGAATAGAGAGCAGCCAAGACGAGTTGTGTTTTGGTATGACTTCAGATGACGTCACGAAAGACTTAAAGTGTACTGCGCCTGCGCAAACATTCAAAAAATCAGACCGGGGAACAGAAACATGTAGTTAGCAAGTAAACGCAACGCGTGTTTATATTATTGGATTATCAACAATGGAACAAAGCCCTGAGCGGTTACATCCAGACGAAAGGACAGCTTTTCCAGATGAAAACGATTCTACTGGTAGTACTTCAAGCAACAGGAGTTTGCGTATTGCAGAGAAACAAAAGAAGAAAAGTGAGGCGGAGGCTCCTGTGTCGGTTGCGTTGACGTACTTTTCCCAGGGTAACTTCTAATTTTGTCCATGTCTTTCCTTTATCGGAAAGAGTGTTAACAAGCGTCGCACAATTGTCTGTTGAATTTTATCAACCTACCGTACATTCAACTGCATACTTGCCTGGAATGCCCCAGAGTTTGACATGGCCGAACAAAGCTAGCCCATCTTCTCCAGGAAGCGGCCTGACTCAAGTTGTCATCATTGGACAGATGCTAACCAGGCTGCACTGCAGAGTGCCCACAAACCTTAACTGGATTAGAGCTCCCGGACCTTTGCATTTCTGTTTATCAGACCAGTATGAAAAAACGTCTTTCATTATATTAAACTTAAAAGTTGTGTGTAGCGTCATGTCACTTGACATTGTTTAGATCTACAAAGCGTTGTGTACGTTACGTTGACAGATGGCTAGATAGCAGAGCAGATAAGGCCAAAATAGTTCACTTTGGTATGCAAGCATGAAAATTGGCACACATGTTTATTAATATGCACTCTTTCAACCGAGGGCGTTGTCCAAGCAAAAATCCAAGATGGCCGCCATTTTTTCAAGATGGCCACCTCTCCAATTGTAAATCAGGCCAAAAATAGTTCACTTTGGTATGCAAGCATGGAAATTGGCACACATGTTCTTTAGAGGGCACTCTTTCAGTAGAGGGTGTTGGCCGTGCAAAAATCCAAGATGGCCGCCATTTTTCAAGATGGCCACCCTCTCCAGTTGTAAATAAGGCTAAAAGTAGTTCCCTTTGATACGCAAGCATGAAAATTGGCACACATGTTCATTAGAATACACTATATTAGCACAAGGCATTGGACGTGTAAAAATCCAAGATGGCCGCCATTTTTCAAGATGGCCACCCGCTCCACTTGTAAATAAGGCCAATAATAGCTTACTTAATGATGAGAGCTTGGGATTTGGCACAAATGTCAACTAGAATCAATGTTTTGAAAGATGGGCATTGGTTTCAGTGAAATCCAAGATGGCCATCGTTCTCAAGATGGCCACCCTTTCCACTTGTAAATAAGACCAAGAATAGTCCACTTAATGATATAACCATGAAATTTGGCACAAATAGTCATTGGAAGCCACTCTTTCAAAAAGGGGTCTTCTTGGCCAAAGAGAAATCCAAGATGGCCACCATTGTTCAAGATGGCCACCCTTTTCACTCATATGGCCTAGTTGAATTATGCAAACATGACATTAGGCACAACATGTTCATTAGTAATTGAATAACAGGGTGCTGGCCATATGAAAATGGAAGATGGCTGTTCATTTCCATGATTGCTTCATTCCATCAATGATTCCTTATAGTTAACTGGTTTGTAGTAGCCTATCTATAATTACTTCAAGAAAAACGAAAAGCATGATCGTATATCAAAGTCAAATTGTTTCGTAAAATAGCAAACTTAATGCCAAACATTCAAAAAACACTTGACAATACTCTTTTATAAGAACCTTAAAAGAAATGTTATGTACAGGTATAGAAGGATCAGACAGACTAAACTGAACATGTTCAACTTCATAAGGCTGGGTAAATGAGACCAAGCCTGTGTATCATTTGCACCTGTCTGAGACATTGCCAACTCTGCAATGGTCCAGTTGCCCAGAATACTAGTTTTCAGCAATCTTCTTGGTTTTAACTAGTCTTAGACATATCCACAGATAAATACCAACATGCCTCAGAATAGCCAACTTTCTCACCCTCAGACAAGTCAAGTTTAGTGTAGTGACTGGTCTTGCCTATAGTGGCTTTTAACTCTTTGTGGAAAAGTTGAGGGAATCCACAGTTATTTCCTTTTGAGCTTGGTACACTGCGTTTACTAACAGCAAGCCATTGGAATCCAGGCATGATGCTATACTGGTAACACCACCCCCCACACCTCTCATTGAGTGTGGTCAAAAGGTTTGACCGAGTGTCCAAGTTAGAGCAGGTTTATTTTTTGGTTGTTCAGATGTTCACACCAAACTTGATTATTGTAAAGTTAACAGATAAAAGTAAACAAATGACCCGAAGCACTTGGCTTACCAAAAAACCCATTTGTCTGAATGAGATGCATATTCCCCAAGAGGAAGCCAATTGCCACATAATTCTCTATGCCATTGTGCCAATGGCAATTTTAATCAGCAAAGCATACATGTGCAGCAGCTGTGGCTGATGTGTGCTCAAAGCCAGAGCATTTGATTGATTGACATTCACAACCTTTACAGCACTGCTGGCCAAGAGAAGGCCAAAGACATGTTGTTCTTTAATGCTTTCACAGGTTGTGACGTGGTCTCAGCCTTCAAAACCACTGATGAAATTTAAAAAGGAAAAGGAGACAGCATAGCAGACTTGGGACAGTTTTACACTCAAGTAACCAGCTCGAGGAGGACAACATGAGGGTTCTGTAAAGTAGTGGTTCTCATGGTTGAGAGGATCAGTTCTGCAGATTGTATTGATGATACAAGACATGACCATTTTGCCAGAAAGCTAAGACCAGGGCTCTAAATTAACGGGCGCCAACACGCCAAATGCGGGTGAAAAATCATTTTGGCTGGTAGAAAAAATCATCCACTAGCCAAATTGGCCGGTAGCGCGCCTCCGACTGAACGCTAAACAGCTGCCCGCACAGATCTGTAGCTGCCGTCTGATGAACGTGAAAAATAATGTGGCAGTGGTTAAAGCACGGTTATGTGTCGATGACTGCAAGCAATAGCAGCGTAACTGTTGTGACGGTGAAATAGAGAATTGGTGGAGCGAAAACGGCGTGAGTGAGTGGAGGGACAGGACAGCTGTTTGTCAAAACAGTGTCGTTGCCGTCAGAAGCCATCTGATATTTGCGAGGTCCTCGCAACTACAAACGATGGAATTGTCGTTTCCTAATAACGCCCACGCCATCGCAAAGACCCTGCACGAGTTTGACATGGATATACGAGTAAGTGAAAAAAAAGATAACAAAAACTAGCGACGAAAGTAACAAAGTAAGCATGGTCTCTGTGGTCTTATTAGATATCTAGTTGATAGCGTAAAGGTAATTGTCATTCCAAGCGCATTGTAAGTAAACCTGGAGGAACTTGAAGGTGTCACGCAGCAGCAGCATAAACACACAATGCAGACATCATTCACGCACTGTATAGGTGTGTGTGTGTGCGTGCGTGCGCGCGGGTGTCTCCTGTCCTTCTCCTCTCCGTCTCCTTCTCCTCCCTTCATCTCTTCTCCCCTTCACCTGTCTTCTGTGCATTGTCAATAGTATTTGGACCACTGTGTGTGAAGTGATGCTGTGTAGGGGATATTAGGTTTTGCAGTGTTTGGTTGTGTGTGTGTTTGGCTAGTGTATGTTGAAAGTCTGGTATGTGTGTGACATTAGTGTTGAAGGCATGCTGTGTTGAGTTGTGAGTTGTAGGCCTATACTGTATGTGAGGTTTGGGTGATGGTGTGTGAGGTAATGGGTGTTTGGCTGTCTGTGCAGTATATGGAAATTGAATGAAAAATAATGAAATGCAGGAAATAAAAAGAGAATTACTAAATACTTATAGAATAGACTGAATTATATTGAGTATAATATTTATATTGTTTATCTGTGTTGAGGACATAGCTTAGTTTAATAAAATAATTAAAAGCAACATAATTAACGCATGGTTTATTTTGGTGAGAAAAAAATGGCTTGTTGACCTTCCATTTGGCTAGTAAGAAAAAATGTCTACTAGCCAAATTGGCTGGTGGTGGAAAAAGTTAATTTAGAGCCCTGGCTAAGACTATATGAAGAAATTCCTCAAACAAGTAGAACTGATATATCACACTAAACATGCAGCAAATCAAGCAGCCTGGGTGTGGGTTTAGACAAGTCTGTGCCAGCCAGAAGTTAAAAATCCAGCTGTCAACCATTGCAAAGAGTTGTGAAGAGTTTGCCAAGTGTAGAAAGTGTGAATGCTACAGGCTTGGTCTTACATGCAAGGCCCAGTGAAAGTGTAGTGTAAAGTGTAGAAGTGTAACTCTGCCTAGTCCTTTTATGTCCCATCTGTCAAGGTTTTGTCAAAAACAACAGACATTTTTCTAGATGTATGATGTAATGGAAGTAACTGTACTTTAAAGCAGGTAACATTAGGAATTATTGGTTGAGAGGATAGACATCTTGAAAAATCTCAGCCATCTTGGATTTTCCTGCGGTCAATGGCCTTATTTCAAAGAGGGGATTCTAATGTGTTCCAAATTTCATCCTTGCAACTTTAATTGAACTATTCTTGGCTTCACTTACAAGTGGAAAGGGTGGCCATCTTGAACAATGGTGGCCATCTTGGATTTCTCTTTGGCCAAGAAGACCCCTTTTTGGAAGAGTGGCTTCCAATGACTATTTGTGCCAAATTTCATGGTTATATCATTAAGTGGACTATTCTTGGTCTTATTTACAAGTGGAAAGGGTGGCCATCTTGAGAACGATGGCCATCTTGGATTTCACTGAAACCAATGCCCATCTTTCAAAACATTGATTCTAGTTGACATTTGTGCCAAATCCCAAGCTCTCATCATTAAGTAAGCTATTATTGGCCTTATTTACAAGTGGAGCGGGTGGCCATCTTGAAAAATGGCGGCCATCTTGGATTTTTACACGTCCAATGCCTTGTGCTAATAGAGTGTATTCTAATGAACATGTGTGCCAATTTTCATGCTTGCATACCAAAGGGAACTACTTTTAGCCTTATTTACAACTGGAGAGGGTGGCCATCTTGAAAAATGGCTGCCATCTTGGATTTTTGCACGGCCAACACCCTCTACTGAAAGAGTGCCCTCTAAAGAACATGTGTGCCAATTTCCATGCTTGCATACCAAAGTGAACTATTTTTGGCCTGATTTACAATTGGAGAGGTGGCCATCTTGAAAAAATGGCGGCCATCTTGGATTTTTGCTTGGACAACGCCCTCTGTTGAAAGAGTGCATATTAATGAACATGTGTGCCAATTTTCATGCTTGCATACCAAAGTGAACTATTCTGGGGTATTTGGGCAGTTATCTGCTCCACTAAGAGGTGAAGGTGGGCTTTTCCTGTCGGGCACTTCTCAACATAGAGACGCACCAAAAGCAAACACACTCAGGCAAATGTGCGACACTATAGCCATTTTATCAAAGCTTTCCCTCAATATGTCGACGGACCCCTTTCCTTATACACCCCGCTTTAAACCACATTGTTTTGCAGTTTGATCAGCATGAGGTGCTGTGCCGATACAGATTGCTCATAGAATCAAGGCATGCATCAGATTGCGACGTTTGATAATATACCAGAATTCTAACCTGGGGGTATTTTAATGGTCCAAAAGAGAGTGATAACTTGAAGTCATTGGTGTATCTGTTGTTGGTCCCATTGTCATTGGTCTCAGTGAAAGCAGGCACACCTGTTACGGGGAACGATGTTCTGGCGGGTCACCTGTTGCAGATGGAGAGGTCTGCCCTGGCCCAAGGCCTCGACCCACACGCCGTCTCCATCATGCTGGAGTTTGCCATGAGCATGCGGATGAGTAAGTTGATCTCTTCTCTGTCTGTGTCTCCCCACCCGTACGGGTGTATCGCTGTATGGGTCCTCCAACTCAATAAGCTCCCATCCCCTCCTTTTTTGTGGCCTTGATTCACTGATGCCCTGTCTCTGTGGAGAATTGAGTTGGACCTGTTTTAAGATCTCACGGCATTGCTGTGCTGTAAGGGGTTTGCTGATGTTGCACGTGAAAACATTTTTTGAGATAAATGTAAACAAACCATACACTGTCACGACTCGCAGTATTTGGGCCTATACACTAAATAAGTAAATTGCTCATTGGTGTTTTGTGTGTGTATGCATCCAATTGCCAAATCATGAATTACAGTTACCATTTTCAGTCACAAGCAAGTTAAAAGTGCATAGAAAACAATATACAAGGTACATGAGACATAACACACTTTTACAACGAGTTCAAAGTAAATTGTACCGGTATAAAACATTTAACAAAGCAAGTGATAAAATGTTTAGAAGTAGAGTACATTTATTGATCCCTGGGGGGATGTTGTTGTTTGTTGTTGTTTGTTGTTGTTTGTTGTTGCTTTTGTTGCTTTTGTTAGTTGTTTCAGTTCATAAGTCAATTCAGTGGGCAGTAGTCTGCATTGAGCGAGCCGCTTTGGATGGCAGCATCTGCTAAATGAAGTGTAATGAATTAAACTTAACAGCCCTCTTTACTTCTTTACAGCGAGCACCATATCCACACGGGTGCTGAAGTTCCTGGTGCCCTCCTCGGTAGTTCCCCAGGAGGTTGTCTTGAGAGGGTTCTCATGGCTGAACACACAGAAGTTGTCTCAGTCCGCCCAGGTATGGAACAGCTTAAGCCAGCTTCTCAAACTACACACAGTGACAGAGCCATGGAAAAATGCTGTGTGATGATGACTTGCCATGGTTTTGTCCTTTCCAATATGATTTTTGGTTGCATTTGGAAATAATTATTCAGCCTTTTTTTGTACTAACTGTGGTTATTATTTTCATGAAGCATTGTCATCAACAGTGTTGGGAGTAAGGTGTTACAAAAGTAATTCATTACTGTAATGCATTATTTTTTGCTGTAATGTAAGGCATTACAGGGCAAACATCTGTAATATTTGCTTAGTTACAAGGCTAAGTAAAGTTACAGTGCATTGTACTGTAACCCCTAGTTTTTAGTCTGCATGCTACCAAAACACCTCCTAGACAGGAGGTGAAAAAGTCATGACTCATGAACAGGAGGTGAAAAAGTCATTACTCATGAGCTTGATTTACACGCCAGATCCATATTTAGACCAATAGTTATTTTGTCGAAAGTAGCTAAAGTAATGCAAAAATAGTGTAATGCCTTACATTTCAAATATAGTAATATTGTAATGTAAGGCATTATTTTGAAAAGACAGTAACATGGAATCAGTAACTTAATATATTACAGTTTTTGAGTAACTTGCCCAACACTGGTCATCAAACATTATTGTATTCATCTCTTGATTGTACAACCACTTTTTGGTTGGTCAAGGCTGCGAAAATGTAATGTGCTGTCTGCAACCGTAGAGTATTGTGTAAGCAGAATACATTTCAAGACGTCATTGGATGTTTGTTGGGGGACTTACCTGGTGCTTATTTTCTGGCCCGTTCTTCAGCTCCTCTTCCTGCGCTGGGTGCTGACCATGTTCGACATGATCGACTACAAGGACAAGCTGAGGGCCATCTATGGCATCCTCTTCCACTTTGTCACGGATGAAAACTTGGTGAGTAGTAAAATCAAGTTCAAGTTCACTATTAATAGCTGTATCAACAGTATAAAAATAGACTTTGCTAGCAGTGCACTTTGGTGTGCCTACATGTTAAAAAATATGACAAGACAAAACAAAACTAAATGCACTGAAAGTGCAATTGTTGTACAGAAAACAGCTGGAGTTACATTGTGGAAAATAAGACAGACTTAGGAAGGCCACTTAGTGGAGTAACTTGCTTTTTCAAGTGGCCAATGGCTTATGAGTAGGTACTGTCCCTAAAAGATGTGGTATTGCATGGGATGCTGTGGTACCGTTTCCCTGACGGTAGGAGTGTGAAGAGATGGTGTGCTGGATTTGTAGGGTCAGAGGTGAAAATGGTAATTTCCTTGCGGATCAAGAACATATCTCTACTCCAGTTAATCCTGTGGCTTTCCAGTAGCATTGACCATTGGAAGACTAGATGTGTCAAAGGAAGCGCTACTCCAAAATTCAGGTGCCAGATAGGGATAAAAGGACATAGAATGTGCCTTGGTTAGGGCAGCTGTATTCTAATGGTTAGGGAAATGTTGAGAGAGAAGTTTGACTTGCTTTAAAACAACTGATGTTGTGGAGGTGTGGTCTTCATGACGATATTGACTGGTTGGTCTCATTTCTGGAGTTGTGGCTTCAGGATGGTTGTCCAGTTGTGAGACAGCATGTACTGTATGCCCCCTCATCCCTGTTCATGGTGGTTGGACTGTGCTTTCTGGTCTCCTTGACTCCTTAATCCAACAGTCCAAGACTTATTTTAAGGCAGGGGTATCAAACTCAAATTGACCGAGGGCCAAAATCAAAATATGGAACGAAGTCTCGGGCCGAGCTCAAGATTTATTTTTAAAAAATGGACTAAAATTGTGCATGCATGCACTTCATACTCATAGTTAAATTTCACACACACTGGCACATATTGTGTTGCATAGGAGTGTGAGCTGTGTCATTGGCCTGGGCCCGCTCATACTTCTGAGAAACACCAAATTTCATGTTCAAGTCTTGGTACACTGTACATTAATGATGTATGAGGGCCAACTGTAATGCACATTTGAAATGATCTTGCGGGCCGAATAAAATGACTCCGCGGGCCAAATATGGCCCCCGGACCTGAGTTTGACACCACTGTTTTAAGGAGTCAATGGAGTCAGATTAAGTAGACAATGGAGATGTTACCAGCCCCATACATGCAAAAGTAGGTGTCTGAACCTGCTGCACCCTATATTGCTAGATTTTATAGTAAGCTTTCCATCGATGTATGACACTTGTATGTCCACTGAAACATGGGTGAGACAATAGGGTCATTTCACGTGAAATCAGACACTTTGGGACCCGACCGACCCGGATTTCAATCATACTTGGTGTGCCTTTTTAGTAGCAAGGTAGCACCCCAGAACACCCCCTGACACTAATATTAAGGGAGAAACAGACTAGGAAAGGTTCACATGTGAGGGTAGCAGTGTTAATTTTGTCAGCTTTTTTTTATTTAGTCGTAGTCTTAGTCACAATGACGAAAATCAATTTTAGTCTTAGTCATATTTTAGTCATTGCCTTCCCAATTTAGTCTTAGTCTTTGTCTAAATGACGAAAATCAATTTTAGTCTTAGTCAATTTTTAGTCATTTTAGTCATTTTAGTCAACACTGTGCATAATAGAACTTCTCCACACACTGCTTCTCTTTGTAACATACGTACTGTATATCATTGACTGTACAGAATAAACCTTCTCCACACACTGCTTCACTTTTTAACATATATCACACTGTGCAGAATGAAACTTCTTCACACACTGGTTCTCTTTTTCTCTATTTTATTTAACACCAGTGTTAATTTAGTCAGCTTTTTAAAATTTAGTCTTAGTCTTAGTCACAATGACGAAAATCAATTTTAGTCTTAGTCATATTTTAGTCATTGCCTTCCCAATTTAGTCTTAGTCTTAGTCTAAATGTCGAAAATCAAAAAAGGGCTTTGACGAAATATTTTAGTCATAGTCATGGTTGACGAAATTAACACTGGAGGGTAGGACACTATACCTTCAGCCTTGAATATATCAGTCAGTGTTAGTCACAAAAAGATGCCTGTGGTGTTATTTGAAAGCTTTTTTCTGGCTCTACATATTACACAATCAGTTTGGAATACAACAACTCTCAGAATATGAATTATGATAAATTGAAAAATTAAAAATTGAATATCTAAAAAAACTATATTTTAAAATGGCCAGTTCCTTGTCCAAATGTAGCCGGCAATGTCATTAGCAACACCTCAAATGCTGGTGTTCGGTTCTTTATTCATTTCAGAGAGAATTTGACTCACAAATATGGCATCATACAGACCACTTACTAATAATATGGAAGTTCAGTTTCACCTCTCCAGTGCTCGGCATACATTCCTCAACACATGCTAGCCACCAGTTGCCATCATATACAGCTACAACATACCCTTTAATGCTTGAAAATGTAACACATTCCTTTACTGAGCTCACTCTTTCAACTCTGCCTTCTCTGAATGCTGAAAATGGCCTAACTTCCACTGTGTCCATTGACAATGGGCAGAAGCTGTGTAGTTTTTGAGTACCTGGAATAGTTCTTGCAGATTCCAACCTTTTCAACATGTTCTCAGCTTCATGATGGTACATCTCTGTTGTGGCAAACTGGCAATGGATGTTCTTGAGAGAGATGCACCATCATGAAGCTGAGAACCTGTTGAAGAGGTTTGAATCTGCAATAACTATTCCAGGTACTCAAAAACTACACAGCTTCTGCCCATTGTCAATGGACATTAGGCCATTTTCCGCATTCAGAGAAGGAGTTGAAAGAGTGAGCTCAGTAAAGGAATGTGTTACATTTTCAAGCATCAAAGGGTATGTTTTAGCTGTATATGATGGCAACTGGTGGCTAGCATGTGTTGAGGAATGTATGCTGAGCACTGGAGAGGTGAAACTGAACTTCCTGCATCCTCATGGACCATCTCCATCCTTCACTTTTCCCTTCAGACCAGATAGACTTGTCATGGATCATCAGGATGTGCTTCTGGTAGTGGAACCTAACTGCAACGGGACGTACTTATACATTATCTACAAAAGACACAGCTGCTGCTTCAAATGCACTGGTAGAGTACAAAATGAGAGTGTAGCCATTGATTATCTCTTTAAAGTACGGTAAAGGGAAGATGACACAGGTACACAGAGAAGGAATGTTCAAACATTCACATATCATCATTTGGTGTGTATAAATGGACACCTGCCTTAGTTTCTGAAACCTGGGACCATGGAAACTGACCATTTTTGTTTTGTTTTTGTTTTGTCATGTGATGCTACTATGGTATTACCATGTTATTAGTAAGTGGTCTGTATGATGCCATATTTGTGAGTCAAATTCTCTCTGAAATGAATAAAGAACCGAACACCAGCATTTGAGGTGTTGCTAATGACATTGCCGGCTACGTTTGGACAAGGAACTGGCCATTTTAAAATATAGTTTTTTTAGATATTCAATTTTTTATTTTTCAATTTATCATAATTCATATTCTGAGTTGTTGTATTCCAAACTGATTGTGTAATATGTAGAGCCAGAAAAGAGCTTTCAAACAATACCACAGGCATCTTTTTGTGACTAACACTGACTGATATATTCAAGGCTGAATGTATAGTGTCCTACCCTCACATGTGAACCTTTCCTAGTCTGTTTCTCCCTTAATATTAGTGTCAGATTCAAACCAATGCAGTTCTGGGGTGCTACCTTGCTACTAAAAAGGCACACCAAGTATGATTGAAATCCGGATCGGTCGGGTCCCAAAGCGTCTGATTTCACGTGAAATGACTCAATAGACCATGAAAGTAAAAGTTTCATTCTAATAGGTAGAAATTCATGCAGCTACTTTGACTCGGCTTTGTAGCCGAGGTGGCACTGGCAACGCAGCAAATGTCATACACCTACCACTGGCAATGACGGACAGTGTGCTCTCTACTGGTGCAATGCAGTGTCTACATAATAATGAGGGTTCTATGAGTTTCGGATTGCTTTCAGCACCGCCTGCCGGTCAGGAGAAACGAAATGGAAATAGAAACGAAATGGAACACAGATTCCTTTGTTATAAAAATGTGTGAAGCAGGTTGGTTAGATTTCACTTTTCTGTCCAGTTTAACCTATTTGATGGGAAATCAAACCTTTTTCTTCACCTCTGGCTGTTCAGTACTTACCTTTGTACCATTTCAAGCTATTCAATGGATGCCTACAACTTGAATTTAAACTGTAAAAATTAGGGTGATGAATCGACAAAGTTTTGAACGGTAGTGTAAGCTTAGTTCATCTTTAGGTTCTTTCTTCTTATCGATTAAAGTTTTTTTTTCTTTCCTTTTTCCAGTCTCCCTTTATCTGCCATATTTTGTATCTCCTGACCATCAAAGAAAACGGTAAGACAGAATATATCAGTGTTGTTTTCCCCTCATCCTCTCAATGCTCTCTCATAGAAATGGATTTTTATCCTTCCATCTCTTCCGTCCAGGCCTCATGAGTAATGCTAGACAATAATGTGCTTTTCAGTGAACCGGTACTGTGGGTCAATGGACTCGGGTCTTCCGAGTGTCGGTTTAAAATGTATGCTTCTGCGCCATTACATTGATGCTATTGTGCATTTCAATATTTGTTCTGTCCGCTGATGTCAGTTAACAGAGATGTGATGTAAGATGGGTAAACGTGTGTGCGTGCGTGCGTGATGTTGACATAATTCTGATGATGGAGTCAAGTGCGCCTTTTCACTTCATCATTTTATTGACTTTTTAAAATGTCAATTTTTTTTTACAGTGACTGCCTATAGAGTTCGAAAGCTGTTGGACATTCAGAGCAAAAAGGTAAACCTGTTCAAAAAGGTTTCTTCCAGTATGAATAGCAAACAGCTTTGTGTGTTTTGGATGTGGGGGTACCTTTTTCTTTTACCTTGAAACAAATAACATACAGTTGTGTTGCAACTTACAAATTATCAAGCCATTTGTATTCAAAATAAATGAATGTTGAATTACCATATAAGTGTCTGCCATTCCTTCTGTACAGTGATGTAAATGCTGTCTCTGTCTTCCTCCTCAGGGCAGGCAGCCACACATACTGCAGTTACTGGCCCTTTACAAAGTCTTCTGCCCAGAGCTGGTTCCACAGTCTGTCTCGGGACGGATAAAGGTCTGTCTGCTTGTCCTTTTCATGCATTCATTTAGACTAGTCTCTCTCAACGCGGGTTCTACAGCCGTGGGGTGGGCGTTGAGGGATACAGCTGAGAGGGGTCGGTGCTTAGTTGCCATTGGCGTGCATTCAAATGATTAATTATTGGTTTCCAGACTGATGAAGCGAAGCAGGAACTTTGTTCTGTGCTGAAGCAAAGCAGAAACTTTGCAGGAAGAAAAAAGTCGTGCCTATATGTATACTTTATACACCTGCTTTGAATGTATTTAAATGTTTAGTGTTCGAATGTAAAGAGGGAGCCTTACAGCTACAGTGTGTAATATTTTAGATAGAATTGTTCAGAATTAATGCTGCCCATTCACAAGTATTACCTTTTTCATCAATACCTACCGCCACAATCAAATTCTAAGTATTCATTATGACTGGGAAAATTGCACTTTTCAAGGGGTATCTTCTCCATTTCCGCCATTTTGAATTTCCAGAAATAGACATTTTTGGCGGCAAAATGTACTGTACTTTGGTCATACTAGTAAATATCTGTTTATTAATTTGGAAATATTCGTGAAAAGATCAAATTTGGCAAACAGGCAGCACAGTGTCAACGAGCAGCATAGTTGCAATACCAACTCTGGCCACAATCAATCATACACAGCGCACCTTTAATCCAAGCTGGTGTTGTCTTTTCTCTCTCCTGCAGGGTGGCTTCAAATCATATGACTCCACGTGGAGAACTCCTCTAGCAGCAGTGTCCAAGCGGAGAGTTAAGGAGAACCCCAGCATGGACCTGCCCTTAGGACTCCCACAGATGACCAACCGCAAGAAAAGGGTACGTGGACATGGGCACACTGTTTGCACACACTCTGTGCACCTTACACTTTCCGTTGTGCACATGTGGAGGAATGATGCAAGATGGTTTCAACTGCTCAGCGTCATAGGTATGACATTACAATGTTGTAACGGTCATGGATGTGTCATAAACATTATGTCCATGTCATAAACATTTTATGACCGTTGGTTTTAAGTGACGTTCGCTTATGGTGAAGGCAAACATAACAATGTCAACTTTTCATAGCAAAACGTTTATCCCATTGACATCATGTTTATGACTCATCTATGACTGTGTCATGGCAGTGTTTTGACACTATTACGACACTGTCATGTCATGCATAGGACGCCAGCGTCAAGTGTTACCAGAAAAGCATTGTAGCATACGTAGACCTATGCAATTGAATGTGTAGTGCTTGTCAATCTTTAGGCACAGTGTCCTTGGCTTTCTTATTGGATGAATGGTGTTGCCCCTCCTCTGTGGTGAAAACCTCAGGCGAAAATTCTGAATTATGTTTTTGCAATATATTGGATAAAAACAATAACATCCAGCCTCACGTCACAATGGACTGGAGGACCAGACAGGGAGGAAGATGTTAATTTGAACTCACTTTCCTCTCTCATCCTCATCTCACCCCTTTAGTATCGTCACCCATTTACCTGTCCTGATTAATGTAGTACATCAGTGTGATGAAGCTTCCCTTAAAAAACAGATGAGCCAGGGCTTTTTCCTTTCTCGTTTTATGTGCTGTGGTAATTCTCAGCGATAACTTTTTCTCCCCGTTTTCTTGGCCGGGTACAAAACCGTCTTTTTTTTCCCAGAGCAGCGAGGCGCCATTCAGCTGGAGCTCAATTTTGATAAAAGCAGCAGTGTCAGCGGGTGGTAGGCTGTCGGTTCAGAGGAGTCGTTTTGCAATTCAGTGGCTCGCCTAATATCTCCTGAAACGCTGTGTAAAATCCCAAGCACCTGGAGCAGATGGGCTATGACCTGTGAAGCTACGCAGAGACAGAAGGGGTAGAAAGACAACAGGGAGGGAGGCAGAGAGAGATGAGGAGGGAGAGAGTTGCTGATGCCTGCATTTCCATTTACCGCTACTCCATTTTTTTTGTTCTCTCGTTCCCTGACTCTCTCTGTCTTTCTGCCTCTTTTTATTTCTCGGTTTCTCACATCTGCCTCTCCCTTCCATCTCTTCTTCAATTCCTCTCTTTCCCTTTCCCCCTCTCTCCTTTCCACCTGTTCTCTCTCTCGCTCTTGCTCTCTCACTCTCACTCACTCACTCACTCATCTCCTCCTCTCCTCTTCTCTCCTGTTCCCCCTCCTCTCCTCCCTCCTCTGCCATGTAGAAGTTCCACCACCTGGAGCTTCCTGCCCTGGCCCCTCCTGCTGCTGTAGGCCCTGTCAGCAGGAGAGGGGTGTGCCTGCTGCAGCTGAGAACCTTTAACGAACTGCTGGAAAACTTAACCAGCATCGAGGTAAGCACGCATGCACACACACACACACACACACACACACACAAAGCCCCAGACCGACAGACACACACACACACACACACACACACACACCTGGTCATACGGTCATACACAAGCTTTGAAGAGATGGCCACATATGCATGCATGACACATGAACTCGCACTCACAGTACACCTGGACGCACACTCCACAGGGTCCATTTCAAACTAGCCCCTCCTGTCCCAACCTTTTTGCTTGTGGCCTTGTGCTTTGCTGACGCCCTGCATAAAGTTTCCCAGCTGTCAGTTCAGACAAAGCAACTTTTAGGGGGCTTTTCCCCATTCAGCATCTTAATTGCAAATGAGAACATGACCTTTTAAATTGTGCTTTTGCAAAATATTGAACTTCTTCTATGACGTCTTGCATCCGTCTTGCCGCTCGTCTTCATGCTGCAGTGATGCTGCTTACCGGTACTTGCCACTAGATGGAGCTGCATCACAAGCAGTAGTTTAGAGAGAACAGGGAAAAACCACACTGGGCTCCTTTTTGGTCTTCATCACATTTTCCAAGCTCCCAAGCAGAACAGCTTCTGTATGTCCCCCACCAGACACAGACGTGCACACACACACACATTCCCACATCCCCAACTTGTCACTTTGTTCATGTAAAACTGTGGCTGGTATTTAGCTGCAGTCCATCAGTGTAAGGCGGGCTGTGGGTAATATCCTGCTGAAGCCTCGCCATCAATTACTCTCTGCACTGCAATGCATCAGCAGACAGACTAATTAGAAATGTGATTAGGGGACAAGCGTCGCCACATGACAGTGACTCGTCTCGTCTCCGGGAGGGCGGGAAACCATGTAAGTGGTGATCTGAGCTGCACCCTGTCTCCTCGTCAAACAGTGACCCAGCCCGATTTTCGTTGTAGCATTAATTGCAGTCCCGACCTGGCACTGAAGAATTGCTTTCTATAGTTTTTTTTTCTTTGTTACGAAAAAGCTTGGGGATAATTTCCGCTCCTAGCCACATGGACCATGCCCAGTCTCCACTAGCCCCTACCCCTCCATTTCTTACTCTTACACACTCACACACTGTCACTGTCTGGCCACACAGCTGTGGGCATTGGGTATATGCCACAAGCTTGCGTGACAGGCCTGTGTGAATCGGGAAGGGGGGGTGGAACTCCATCACGCCACAGAAAACAAAGCGGTCATGGTGCTGCTGCTAAGGATCATTGATTCTCATCCTCCACCTCTCCTGTCACACACACACACACACACACTATATCTCACACTCGCTCTGTCTTTCATTCAGATTCACTCACTTTCTCACGCTACATACATAGCCTACATACATACTATACATACAATTTCTCTCTCTCTCTCTCTCTCTCTCTCTCTCTCTCTCTCTCTCTCTCTCTCTCTCTCTGTGTCTGTCTCACTCTCTCTCTCTCTCTCTCTCTCTCTCTCTCTCTCTCTCTCTCTCTCTCTCTCCCTCTCTCTCCCAGCTGTTCCACTCCACGCCTCCCCTCTATTCCCCAGTCATCATCATATGATATGAGTTTGGTGTCTTGCTGCTGCTGGCAATGGCTGATACATGGGCTCCTTAATTAGGAGTCAGGCTCGCCCATGTCAAATGACAATCTGCCACCCACCCATGCAAACAGCCATTTATTTCGCTCATCATTTAGTCCCTATCACGTACGCACACGCACACACACGGCAGTCATATTTTCAGGCAGTTGTTGGGAGGGAGTACCGTGAGAAGCCTGGAACGAGTGTACAGTGTGTGTGTGTGTGTGGGGGGGGGGGTGTGTACATAGGAGTGTGTAGGTCTGTGTTTGGGTCATAAGGAAGAAGAATAGGAATGGGTTGCAGCACAGTGTAGTACGGTACAGTGGAGTTGTATTACGAAATAGGTGACGGGATGGGAAATAGGTTTTGTATTGTACAACGTAAATAATTATAGTGCAGTAGTGAAGAATTGGTTGCAGCACAGTGCCTGGTGAATTGTAGTGCAGTGTGAGCACAGCTCTTTTCTTTATGGGTTAGAGGAGAAATGGGCTCCCCTCCTCTCTCTACCTGTCTCTGTCTCGCCGCCTCTCAGCTCCAACTCTGCCTTTCATTTTCTCCTCTCTCTCTCTCTCTCTCTCTCTCTCTCTCTCTCTCTCTCTCTCTCTCTCTCTCTCTCTCTCTCTCTCTCTCTCTCTCTCTCTCTCTCTCTCTCTCTCTCTCTTGCCTTTGCGCTCGACCCGTATTTAGTTGTAATGAGTGTGGAAGTACAGTCAGACTCCATTATGCCTCTACGCTTATCTTCGGTGCCAAGCCTATTCTGTCAATGTCACTGTCATTGGGTCACTGGGTTCAGTCACAGTACCAACATGAAATGTGCCTTATTTTGTTAGGCAGAACTTCAAAAATGGGTCTTAGATGAGTGACATTTAAATGTCAAACTGAAGCTATTAAACTTTTAAAAAAGAAGAAGAAAATATTGTCACAAGTACAGGGGTTGGACAAAATGAGTTTTAGTGTCATTTAGTTCCTCTTCCATCCACAGTTAATCCTGTTGGATGTGGTTCATCCTTCTTGGTGGTATGCAGACATTACCTTGGATACTGTGGCTCTTGATACATCACAAAGACTCACTGTCTCGGTCAAAGATGTAACAGTTACACACGTAACAAGAATTTCTCCTTTTTGAACTGTGACATGTCACCCATAATGTTGTGTGCATTGAACATTTTTGAGCAAAACTGTTCTCTTACCCTGCTAATTGAACCTTCACACTTCACTTTACTCGCGCAATGTGCCATTAATGAAGATTGGCCAAGAGGCTGGTCCACTTCCATGAAACTGAGCCATGAAACTTCCCACACTAAAATGACAGGTGTCTCCGTTATTTTGTCCAACCCCTGTAGTATATACAGGTTAAGGTGGTATTTCCTGCTTGGCGTTTGCCTGACGCACCTCCTCCAGTGCACTTGGGTCAGATGCAAGGTCCTCAGCTGGTGCCACCTTTCTCTGATGTTTCGCCCCCTAGCCAGAACATCTCCAGGTGGGGGGGCAAGCGGTTTGGGACGTCTCCCAACCACTCCCTGCATCTGACCCTAATGACCCCATATACTCTCCTTCCTTCTCAGCCACAATCAGTAACCTTCTCCGCATCTTCTGCTAGCTCCTTGATCGCTCGCTGAAGTCTTGCCCCTGTTGTTCCAACAGCGTGGAGAAGCTGGATCACTGACCTGCTGACGAAACCCCTGCACCCAACCTCCACTGGGTGTATGGATGCTACCCACCCTGCCTCCCTGCACGCCGCTGCCAGCTCGGTGTACTTGAGGCGCTTGAACTCATGTGCTGTTGGTATCCCTTCTTCCCAAGGAACAGTCAACTCAATGATGAGGACGCGTTTGACAGCTCCGGACCACATCACGATGTCTGGCCTTAGGCTAGATTGCACAATTTCGCTTGGGAAGCTGAGTTGCCTGTCCAGGTCGACGCGCATCTCCCACGCCTTTCCAGGGGTCTGCAACGATCTTGACTGACTTGTGTCAGTTGCTGGGTCTCTCCTGGCCGTACGAAGGAGATGGCAGGTGTTGAGCTGGCTGTTGAGGAGTTAGCCGCTGTTCTTCTCACCTCCAAGTGCTCTGCCAACTTCCTGAGCACTTGGTTGTGTCGCCATCGGAGCCGTCCTTGAGACAGTGCCACTTTGCATGATGCCAGGATGTGTTGGAGGCCTGCTTTCTCGCTTTCACACAGAGGGCACTTGTCCTCACTCCCAAACCAGGTGGAAAGGTTTTGGGGGCACGGCAGAGTGTCATAAGCTGCTCTAACCATGAAGCTGAGACGTGCCTGTGGGGCTTGCCAAATGTCCTGCCAGGTAATGACCCTGTTGACAGTGTCCTCCCACCTGGTCCACGCCCCTTGCTTTCCCTGGGACACGGCTTTGATGAGGTACTGCTCCTGTTCTCCTCGAGCAACTTCTTCCACGATCATGGCCTTCCTTTGCTCCCTTGAGGCTTTTGACCAGAAGGTAACTGCTTCTCCGAAGCCTACTCCAGCCCGGCCGACCTGCACTCTCCCTGTGATCTCTCTGTGCTGTAGCCTGCTGACAGCCTGATCCACTTCTGGTTGGGCCCTCCATTTGCGCCCCGTTCGTACGACTACTGCCGCAGCTCTTATCGTGGGGTCCCTGGACTCCCTCAGATCGAACACAAGGCGGGCCTTTTCCTGCTTGTAGCCAAGGCCCACTGACTTCAATGGGAGCTGAAGTGTGTTCTTTCCGAACAGTCCTGTGTTAGAAAAACAGCGAGGGAGGCCCAACCACTTCCTCATGTAGGTGTTCGCAATGCTGTCCAGCTTGCTGGCTGTGGATGATGGTATTTCACACACTTTAAGTGGCCACATCACACGCTGGAATAGTGTGAACTGATAGCACCACAGTTTGAATTTCCCGGGGAGTTGGCTGCTGTCAATCCTGGCCAGGCCGTGACCTAGTTGTTGTTGCACAAGTTTGCCCATCTGCCTGTCAGAGAGGTCAGCGGTGTATTCCCTCCCAAGACTCCTAATAGGTTGCAGGGGTATCCTCTCACCTCCTGCCGTGAACACCACCCTATCGGTCCTTACTCCTCTTCTGATTGACAGGCTCCGGGACTTGGCTGGCTTGATCTTCATTCTCGCCCACTGGGTAAGCTCATCCAAGCGTTTGAGAACCCTGGATGTACATGGAGCCGTCTGTAGGATGGTTGTCACGTCGTCCATGTACCCTCTCAGTGCAGGGAGCCTCTCTCCTGATGGTAGCCTCAAACCCCCTACAACTTGTCTCGCTCCGCGGAGGATGATCTCGAATGCAGCCACAAAGAGTATTGGGGAGATTGCGCAGCCCATAGCGATGCCCACCTCCAGTTGTTGCCACCCTGTTGCAGATCCTTCTGAGGTGAAGCACATATGGAAGTTGCTGAAGTACCTGCCTATGATGCTGCTGACTGACGTTGGAATGTGGAAAAATTCCAGCGCGTAATCAATCAGCTTGTGCGGAACTGACTCGTATGCATTGACCCCTGTATGTAGATGTGCTCTGCTGCAGCTCCTGTTCTTTGGACTGATTCTTTGTGTTTGTGTGTGTGCGTGTGCGTGTGTGTGTGCGTGTGCGTGTGCGTGTGCGTGTGTGTGTGTGTTGCAGCTCCCGGCTCAGATGGGCTCCCTGCTCAGCTCTCGTCTGGCGCTGCACTACCTGGACTGTGTGCAGGATGAGTCGGCCTTCCTGCGCCTCAACTACTGGCTGGGAAACGCACTGCAGGAAGGTAACCTACCACACACACACACACACACACAAACACACACACACACACACACACACACACACACACACACACACACACACACACACACACACACACACACACAAACACACTTCACTGACTGGTTTAACAATTAAGTAGTAGATGGTAGATAGTAACTTTGAAACATTTGGTAGTCTTGAAACAGTTTTGAAACATTTGGCAGTGATCTCTGTTCAAGATTCAAGTTTTATTTTATTTCATCTCAGGAGAGTAACATTTGTTGTTTTCTCTTCTCAAAAGGGAATAGCTGCCAGATTCGTGTGCGTGTGTGTGTGAGAGAGAGAGAGAGAGAGAGACTTGGTAGTCTGTTCTGACAATTAAATATCGTCTTGATATTATTGTAAACAAGAACTGCGATGAATATCCACACAACCAACATTCTTCATTGTGGATCCTGCTCGCGTGGGAGGCATACTGCTTTGACTTTGAAAAATATGACATTACAAAGTGCTTATGCTATTCAATCTCATGATGACGGCAAAAGTAACTGCCGCCCATTGCAGGGCTTTTTGGATTCTTGTAAGCTGCAAGTTACTATAAATGGATGATGCATGGAGGGCACACAATTGTGTGTGTGTGTGTGTGTGTGTGTGTGTGGCTTTGTGTAAAGAAATGACACACTACAATAATAGCAGCACAACCTGATTCATGTATCTGAATAAGCACAAGGGCATTTATCTAATGCAGGGGTGGGGAACCTTTTTCATTCGAGGCGCCACTTCAAATTCCTCCAAGGGCCGTATAAGTCCTCCGAGGGTCGTACTATGAACACAAACCTTGATTTCCCCGGCCTATATTGAAGGCTGCCACCTTTAAAACAGACTCCACCTTCTTAAGGTCCCCTGAATATAACTTAATTGTATTGCAAATGTATTTTTTAAGATTCCTTTACAAAATATGTCATATTTCATGTGAAGCTGCATAACATTAAAATTATATCAGGGGCCGGATAAAACGGCCTCAAGGGCCACAAACGGCCCTCGAGACATGGGTTCCCCACCCCTGATCTAATGCCTCGGGGTGACCGAAATGAGGGGGAAAAATGCCATTTCCAAAACTTGCTATTACCAAAGGTCTTTGATTCCATCTTCATCCCATTATTATTGTCTGATTGTAACTGAAAGTATCTCTGCTGCATTGGGTCATTGGTTGTGACATGCATACAATTTCTTTCCCAGCGTTTGCAAGGTCAGAAGGAAACATTAATATTTGCTGATTACAGTGACACCATTTGTGATCCCATTCAACCTCTACACTTTACCATGCGAAGAATTGATAGAAATATAAAATCGCTGAACTGTGATTGCCATCACATTCTTTTCCCCCAGAGCATTAATTTGTTTCTCCATTCTGAAACACTATAATGTGTATTCATCCTTACTTCATTTGGCAAAAAAAAAGAAATGAACTTGTGACTGGGGTAAAAGTGGTCCATTATAAGTCGAAGCAATACAATAAAAAAAAATCTAGCCCTTGGCTCAGTCGCCCAAATAGTTTTTTAATTGAGTTGCAGGTCTATTAAAATGTGGAACTCTTGCTAAAAATGCCTGCCAGAATGTATTCCTTTCCCAATGTCACCTTTAGAAATGCTGGTTAGAATTTGGCTTGCAGTGTTGTAGTGATTAGGCACCCGCTCCACTGCAGAATACACAGTGCCCTACACATACTGGTCTTGCTCCGAAGTCTTACCCCCAAATAACCAAATCATATTTAAATGCATATTCTGTTTTCAGATGTGTGTGGATTGTATTACGATTCCTCTGTTAGAAACATTCAAATAATGTGATTAAATATAGGGCTGTCAGTAGATTAAAAAAAATAATCTAATTAATTACAGAATTTGTAATTAATTAATCTAATTAATCGCACTTACTCGTATGTTCTTTTCATGACGCGAAACAATAATAATAATAATAATAATAATTACAATAGGCCTATAAGCCCTATGATGTACTAATATGTTAAAATAGGCCTGGTAAACAGAGTTAGTGAATAAATAGGCTACATTAGCCAACACAAAAAATGAGTCTACAGTATCCTATCTATCTATCTATCTATCTATCTATCTATCTATCTATCTATCTATCTATCTATCTATCTATCTATCTATCTATCTATCTATCTATCTATCTATCTATCTATCTATCTATCTATCTATCTATCTGAAAAGGTCAGAGTTCAAGGAAATGGGAACACCCCCTGATGAAACAGATGACGTGCATTCATTCACGTTTTGTTTACATTTTGGGGAGCTGGATTAGCCAGGAATGATAACTGCACTGAGCTAGCTTATAACCCTTGCTTGGACTATGATTCTACACCAAAATATTCTATGGATATAAGACAGGACAAGAAAGACTGACTGATGTAAACTTCTCCAAACTATCTGCACGAAAGGTAAGACATCCTATCTCTGTAGGCTATAGCGATTGGTTGAAGCTAGAAAACGCCAGTGTCTGAGGTGTCAGTGGAAGTTAGCGATCAAAGTTGTCAATTTGACATCGGTGGCAAAGATTCACAGTGGTATTATTTTATTCTGAACGTGGCATGTATCACTCAAATCGCTGTAATCACAACCCAACTTGAGAAGATCATCTTCCAGCACTTGCGATGACTTTGTGCTGTCAAATTGAAATCCCTATACACTTGCACTGTAGCTTGTGTCATGGGGTAATTTCGGAGCCTGTAATATTTTGATTCTTATGTGCAGCGTGGAAAAGGTAGCAATTATCTATCAAGTGGTTTGATGTTGTAGTGAATAGAGTGTTGTTCTGCAGATGAGCAGAAACCTCTGCTGAAATTGCGGTAGGCTCTATGTAGTAGCTTGGCTACCGCGGTCACACATAATGAACACAAATATTTGTGTCGTGTTCATTCGTATGCTGGGTTATAGTTGTATGAAAGATTTAAGTAGGCCTGCCACAAGTCCAACTATTATACAACTGCTATGGCCAAATCAAATGATAAACTGTCTTGAAATGCGCCTGTATATCGATGAACCAGCTGCCGAGCGCTCGTGATAAAATGCTTTCTAAAATATAGACAAATCGATAATGGGAAAAACAGCAAATTGGGTCTGACATGTTATTAGTTGTATTTAAGCTGTAGAGATTGTCTGATTGCTTGTGTTAATTGAAGGAAAACGTCATTGGTCCACATCTATTTTTAGATGCGTCCCAGCATCTCTATAAGAGGGTCTGTCCGTCCGTCCGTCTGAAACGCATTCCTTGTCTGAAACGCTGTCTTGTCTGAAACGCTGTCTGAAACGCATTCCTTCAATTGTTCCTCCTGTGTCCACAAGGCGGAGGCAGAGAGGCATTTTGGCCTGGAGCGAATGCGTGTCAAAACCAAACCGGCAAGGCTAAGCTGATAGCATTGTGAGACAACTGAGGGGTGCATTCAATTTTCGGCATTGTTTTGCGTTTGGACAGTGGTAGTCAACTTCGTTCCTTCTCCACAGCACACCAACACCACTGTGAGTGTCACTTAATGTTCACGGTCTTGTGATAGGCCTACACTTCGGCTGATAGTGTCGCGTTGTGCAGCTATTTTGGTTCATCAGAATGGAAATGAACGATTTAGAAGTCGGCAGGCAGTATTTCACACAGATGTTTGTGCTCGGATAGAGGGGCGTTAGCATTGCATAACGCTCCACGACATGGTACCGTAATAAGTTGACAGGCGACCAGCAGCGCTACAGCTCTTCCTCTAAACGTGAGTTTGCAAACATTCTGCCACTACGTTTCAGTGAGTAGTCAGTGTTCTCGAACTAGTAGACAGATGGGCCATTTGCATTTCACATACGCTGTGTTACTGATGTTCTCGGGCATATTGCAAGGGAGAGTCGTTTTCTACTGGCGGGCGCGTGAACCCCACAGGTGCTTTCCCTTGCGCTCAGAGAGAGCACCGGACAGAACGCGTCTTTTGCTTCGTAATTGGTTTGCAGTCGTATGAATTTGGTAAACTCTGCCACTGAAGCTCACTGCTTTGTGCCTTGACGGTAAAAAGCTGGCATTGAAAATTAAGCGCACAATGCATCCAAAGGGTGAACCCATAGCGCATGATTCACCCAAACGGTTTTATTTATTTATTAGGCTATTTGGCGATGTTTAGTGTCTTTCCCACATGCACATGACGCTGAAATGGCGTGATAGCCTACTAAATGTGAAATTTGAAATTAGATGCTTCTTTTCCAAATCCAAGCATGATGACCTTATTATAGTCTAAACTGCAAAATATAAAGCTTTGTCTCGTCATTTCACTGCCTGCCACATTATTTGGAGTTTCCATGGGCAATAGGCTATGACCAATAAACAAAAAGCACATCCTCAGAGGGGGGTGGGCGTTGACAGGTTAGGAGGAGGCCAGCGGGGCGTTTTGGGGGGAAAAAAGGTTGGAACTGGCATAGAGGGACGCATCTGTTGTCCGCCTGTCGGCCTTGTTTAACTGAACAGCTGCTGGCAGCAATGCAGCGTCAACTGGCACATCTCGTAATAATTCAAAAATATCTAAAAATAATTAAATACAAACATATGCTTTTGTTCATGAAAAAAGACAGAAAAGTGTCTGTATTTGTTGTATTTATTGTATTTTAGCTTTAGAAGTTGATGGACGGCTTGTATTTATCACAGCGTGAGTGAGTGAATTCAGTTGCCACGCCATGCGCTTAGAACGTATGTCTACCCATAAATAATTAATGCCATTAATTTTTACAACGCGTTAATGCGCCTTGTAATTAATGAATCGAATTAACGCGTTAAAATGACAGCCCTATTAAATACATATCCGTGTGCTTCTCTCTCTCTCAGAGTTTTTCGGGCGGCCAGTGGAGGGTGCCCAAGACAGTATGGTCGAGGCGTCTAACTTCCTCAATATGCTGGTGTCCACACAGAGCTTCTTTCAGGTCAGCAATCCTCCACAACACCCCACCCCCCTTCTTCTGTCTCATCCCATCCCTTCTTCATCCCTTCTTCTTCCTATCTTCCTCCTTCATTTGGTTCACTCTGCTTGAGGAAAGAAGGGGTGGATCTTCGCAATAATCAGGCTGCTTACCTGCCATGCCATTGATCACGGTCACATGATCCATGATCTTGAACCCCTCCTTCAGTCTTTATCTTTTTTTTTAATGTGGAGACTTTTTTAACTTCTATGTTTTTCCTTTCACTTTTTGGGACTTTCTGAGCAAACCCCCCCCCCAAAAAAAACAAAAGAAACGTTTCAAAAACATTCTTTCCCTAACCCTTTCCACCCTCCATCATTCATCCATTCCCTCTATGTGCATCGAAGTTAAGTTCGCAGTCAAACACACAGATTTTTGGCCTACCGTCTGTCTCTTTCTAAGACGTTTATGTGAAAGCTGAGTGCCTGAGAAAAGTGTGCCATCAGCAGCACCCCCCCACCACCACCACCACCTGAGATTCTCTTCTCTCCTCTCTTCTCCTCCATGTCCAGAGCCTGTCAGTTAGAATCACGCCACCTGTCGTCTGCAGCCACATTAGCGAATAACTGATTAGGCAGTTAGGCAGCCTCATCTCAGACACTCATCTCACTGTGTGTGTGTGTCTGTGTCTGTGTGTGTGTCTGTGTCTGTGTGTGTGTCTGTGTCTGTGTCTGTGTCTGTGTCTGTGTGTGTGTGTGTGTGTGTGTGTCTTGTGACAGGAGGGCTTCTCTGCCACAGAGGCGTTCCTGTGTAAGCTGCTGGAGGTTTGGGACGGCTCTCTGCACCAGCCCCAGATCCTGGAGCTGCTTAGCGACATGACACTGCTGCCCAGCTCACGTCAGTAACACACAGTCTGTTCTGCTGTCATTAGCGCGCGTGCGTGTTCTGTTTTCCCTTGAAAGTATGTGTGCACATTTTTTTGGTTCATGTAATAATTCAAAGTTGTTGGCTGTAGGTTAAAGGGACACTGTGTGAGATTTTTAGTTGTTTATTTCCAGAATTCATGCTGCCCATTCACTAATGTTACCTTTTTCATGAATAGTTACCACCACCATCAAATTCTAAGTATTCATTATCACTGGAAAAACGGCACTTTTTCATACACGAAAAGGGGGATCTTCTCTATGGTCCGCCATTTTGAATTTCCAAAAATAGACATTTTTAGCTGCAAAAATGACTACTTGGACCACACTAGAAAATATTTGTTTATTACTCAGTAAACTTTCATGTAAAGATCAAATTTGGCAATAGGCAGCCCAGTTTCAATGAGCAGCATAGTTGCAGTATCTTTTTTGACCATTTCCTGCACAGTGTCCCTTTAAGAACATGCAGCGAGTTGGAATGAAGTTTTACTGTCTGTAGTCACATATTACTTAATGAAATGAATGTTTCCCTTCTTACAGAAATAAAGCAACTCCTCTTCGACCCTTTACAACAGCTATACTTCACATCGTCCGTGTTTTTCAAGGTGGGATTTGCTCAGTTCTTCTTTCTCCCTCCCTCTTTCCTTTCATCTACCCTATTTCCTTGTTCCTCTGTATTCAAGATAAGCTCTCTCTCTCTCTCTCTCTCTCTCTCTCTCTCTCTCTCTCTCTCTCTCTCTCTCTCTCTCTCTCTCTCTCTCTCTCTCTCTCTCTCTCTCTCTCTTATTTTTTAAAATCTTTTTCAACTTGTTCCTCTCAGCGGTTGACCAAGGTTTTTGAGCAACCTTGGCTGGCATACATCCCTTCATTCATTATCATGACCAGTTCTTTAGAGTAGAGCCCTAAGACACACACAGACACACACACAGACACACACACACAGACACACACAGACACACACACAGACACACACACAGACACACACACACACTCACACACACACTCACACACACACACAGTAATGACCTCCAAGAAGTGCAGTCCGAGTGCACTCTGTGGAACTCTCCAGTCCTCCGTGTGCACTTCCGTTTGCCCTTGTCATTTATTTTGGCTGCCAAGAGGCTCCCTCTTAACATCTGCTTCTCATCAGCGCCACGCCCCTGTCTCCTCTCCTCTCCTCTCCTCTCCTCTCCTCTCCTCTCCTCTCCTCTCCTCTCCTCTCCTCTCCTCTCCCTTCTCCATCCTTCTCCTTCTCCATTGTGCAGGGTGAGGTCTGTCTGTCTCGCTCTCGCTCTCGCTCTCTCGCGCGCTGAGAGTGCAGTGTCATTGTTCTCTCCTCCTGTCTCACTCATCTACAGTGCTCAGTGCTCACTACTTCACCCATTTCTGTCTGCAGTCCAGTATTTCACTGCCGATGCCTCCTGTCTCACTCTCATCTACAGGGCAGTGTCATTCACCATTATATCTTCCTCTGTCTTGCTGTTTCTCTTTTTTTTTTCTTAAAGTCAAAATTCTCTCTCTCTCTCTCTCTCTCTCTCTATCTCTCTATCTCTCTATCTCTCTATCTCTCTCTCTCTCTCTCTCTCTCTCTCTCTCTCTCTCTCTCTCTCTCCATGTCATTTGATTATCTCTCTCTCTCTCTCTCTCTCTCTCTCTCTCTCTCTCTCTCTCTCTCTCTCTCTCTCTCTCTCTCTGTCTCTCTCTATCTATCTATCTATCTAGTACAGTACAGTGTTATTGAGTGCCTGTTTCTCTCTCTCTCTCTCTACAGTGCAGTGTCATTGAGTGCCTGAACAGTATGCTCCGTAAGTGGCTGACCTGGCATTCCGTTAGTGCCGAGCAGGAGGACTGTCTTAACATCAGCCTTAGTAACCGCAGCACCATGTAAGTCCCTCAGCCTATTTATTTCTCATGCACGCTCTCTCTCTTGCCCTGTCATGGGCAGTCATGGGTAAGCGGTTAGGGTGTCAGGTTTTGTAGCCCAAAGGTTATCGGTTTTATTCCTGACCTGCCAGGTTGGTGGAGGGAGTAATTAATCAGTGCTTTCATCCATAACGGAAGTACTGTACCCTGAGCATGGTACTGTTTCTCCGCACTGCTCCCGTGGGGCGCTGCTTGGGGCGGCTCATTTGCACGAGGTATCCATGCAATTGAGTGCAGTGAGCGCTGTGTGCTGTGTCACAATGGAGTTTCCCAGGTGGGCTTTCATTTCACCTCTCTCAGTTTACCTGCTGTGCTTTGTCAGTCAGAGACCACAGCTGCAAAGCAAGCCAATAGTGGTGTTGGGTTGGCAAGGTGATGATTGATGTGTTCATTGATTTGATTGGTTGCAGTGGATGTGATGTAGTTTACTGTTTACACAGGAATGTTGCCGTGTGTGTGTGTGTGTCTGTGTGTGTGTGCGTGTGTGCGTGTGCGTGTGTGTGTGTGTGTGTGTGTGTGCGCGACGTGCGTGCGTTTATATTAGCAAAGTGTGTGTGTGTGTGTGTGTTAGTAGTATTGCAACAAAGGAAAAAACAAATAGTTGTTAATGTCACTCTACCTTCGTACACAAACACCCACTGTGTTCTGCTAGGGTGCATTATGGAGTCATCAATCTGTGCCCACACACATACACCACATCTCTCTCACTCTTAATCACTGTATTGGTTGGTGTTAGTGTTTCACAATGTGGGCATGTGAGGCAGAGAGGAGGAAGGCCAAAAGGAGTGTGTGTGTTCGTGTGTGTGTTTTTCAAGGTCTGTAGGCTTTATGGTATGCAGTGAATGTGTCTAATGTATGGTCACTGAATGCATGAGTTAACGCAATTGTGTGTTTGTGTGTGTGTCACTGAGGAGGCCAAGCCTGTTTGGGTTCCTGAACTCTGCATTGAAGCTGCATCATTTTAAGCCAGACTCAAACTACATGACTATCAGCCCGATTCTTGGCTGAAAACCCCTCTTACGACAAACGTTGGAACATCACCGGGCAAGATTTCCAGATTTCCCGACCAATGTTCTAAGATAGAATTTTGCTCTTTCAAGGAGTCGCGATCACAAATCGTAAATATCAAATGCTGCTTTATATTTACGACTGGAAATAGAACGTCGGACAGTGTTTCAGGTGTTTACGATTGGGAATAAGATTGACAGTTGCGATTCTCTTTATGTGTGTGGTGCAACCTACCTGACGTCAAATTCGGACACAAAATCAGGAGTCGTGTAATTTCAGCCTGGCTTTAGTGTCTGTCTCTGGGTTCCTGGACTTTCTTTTGAAGCTAGTTAAGTGTGTGTGTGTGTGTGTGTGTTTTCCTTGAATCTGGTTAATGTTATTTTGTTTGCATCCCTCAGGAGCTTGAGCTTGTCTGGGTTCCTGGACTCGGTGCTGAAGCTGGTGCACTTTGTGGGGCGTCTGGCCTCAGTCGGCCTGCAGCTGGAGAGATGCCACAGCCTGCTGATACACCATGCACTGGACTTCTATGAAACAGTAAATCAAACAGACACACACACCAGAATAAACACCATTTAACTTAGAGATATGCATATGATTTTGAATAAGCAGCCTTATGATTATGGTTTTGAATAAGCAACCTTTTGCAGTTTTCGTGTGTGTGTCTGTGTGTCTCTAAGACTGTCTGTCTGTATTGTGTCTCTAAGACTATCTGCCTGTCTGTATTGGGTCTCCAAGACTATCTCCTGTTTGCCTGTGGTGTTGCTGATGTACTGTACTGCCTGTGTCTCCCCTGCAGGTATGTGACATGTACCTGAAGTACAAGCTGCCCCTGTTTGTCATGCCTCCTGCCGGCGTCTTCTACGCAGCACTGCTCGCCCCCGACCCCGTTGCTGTGGACCGCCTCTGCCACATCATGCTCAAGTACGACACACGCACACAATATTCAAGTAACAAAACACACATGCGCTTATACACCTACACACACACTAGGCAAAAGAAGGACTCCATACACACAGACACACACGGATGCATCCACATTTCTAAGCACAGACCGACTACAGAATGTGTGGGTGTGTGCGCTGCAGAAAGTTTGCTTGTGCATGATTGGTTCATGTTTAAAAATTCAAAAAGATGTTGGTGGTTTACAAGCACATAGTTGACCCGGAATGGAACAGATGCCCACTTACTGTGCTGAGACGAACAAGACGCAGCAAACACGGATCTCTTTTATTGCAGTTTTCCCCTGGCCTGACCCTTTCTCATTCCCCCCCCCCCCTCAACCTCCAGACTCCAGGTCATTTCAGACTATTTAGTTTAGCGTTTCTCAACGGAACGCTACAGTCCACCCGGGGGCATTAAGGAGCCCTAGGGGGGCATCGAGAAGGATACAGCTGAGAGGGGACGGTGCTTAGTTGCCATTGGGGGTCATTAGGCTGTCCAATTTTTCAATACTAACAGGGGGTGTTGGCATGCTTATGATGAGGTCAAAGGGGCAATGGGTCAAAGGGGCATACATAGGGCTGGGCGATATGGAAAAAAAACAATATCACGATATGGATTACTTTATATCACGATAACGATATATATCACGATATAGCACAATTACATACGTTTTCAGTTATTCTCTTTATTTGCTCTTTATTTTTTCATGTCGCAAAACAACCTTTTTATACTTATTTTTACAGTTACATTAACTTATAGTATGTATTGTGACAACATGAAATGTAATTAAATGATATTGAATTGTAAAAAAATGATAAAATTACTATCACGATATAAACGATATAGGACAAAGGTCACGATATACACTTTTATATCACGATAACGATATATATCGTCATATTGCCCAGCCCTAGGCATACAGTCCATTTGACCTGGGCCTTTCCTGTTCCTGCTCCTTCAACCAGGGTCTCGGCTATCCGAGTTGAACTCGCTAAGGGTTAAACCAGCAATCATCCTGTGGCTTAACGACAAACTGAACTGATCCACGCTGCCCCTTGAGTTCAGCGTTGGTGCTGTTGGGGAAGTTGTCTAGTCAGACACGCCTCTGCTCAGAGACACATTGCATTGCACAGCCATTTGCAGGCTCATTAACGGTGTGCGATAATTGGAGTTCACTCGGTAAGCCAGCCAAAAAATTGCATCCTGACATTATTACAAGGAATTGAAGAGCCGCCAGGAGTTATCAGCCCAAAGAAAATGTTGGGTCACAAGTTGCAGGATATCAGTACACATGAAGCACAACTAATGACTGTATATTCACTGCTAAAAAGGTCCATTTGCATTGACCTGAATGGCATAAATTGCTTTGCTCTTTGCTTTTGAGCTTTAGTTTGCTCAGTACATGCTTTAATTATAGCTGTGCTCTTAAAGTAAAGGGAATGGACAGACTGGTGTGTGTGTGTGTGTGTGTGTGTGTGTGTGTGTGTGTGTGTGTGTGTGTGTGTGTGTGTGTGTGTGTGTGTGTGTGTGTGTGTGTGTGTGTGTGTGTGTGTGTGTGTGTAATTGAGAATTGAATTTAGTAATCCGGCTTTGTGAGAAAAACAACATTTTTATTTACCCCCACAGGTACAGACAAAATCTTTCCCGTGTGAAGACACAACGTCAGGCACAAAAACAGGTACAAGTTCCAAAACACCCACTGACTAATAAGAGGCGCTGCAGCAAAAAACACTGAATAGATACTAGTATTGCCTAATAGTGGCAACCTTTGGTGGCAACCTTTACAACAGATCCCACCTTCACTAGCTCGTAGCTCCCCTGGAAATGTAACTTTATTGTATTGCAAATGTAATTTCTAAGATTGCTTTACAAAACTCTTTTTCGTGTGAAACTGTATAACATTAAAATTATATTGGGGGGCCACACAAGACAGCCACACAGGACATAGGTTCCCCACCCATGCTGTAGGAACATTTAAAAAAAAAAAATGGTCACCCACTCTTTCCCCCCTCTTTGTCTTTTCCTCTCATCTGTCTTCCACCTACTCCCCCTGCCCTCCACAGTCTCTTAACATCAACCGCAGCGTCTACTTGGAGTTCAACACGTACCTGGTGAGCATGGTGGGCCTCCTGTGGAACTCGCAGGCCTTTGCGGCGAACACGGGGCTGGAGGTGGACAGGACTCTGCTGGAGAGGACTAAAGTGGCCGACTACAGCAGCCGCTACAACCTGGTGCACCACCCTGCATTCCTCCACTACGCCATGGACTTCCACAAGCAGGTGAGGACTACTGAAGAAAGCAGAAGTAGAAGTACTCTTGCAGATGTAATTGCAACACTAATATTGTGCGATTTCATCATTAAAACCATGTAGTAAGATACTTCTGGTGTTGTAATTACCGGTAAATCTTTAACAGTACTTCTACTGTATACAACTCTGCTTTTGAATAAACTTGTTTTTCCAAAATGTTTCTTCCAAAATTACCTAGCCTAGAAATGTAGACCTCGTAAGTGTCAGCAAACGTAATGCACTGATGCGTGGACATCTAGTTAGCAATCCATAAGGGCTTTTGAATCTATGCTCCGAAGACTGGCCGGCAAATCACTGTGATGTCCATCTGCCTCTGTCTCTTCTGTTAAAATTTCCACAATGTGGGTTTCGTTAGGCATACATTTTTAAAACTTTTTTTTTCTCTGCAACCACCAAATGCATGAGAATGGATCATGGGTGATACGACTGATAACGGACTAACAGCCTAAGTCAGTAGTGTCATATGGCGAGGAGGCCACACATGAGTCCATGATGGAGCCTTAAGCTGCGCTCGTCTGTCTGCTGATTAGTTGGTCCGGGGGTTGTGGGAAGAGACTTTGATCTGGGTAGTTGCCCCCTCTGGCTGAGGCCAGTTTGGTTAATAAGGCCTAGCTTTGGACATGGTGATGAATGCTCGTATCTCATGTATCTTTTAATGAGAGAGGCCGGCTTCATTAATACACAACTACATTCTATTATGTATGCCACTGCATGAACTCTGCAGTTTTCTCTCTCTCTCTCTCTCTCTCTCGTATGTTTAATAATACAGGCACCTTTTCTTTTTTGGTGCTGCAGCAAGATCCAGCAGAGTTGAACTTGTATTCAGACAGGGGGTTAGATGGTTTGATGAGAGTTGGTCGGCAGGGTGGTTGTGGGTGGAGGGGTGGCGGTTGGGTGGGTGAGAAATTATGAATATTGATGTTTGTCTTCTTGTTCCATCAGTGTTGGCCGGAGCGTACTGAAATGGACCTGAACTCCATCCAGGTAAGACCCCTCTCTTCTGAATTAAGCTGATCATGAAATCCTCAAATGTCATATCTGACTTGACTGCAGAGAGGGTTGTCTACAGTTACTAAAGGGATGACTTTGGGCTTGGTGTGTCTCGTCCTTGTTTCTTTGTTTCTCTGTCTCTCTCTTATATTCAAGTGTAATTTTATTGGCATGACTCATGGTGCCAAAGCTGACACAATAAAACGGCTAAAATATATTTTTGAACGATAAAATGGACAGAAAGAAAATCAGGACTTTTTCAGGATTAGGATTTTTTCCTTAATCCTTTATGCTGTTGTCTGTCTCTTGCTCTGAAGGTGACGCGGTACTGGGACTGGTATGTGGAGTATCTGGGCACAAGAGGCTTTGGCGGCTTGAGGGACTTCATCAAGGTCAACATCCAACCCACTGCTAACCGCCAGAGCACAGCCCAGCCCCTCAGCCAGCCCCCACAGTCACAGTCAAGCCAGTCCACAGAGTCCAGCTACTGTAGCCCTTCCCAGGCATATTGAACACTAGGGGCTCATTCCATTATCTTAACTCCTGTCCTCTCTTGTGCTTGTGACCTTGTGATAACGTCGCAAGTTTAATTCCAATTCCAACCAAGACAGCGGCGCCCCAGGTTGGCCACTCCAAAAGGCTAAGCGCAGCAGCTTGTGTTCTATATTTATATCAAGTCAGGTCAAGCCCTTCCATTCAGGCGAGTCCACAGCACTGCATCCACCAAAACATCATCAGCTCCCTACACTAACATACTTCTTCTCTAGTATTAATATTAACATAAAGTTACTGCAACAAAAAGACTTATGTTATCGACAAGGCATAGCAAGCGGCTTTAGAATTTCACGTCACCTTGGGACACCATTAACATTTTGTAAATTATTGTATATTTTTCTATGTTTTGTCAAAACTTCCAAACTTGTATTATATAAATGTGTCTTTTTTGTCTTTCCTTTCTGCTTGTCGCCACTGAAAAGCAATAAACTATTTTTTTCCTGCAAGTTTCATTTGTGTTCCTCTGCTTCCTCTTGGGTACAGGCAAACCTTTCAGTGACTTGTGAGTTTGTGCTCTCCTGAAAAATGTATGTGGTGAAATTCAATTTTGGGAAGGGAACATCAATATATATTGCACTCACCTGCTCAACCATCTGGAAAACAGCATTTTACTGTAATTGACAGATAAATCTGAGCTAATATTTGGCTCACAGGAACACGCTATCTTGAATAGGTGCTGAGTATGCAGAATTTGACACAGGTGACTGCAGCTTTGGTACAGAAAGCATATTATTTGTCCGCGTTTGATTATTGTATCTATTTTTTATCATTGAAGAAGGGCTGTCCCTTTCAATTTTTATATATATTTTTCTAGAGATGCACTGTAGCCGAGGCCTATAAATACACCCAATTTGAAGCTTCCAACTCCAGTCCTTGATAAATTCTGACTTTCCACATCCATGAAAGGTTTGTTCATAAATTATGACCACTGTTCTATGTATTACGGAGCAACCCATATAGTTAAGTGTTAACCAGAAGGTTAACGGCGGCAACCATTCATAACCGCCATGTGTGCAGGGTGCAGCAGTTGTCAATTAGCTCTGTTCACAGCAGCATCTGCACACAATTGGCCCTCACTGTCTGCCGCGATAGCTCAGACTGCTGTACTTTGTGAATATTTTACAAGCACTTAATCTCTTTACAGCACTGCAAAGCACACAGCACAGGAATTTTGACAAGACCGCGAAAGAAATATCGAAAAGGAAACCATTGTGGCCCAGAAATGGAGTGAGGCTTCTTAAGCGTGCGCTCTGCAGGCTAGAGCTAGGCCTACTTCATTCCCCACGCAGATGACTTACCTTCTGTAAGCATAGAAGGTCAATATTTTTCATGGGAAAATAGCATACATAGGGGTTGTGTTTTAAGTAGGAAGTGGCTACACTGTACTTTTTCAGTATGACCATTTATTAATCTTTAACTAAAAAACCCATCAAAAAGTTTCCTGTGTGATGACCATTATGAGGGTAGGTTCTGACAGTGGGCGTTATCCAACAGTCTGAGTGCCCATTACTGATTCTTTGGCCCTCCTGCCTACTCGACTGGAGTCCAGTCTTGCCTCGCAATATTACTAATTTTATACTCTCTGTCAGACAAACAGGTAGAACCCCACTGTGCTCGACTCTTTCAGACACCTGTGCTGCTCTCAGGAAGTAACTGTGAAAGTCAGCTGGTATAGAAGTTGACTTCCTATAGGCCAGGGGTGGGGAGGCTCATAGTACGGCCCTCAGAGGACGTTTGCGCCCTCGAATGAATTTGAAGTGGCCCCTCAAATGAAAGAGGTTCCCCACCCCTGCTATAGGCCTACTTCAGGTGACTTCAGGAACACGCCTGTATTTTCCCTAGGGAACCGACAGGTATTGTTGTCAATAGGAGAAAAGTAGGCTGTGTTTTAGTTTGGAAAAAACATCTGTGGCCTAATGATTAGGGAGGTGGGCTTCAGATCAGAGGGATACCGGTTCAAATCCCACCCTTACCTCTCCCTACACCTACACCTCCTGCCATGGCTGAAGTGCCCTTGAGCAGCTGCCTAACCCCACATTGCTCTAGGAACTGTAACCAATATCTAAATAACTAAGTCACTTTGAATAAAAGCGTCAGCTGAGTGTATGTAATCATTTATTTTCCTCTCATTTACCGAGTGAGATCAACAAATTTGGAACTGTTCTATATCCAGACTTTGGGGCCACTGTTACCTTGCTGCCACTTCCACTACATGCCACCGTGGGCTTATATTATAGTCATATACTCTCAGTGTCCCACTTGATATTTCTCTTTTGGCTGTTCACTATATGGCACCGATAAGATGGAGAAGAAATACAGTATGTGGAAGACAGAGACAGTGTGAGCTAGTGAAATGACATCGGGTCAGGCTAGAACTTTGGTCATCCAATTTGTGGCCTCCTCCTCCCTCTCCTCTCTCCTCCTCTCCCACCTCCCAACTGTCTTGGCATTCCCTTCCGTTTCTGTCTCCCTGTGTCTTATCATGGTAGACTGAATACACTGACCGCAGCCAGAGAAGAAAGAGCAACAAGATGTCAAACAGAGTGAAAGTCCCCCTCAGGAGGTGAGAGACAATAAAGTAATGTCTTTGGTCATCACAGCCACAAAGGTTAATGGCAGACAGGCGGTCAACAGCACAAGTGGCCTACTGCCTCAGCGATGTGACTCTGGCTCAATTCGAAACAGGGAAGGCAGCTGTCCTTCCAGTGAGCTAACTGGACATCGAGTCATGAAGTGTGGATCGAAACGAAAAATTGCTTTATTTCCTCCCTCGGCAGTTGACTGCATTTGTGGGCGTAACGGGGATATTTGAGGTCAGCATCAGATGCTGACTTCGCTGCCTTGGTACCCAACCGGAAACCTGAAAAACAAACATGGCTACTACCCAAGCTACTACCTTATCATACTCTTTATTCTGACACTTATGTATGTAGATATTGAAAATCGAATGGATAAATCAACATTGTAGTATCTAAATATGCTGTCGCTAGATCTATTTATAGCCTATTTTACGATTCCGCCGTCTGATGATCATTCACCGTTCAAATAGCATGCGTAAGCTAAGCGCTAACGTGATGAACGTAACTCCCGCCATAGAATCGCCGTAGCATCAAATGCACAAGGCAGCACACTCGTTAGTGCCGTTCGTAACGGCTGCCTCCTCAGCTAACTTCACCTATCTGATCAGTGACATGTTTATATAGGAGGAGAGTCATCGAGTCACTGCCTCCCGTTTCGAATTGAGCCTCTGTCCCCAGGGTTGCCAGATGAGGCTGATGATTTCCAGCCCAAAAAATGCTCAAAACCCGCCTAGAAGCACAAAATCAAAATTGGGCGGGTTTTTCTGCTAAATGCCATTTTTACCCGCACACGGCCATCCTAAGCAGCCCAATTGGGCGGGAAACAGCCCAATCTGGCAACACTGTCTGTAACTCCTATGTCATCACTGCACTCTTGGTAGGCTGTCAACAGCTAGGCTCCATCCGAAAGTCCCTACTGCCTTTCTCCCTATGTAGAAGGGAAGAAAAGTTTTCAACCAGGAGGTGAATGGTGCCCGCATGACTTTCTATATCCGGCCATATTTGCAATAGGAAGTTCGATTACTGTACAGCCATTGGTCATTAGTACCTGTACCATCAGGGGCGGCCCCCCCAGCGACCAATCAGGTTCCAAGGTTATGTTACTGACGGTGCTGTAGTACGTCCGAACTGTGCTTACTATTGTCCGGCTTTCTATGCAGAAGCTAAATAGGGGCCCACGAGGGTGCGGGGCCCACCGGTGAGTCAGTTCTCCACCACTAATAATAAAGAGGGGGCCCCCTTAAATCCAAAAGTGCCCGGGCTCTATTTATCCCCCAGCCCAGTCCTGAATAGAAATGTACATTTCAGTGCATCAAGCTACCCAATAAAACATATTTCCTCAGCTGTGTGATAAAAATGTTCTATGCACAGTAAAATCACTCTGTGTAAAATGTGTTGAAATTTAGATGAATTCTACTGGGTCCACCAGGCCCATGAAAATACAAAACAATGGTGATAGTGATGGGCAACCTGGATTCCAAAGCTGAAGTCCAATGCCACATATTCCAAATATAGCCAATATAATGCACCAGCTGACCCACTGCTAGTATCAAGCAAGAGATTGTGAAGGTGTAGAGATTGTGGGTTTCACCTGTGGGCCTACAGGATTGTACAGGTAGTTGTTAACACCTGTTGGAACATCTGTACTAAAGCTGTGAATGCTCCTTGGAATGACCCTGCAGTAGTTCAATAGAGTACAGTCAATACAACTGTATGTGATGTTGGAAAGAGTGGCTTCCCAAAACCTGTACTTAAGTGACTTCTAGGTATGTCATGGGTATCACCAGGTCCAGAGTCCATTGCCAAGGGCCTCTCAGGTAAGTTATGGTACTCATCTGATGGAGTAAAGTGAAATACTACCACAGGCGATGGGATAAAGAAGTAATGGCACTCTTCGATACAGTTGTATTGACTGCCTTGTAGCCTAGTCATTCCAAGGAGCATTCACAGCTTTAGTACAGATGTTCCTCCATGAATTGTAGGCCCACAGGTGAAACACACAAATAAAACAGTCATACGGCTTTGCAATCTCTTATTTAATACTAGCAGTGGTCCAAGGCAGCAAGGAATTGATATTGTGTTGCAAAACAGCAATTTTGCCTGAATATAGCAGTTTGACCATCAGTCTGTCCCGAGACTGAAGTCTGTGTAAGTGGATCGACTGAGGTGCTGTTTACACGTAGCTGGATATTTGTATATGTGGATATTTTTTTCTCCTGCTTGTATTGGTTTTGCATTGGTTTTGGCCTTCCGTTTCCACGTAGCAGATATTTAAAAATCCAGGTGCAGGAGAAAAAAATATCCTGTTTAGGGGTCTGAACGCATTTGTTACAATGGAGGATTTTTTTTTATCCACACGTTGCGTTTCCACCTAGCAGGAGAAAAAAATACCCTGCTAAAAAAATATCCTGCTACGTGGAAACAGCACCTAAAAGTCCTACACACCCTGCTTAGATATTCCTTCTGTTTGTGCTCCCAATACAGGTGATTTCACTAATTACCTCATCAACCTGGCTTAAGTGGTAATTAGGATCAGCTGGTTCATTATATTGGCTGGGGCAAATGTGTCACCGGTTTGTCCACCTCTGTTTTAAGACAATGGAAAACCTGGATTCAAAAGCTACAATCCAGTGCCACAGATTTGCCTTATTGCCAATTGCCCTAATTGGAAAGGTAAAACTAGGTATATCATTTGGAATATGTGGCAATGGACTTTGGAATCCAGGTTGCCCATCACTATCACCATTATTATGTATTTTCATGGTCCTTGTGGACCCAGTAGAATTCATCTAAATTTCAACATATTTTACACAGAGTTACTGTGCATAGAACATTTTTATCACACAGCTGAGGCAATATGTTTTTATTGGGTAGCTTTATGCAGCGAAATGTCCATTTATATTCCAAAATTCTGACTATCACCATTATTTTCTATTTTCATGGGGCTGGTGGTCCCGGTAGACTTCAAAATATTTTACACAGTGTGTTTTTACTGGGTGTAGAACATTTTTACTATAGGGCCAAGGCAATATCTTTTCATAGGGGGCATTTGATGCACCCTAACACACACACACACACACACACACACACACACACACACACACACACACACACACACACACACACACACACACACACACACACACACACACACACACACACACACACACGCACACACACGCACACACACACAGTGCCCAGGGGTACACGTCACCATGTGTTGGTATTTACTGTAGAAAGTCTAACCAACATTCTGTCCTCTCACCTTTAATCATCTGCACCCGCCAACCCCACCATTTCTGCCCTCACCTCCAACTGTAGGCCTACATGTGCCCCCATAAAGCAGTTTGGTCCCTACATAAGTACATTCCCTGTGTTTTCCACACATGTGTGCGCACCCATATGAAAAAGTCTTATTAAAAACGCATATGGATTATATCTGTTCCATAAGAATATTATAAGGGTCATACAAGGCACAAACCCACATATACAAATCTAACTATTTTTTTATTCATTTTCAGTAATATATGCCATACACGATTTATGTTACTATGGGCTTATATATTTCGTATAAGTAAAAAGATTGAAAAATAGTGCTGTTTTTGGATGAATGCCAATCAGATGTGTGCTGTATTTGTGCCATGTTGTTGTATATGTTACAGTAGTATTTAAAGGTGCACCATGCAATATTTGTTGTAGCTTATTTCCAGCTAGGGTGACCACCTGCTAATAAGTCCAAGGGGGGACAAGGGGTATGCTTCGGAGGGACAATGTGGGACAGACACCCCCCCCCCACACACACACACACACACACATACACACATTTGTCTTTAGGCAATATAGGCCTATATATAATCAAAGTGACAGTCAAGAAAGACAAATAAAAAATCATGAGTGAAGTTCTTCGTCAGGTTGTTTTTTTTTCCGGGATTCTTATTTAGACTGTCTAGGCCTGTGTTATATACAAATATTACATTTCAAGTCTCATGCTTCATATGACAAATGTGCAGAATTCATATAAATATTGGTGTCAGAAACTGTTTAAGAAATGTACAAATTAAATCAGGTTTGCATATAATTAAATGTATAAACTTTTTAAAATTTATATACGAATATTACATTTCAAGTTGTACACTTCATATAAACTTAATATAGGAAGTCTGTAAAATCCAACTACGGAACATGTACGGAACATACGTGTGATGGAGTGACCATCACTAGGGTTGTGGGTGTGTTCTGACTAACATGCCAACAAGCCTGGCTCTTTGGTGTAGCGGTCAGAGCCCCGGTTTACTACCCCAGAAGGTCTGGGTTCAAGTCCTGGGCAACTCTACTCCCCTTCGCTATGAATGGTGTCAGAAGTGGGATGGTACCGTGAGGCCATCGGAAGCGTACCCATGGTGTGTGAGCCGTAATTCCATGTGAGGGACCCCCAGGATTGGTTACCCCCATGTGAGGGACCTCAGTGATAGGTGAAGCATTGATGATGGGGCACATTGGATGGGAGAAGCATGATGGGCAGTTGCGTGAGGGACACCATGAGTGTGTGAAGTGCACGCGTGCGCTTCCCGAAGGGGAAGGCAATGTGATGGAGTGACCATCACTAGGGTTGTGGGTGTGTTCTGACTAACATGCCAACGAGCCTGGCTCTTTGGTGTAGCGGTCAGAGTCCCACACGTAAATTGAATAAGACTTCAATATGATTTTAACATAAAACGTGCATTATTTCTATAGGAATATAGTAGTTTTCTCCTATGTTTTAGTCAATATAATATAGTATTATGCATTGTTGGCATGTCAAACTCTTATAAGAATTTATACTGCATGCAGTCATGTTATATGGCATGCGTATAAGTTCCATATAGTATTTCTTTTCGAAAAGGGGCCATAATCGACTATCATGATAGACATATATTAGAAAACGTATAAGTGACTCTTGCAAATCTGGCACATTTTTTCTATACGATTTCATGTAAGGAACATGCATGTTTGCAGTATATGAATCATATAATTCTTTTTCATATGGGCAAGCGCAAACACACACACATGCACGCACGCACACACACGCACGCACACACACACACACACACACACACACACACACACACACACACACACACACACACACACACACACACACACACACACACACACACACACACACACACACACACCATCCTCTTGTTTGCCACTGTGACATGTTTATGTGGCTTATTTACAGTGGGCCTAGACCAGCACCGGCCTTGCTTTCTAGAGGGTTAGAGCTGACCAGAGAGAGAGGGGGGGGGGGGGGGGGGGGGGTAGAGAGCGAGAAGGTGGCAGCCGGGCTGCAGGTGGGTTCTGCATGGTGGGTGGTGGATGTGGGGATGGGGAACCCTGATGCACCTGTTTCCTGACCGCAGGAGATTGAAGGGATGGAAGAGGTAAACAAACAGATCCAGAGAGACAACCAGAGAGATTGTATTATAGAGGGGGCAGAAATGGAAAGCAAGCCAACAAGTGAGTGGTGGGAAGAGGGGAGGAGATGTATGGCCAGACAGCTTGGAACAGACTGGAGAGAGAGAGAAAGAGGGGAGAGTTTTTTTTTTCCGAACAGAATTTGCACGTAAAGCAGTTGCTTCTCTGGAGACGTAACAGGTTTCATGCCCGCCTACGCAGTTGACCCACCTTGATATACAGTACAGTATACGCTAAGGCTGTTGCATCAGCAATAGTCTTTTTTCCTGCATTTTTCTTTCTTGTGTGAAATCATGATGCAAATACTTCCTACTCCCCCTCAATAAACCCTACACACACACACACACACACACACACACACACACACACACACACACACACACACACACACACACACACACACACACACACACACACACACACACACACACACACACACACACACACACACACACACACACACACTGCTTCTAAGTGAAATATCCTATGCACCTCTCTACTGCTGACTCAAGCTGTGGAGCTGTGGCATGCATACGTGCATGATCTCTCTTTAGTGTGTCAAGCTCCAGCAGAGAGAGAGAGAGAGAGAGAGAGAGAGAGATAGTCAAGCTGCACACCACGGTGACACTTTGTGCCACTGAGAGCCACCACAGGGCTCCATTGCTTCCACTGCCTTCCCTCCTCAGGGCCTGCCTGCCACCCTGCAGCGTGCTGATGTATATAATAAGCGGTAACACTTCATAATAATGGATGCAAAAAATCATTATAAAGACTTAATAAATAATTAACTATTGATGAACAAAACATTAACAAACATTTGTAAATGACTAGGAAATGTAAACAAATGCTTGTAAATGACTAGGAAATGCTATGTTAATATTTTATATTTATCAAACATTTACAAATTGCTTGTAAATGAATAAAATACTCTGTTATAAGGTGTGTAAAATCTTGCATATATCATTTGTAGATATTTTAAAAAGCATTAATAAAGCTTAGTTAATAATAAAAACATTTGTTAATGTTTTATTCATCATAAGTTAATGATTTACTGAGTCTTTACTAAGGAACATTATTATAAAGTGTTACCAAATAAGCCTGCACTCTTCATTCTCACCCCTGCCTCTTTCTTGAATTTTGGTCTTGCATTTTGTCAGCATTTCAAGTATGCTAGGCAAATTCTGGTTGTGCTGCATGCCCACTGATTGTTTTCACTCGTTTTATCTTTCTGTCTGACTATCTCTTTCTGTCTCTTTCTCTCTCTCTCTCTCTCTCTCTCTCTCTCTCTCTCTCTCTCTCTCTAGCATTCACCTCATTCTCCACTGAAACACAAATAATTTCAATTCCAACTGAAATTATACCCTCAGAGCTAATGCTGAAAGCTGATAGATGAAAGCATCACATTATACACGGGACAGTGCATCTACATTTTAGGGTACTCCTGCTAACACAGAGGAAGAGAGCGTCTCTGGCCCTCTTTCAAAATGGAAAGAATTATTTGGCAGCGGTCACCAAAACACTTGAGCGAACTTCCTAATTCTATCACATAATAGATCGGGCCAGTTTACTATGTGAGAAGTGCTGTTCTGAAAAATTCAAGTGGTGCTCTGTGGCATTGCCTGTTAAGATTTGAGTGCCTGTGTTGTGCTTGATTCCCTGACTGACTGCGTAGGCTTGTGTGGGCACTACTTAGAATGATGATGTTTCGACCTTGCGGTCTTCCTCAGACTGGAATCTGAGGAAGACCATAAGGTTGACATGTCATCATGCCATTGAATTAATAATTAATAAAAGAACTGAAAAGAAGAAAAGTGTAGGAGGAGTGTGCAAAACTTAAAAAGTGTCACTTTTTGGTTCTGAATTCAGAAGTTCCAATCTAATACCTCATATGTCAAAGCACTGTACCCTATATGCAAAACTATTGCATTGAGTAATTAGCTCCTCAAGCTGGTTGATGAGTTGAGTGATTGGAAATGAGCTGATGTAGAGAAAAGTTGGATCAAATATGTGGTACTGGATGGATATTTCTGAAGTCTGATTGCTAATCACATTGCATATGAATTTGGGACATGGAGAGAGAATTGAGGCAAGCACTGAACAACTGTGTTATCAGCTTGAAGTGTTGAGGGACTGAAATTGGGTTTACATGGTGATTGGTTACAGCACAGTTGTGGCACTGAATGGCAGCAGCTGAAGCCAGGATTCCGAGCACTGCAGCATAAAGAATAAGGGAGCGTTCACACGCTAACTTTACGCACGTTAACTACTTCTTTTCTTTCTTCCTCTTTTTTTTTGCTCTCTCTCTCTCTCTCTCCCTCCGCGCTCCGCACTCGTTACTTCTTTGTATTGGAATGAATGGCCCGGTCAGATTGCCACCATGTTTGTCTGGAGGTAACGCGGCCAATGCCAACAACTGGTGACAAGTAGGGCTGGGTATCGCAGCCATGTTCCTGTATCGATTCGATTTCGATTCTTAGGGCTTTGAATCGATTAATCACGATTTAATTCGATTCGATTCGATTCATTCCGAATCGATTCAATCTGTTCCCTTCTTGGTGCAAGAATTTCCTCCAAAAGATGCTGTTGCCTATTTTTATATAAAAATGTCAAAGGGCTGTGGCTTGACAGTGTTAACAGATTGCTAATTTGCAATAAGTAGGCCTAGGCCTAATTGACTAATACCTACTGGGTATTTTCCATAGACCTAAATGAAACAAAAAGAACAAAAAGAAAAAGAGCAAAAAAATCGATTTTGTGCCCTGTGAATCGATTATGTGAATTTTAAATGATATCGATCGATTATCGATTGAATCGATTATTTTACCCAGCCCTAGTGACAAGGCGCTACGCTCATTATCCTGTAGGTGGCGGTAAAACAACATCTATGAGGAACACAGGATCCTGGACCAAGATGGCAGCGCCCTAGGCTGGCAACGGCAGAAGGCTGAATATGGTATCAAATGTTCTACAGTAGGCCTATATGCAATGTCTGCAGCATGAAGATTCGGGGAGTGTGTCACACTGATATACTTTTTCCGCCAAGAAGGTGTGAGAAGCATAGTGCTTCATAACATTAAAGGAAAATCATTTTTGGAACACTCAATACTCAAACTGTATGATAGTCTTTCATAGGTTCTCTCTCTCTCTCTCTCTCTCTCTCTCTCTCTCTCTCTCTCTCTCTCTCTCTCTCTCTCTCTCTCTCTCTGACCATAACCGGATATGCCTCATATTAGAGAAAATGAACTGCATATAAACACACACACAGAGTTCCTCTAAAATTCTAGAAAACCTGGGGTGAAATCCTTACTCCTCAAAGGGTTGATGGCTTTTGAATGTAGCCAGAGACACCCCCAATGCCTTCTCTCTCACTGTGCTTCTGCCTCGTCTTCTGTCTCTGCTTTTGCCTGTCCTCTCCAAATGGCTGTTTCACAGAATGCATCGCTAGCAACCTATTAGTCTGCAAACACACACTTGAATATTTAACCAGTGTGATTGGTGCAAATTAAAGATTCAACAAAGCTAAATTATTTGAGTGTGTTTTGTGGCGAGGGATGAGTGGTATTTAATCAATTAAGTCCCCCCTCTTCTCTTTCCCACCCTGTTCGAGTGCTTTTTTTCTCGCTCTAATGCATTGTTGCTCAGGTGCTCAGGCTTCTGTTTGATTTTTGTCTTTTTGTCTGATGCTCTGAGTCTCTTCTCTCTCTCTCTCTCTCTCTCTCTCTCTCTCTCTCTCTCTCTCTCTCTCTCTCTCTCTCTCTCTCCCTCCCTCACTCTTTCTCTCTCTCTCTCGCTCTCTCTCTCTTAGACACGCTGAAATGCTCATGGACACTCACAAATACAATTACACACATAGAGCTGATTGTGAATATGCCTCTTGAACTCAACCACCCTCCACCCCCCACCTCAACTCCCTCAGCTCCTCTCTTTGAAATTCACTCAGCACGCTCCAGTGTGTGTGTGTGTGTGTGTGTGTGTGTGTGTGTGCGCGCGCACACTTGCATTTTTTGTGTGTGTGCAATCTGGATTAATATGTATTCTGCCTTGTGTTTTGTCTTCCTCAGAGCAAGCTCAGGCAATTCTTGGAAGATGGATGGCTGGAATTGAACATCAGCATGTAGTCACATAATTGCTTTCCATTTCTGCATGTGTCTATCTTTTCAGTTTCATTTTGTCATCTGTTCAGGGAGAAAGGACTGTCCTAAGGCAATTTGACAACAGCCCTTGTTAACAGGTTCACAATTTCGTTGGAAATCTACCCATTCTGACTTAAGTGTGTGTGTGTGTGTGTGTGTGTGTGTGTGTGTGTGTGTGTGTGTGTGTGTGTGTGTGTGTGTGTGTGTGTGTGTGTGTGTGTGTGTGTGTGTGTGTGTGTGTGTGTGTGTGTGTGTGTGTGTGTGTGACTGTGTGTCATTGATTAGTGGGTTCAGGTAAACCATTTAAA